>NC_140639.1:0-25121 GCF_057382275.1 Copadichromis virginalis
CCAGCATTGTTCATAATGTCCATCAGTTTCTTTAGGTGGCAGCAAACTACAAACAATGGTTGCATTTTACACTCATCCGTTTTCATTAGAGGCAGAACCCAGAAGCACATCCAGGTTTAGGTCTACTGCTTGGTGCTACACAGAAACAGGCTGAACAGACTGGAACTCACATGAATTTGGACGAATCGAAGTAAGAATGTCACTTCTGCTCAATTGAATTGATTATCATGACCCTCACTAATAGCCACCTTAATAAGTTAAGAGCAATGTGCCAAAGTAGTATAAATATTTTAACTTTTGGAAAATCCAGCAGGTTGATTAAGTGATTTCACATCATGTGTTCAAACGGCTTGTCAGTTTTTAATATATCCCATGTGCGCATACTTAAGCTTTAAAAAAATACAGTCCAATGACCTGATAGATGTTTGCTGAACATTGTGGTTTACATCAGCACTTAAATTAAATCATAAAGAACCTGTTTTGTGTGGGCTGTTCGATACCATGAAGCAAGACCTCTGAACATCTCACTTTTTACACACAAACACACGCATCCAAGCAAACAGTGTTTTATGTGCTGTGAGGTTTATAATATTATTTTATGCCATGTTAGACCCCTAATTAAAGATTGTGAATTATTATGTAGTTTTAGTTTGCATTATTCTCCTGAATTAGGAGAGGGTGATAACTATTGCATTTGTTAAACTGATTTGCATTACACTGCTGATTTATTGTGAATGGATGATATTGTTTCATGATGCATTATACTGCTGAGTTATAAGAAATACTGTTTGCAGAAAAGTCATCGCCTTATTTGTCTGATTAGAAGAGAACGGAACATGCTGGAGTTTTCTGCCCCATCTCAGCAGGAGCAGATAAACAGGGAGCCAAGGTCGTAGCTTAGGCGCCGTGTGAGAGAAAGCATGTGAATGTTTAGGCTTTTATGATAAGGTGGGGGCACCAGAGGCTATAAGAGTTTGATCAATGCTCCACCATTTTGAGATCTGAGGCTGTCTGCATACAGTGTCCATCTCCCACGCGTGTGATCATTAAAATCATCGTTTGACTTAACCCGGCCGGACCAGTGTTGTTATTGTGGTTTTTCCTCTTGTCTCCATCCCCAATTTTTGAACTCGTAACAGTGCTGTCGTCTAAAATATTATAAATTTGCCTAAAGTAGAAGTGTTTAAAACTTCTATACAGATCCTGTGCAGCTGCAAAGCAAAAATAAAAAACTCCCTCCAGGCAGAAGCGGCCATTTTCGTATGTGGGGAAAACCCCCACAAAAACAGAGGGGACAGGCTGGCACCAGAACACCACGGATGTGCCCCGAGATGAGTGTGAAAATGTGATTATCAACAAGCCCACCTGGGCTTCAGGTAGGCCGCACGCTTGTCCAGAGTTCACTTTGTCTTCAAGCGTTTTAATTTAAAACATAAACTGAGGCTTACCCCAAGCTAAAAGAAGCTAAACCTATACACCATGGACAGAGACAGTCTGATTGAGTTTTATTTTAGGCTGGGAATGAGCTACAAACGCATTTTGAAAAGCCTGGCAATGCAAGGAACCATCATTACGGAGAGACATTTAAACCGGATATTGAGAGCCAAGTCGCTTTACAGACGTAAGTACGACCTGGACGCCGGGATAGATTTTATTGTGAACCAACTGCAAGGGCCTGGGAAGGATCACGGTTATCGGTGGATGTTTACAAAGTGCAAACAACACGGCACTGCGATCAGGAAAGAAGACGTCAGGATCCTCATCTCTTTACTGGACCCATTAGGTTCCCAGGTTCGCCAGACCACACGTCTCAGAAGGAGGCAATATTTTGCTCAGGGGCCTAACTTTGTGTGGCACATAGACTCTTATGACAAACTAAAGCCATATGGGATATGTATTAATGGATGCATCGACGGTTTCTCACGCAACATCATTTGGCTGCGGGCCGCACACACTAACAGTGACCCAAAGGTTATCGGAGGTTACTTTGTGGAAGCAGTGGAGAGTCGTGGGGTTGGCCTACCCCAAGCTAAAAGAAGGCAGATTATGTTCTCAGATAAAGCAAGCAATGAGGGCGAAGCAGAGAAAGTACCTGCACAATACATTCACATAAATCAAAATGGAATTTCTTTGAGGACACAAACATCTGGGGAGTAAACAGCTGTTTCAATACCTAATCACAGATGATGAGGACGAAGTCGAAGTCCTGCAAGGACTGCTGGAAACAGCAAAAGAAAAGGTGGTACGTCAGGAATTTCACAACAGCCAAGTTGTTGAATTATTATTGAAACGCCACAAAGAGGAAAAAAATAAGATGCAGCAATTTTACGAGGAAAATACTAAAAAAAACTCGAAGACAAAGCCAATGCTGCAGACAGAAAGTTAGAAGAGGTCATGGAAATGTATGATTCCAAAATAGAAAAGCTTGAGAGAACAGTAAAAAATAGTAGAGGTGTGGCCGTCAATGCGGTTAAAGAACGCGAGGAACAACATCAATCCTCGCAGTGTTGGATTGAGGGTCTTCTGACACGTAATACAAAGTTACAGGACGAAAATGAATTGATGGATAAAACCGTGAAAGAATTAACAGACGAGAAAGATCAAATGGGCAAAGTAATAGACAACCAAAAGGCCCAGAATATGGAGATCAAACAGAAATGTCAGAGAAATATTAGGGCTCTGGCCTTTGAAAAGAAAATGAAGGCTATGGTCGAAGATGAAGTTGATTCTTTGAAAAAGAAAAATGAAGACCTAAAAAAGGCCCTAAGCACAGAGCAGGAAAACCACAGAAAGACAGCAGTGGACAGGTATAAAGTAAAAACGGCACACAATCAGGCACTGGCTGAAAAGATCTCACTGGAAGAGCAACTGCGCGCCACAAAAAAGCAAACAGAAATATTCACACAAAAAACGAATTGCCTGGAAAAGAAAAAGCGCCACTTCCAAGAGGAATTGTACCAGTGCGTTTTGTCCTTTGAAAAGGCATTTCCACATGCAGGTCACTTCAGAGAAAAAGAAAAGGTGGAATTTAGGGATATATTCCACAACTTGAAAAAGAAATACGTAGACGGTGTGGAAGGCATCCCCTTTGTTGGAACAGTTCAGCTGTTTCTTGAAAAACAGCTGAACTGTCTACGTACCAGATGCAAGGATCTAGATGCAGCTTTACTAGATAAAACACGGGAGCTGGAATCATTTAAAAAGCAGTACAATGATATGGTAAAGTCTTCCGAATACGCTTTATTCAAACAAAAACAGGAGCTCATTGGACCAGTGAACCAGATGATCAGAAAAGCTGGCAATGAAGAAAAAGAGATAGGTCATCTAAAATCTAGAGTGAAAGACGTTCAACTCCAGCTTAAATTAGAAAAACAGAAAGGACAAAAGCTCGCACCGTTGGTCCATAGAGGCGTGATGGGGAGATGTTATGGGGAGACTCCGACTCCGTCTCAGATCTTTCCACAGATTAAACCTCGTCCACCTCCAGTGCAAACTAAATTTATTCAAGTGGCTCCAAAACACCCTGGCAGACGAAGGCCTTCCCCAGAGTCTCCATCAACACCACCTTTCCTCAATTCTTATGATGTATTACCGCCAATTGGAATAGGCCATTAGAAGTATACTTCATCTTGTCTCCCTCTATTCTCTTTCCATCACCCCCAACCGGTCGCAGCAGATGGCCGCCCCTTCTTGAGCCTGGTTCTGCTGGAGGTTTCTTCCTAAAGGGAGTTTTTCCTCCCCACTGTCGCCCAGTGCTTGCTCAAAGGGGATCTTTGGATTGTTGGGGTTTTCTGGCTTTTTCTGTAGTGTTTTCACCTTACAGTATAAAGCAGCTTGAGGAGACTGTTGTTTTGCCATGATGCTATATAATCTTAAATATAACTGAATTTTCTAAACATCTATTATAGCATCAAAGTAAAACAATAAAACTAAAGTATACTTCAATGAAATTAATCAAAATCTCTAACCCTACGGTGGCCCTGAGAGGCCAAACGGACACCAGCAGTAAGAAAAATGCTGCAAAAGCACACAAAACACAACGGAAATAGGAAAAACAAAACAGCATTTTTCTTATCGCTGGTGTTTTCTAAAGTTGCAGTCCGTTTGGCCTCTGAGGGCCACCGTACTAACCTGACCAAAAAAGAAGAGAAAAAATGAATAAATAAATAAAAATCCAAATCACAAAAACCTTCTGATTTCTGTTGTGTTTTATTGTGTTGTATGAAAGGACTTATATTGCAAGGTAAAATCCCCAATATATAAACCAGAAATCCCAACAATAGCAAGTCATTTCACACTTGCTAGAATTCCAAAAACGTCCAAATCTTTTGCGTCTGTGTGAGTTTTTGATACAATTTTATATCAGCTTCAAAAGAAACAGAGCGATAAAGTTTTTCTCTTGAGTTCTGCATCTCCCTGCCCTTTTACAACATTTTTGTTTTGGTGGCTGAGTGGCAATTTAGAAAGCTAGCATGTGATTGACAGTTTCCAATTGGCTGAAAGAAGAGATTTAAATTAAGTTTGATAAAACCTTATCTGGTTTCATAATTTATGCTGCTAGTTTGGTGAGTTAAAGTTTATGACGCACTCATCTGATAATTCATCGAGATAACTTTTGACTTCTTTCCTTCTTTATTATTATTATTATTATTATTATTTAAAGGAACCTATTAAATCTTTTTTGTAATGAAAATCAATCAATAGTAATTGTCGATAGAATGAAAGTCAAAATGGAATTTCTTTACAGATTTGTTGTCAGCTCTTAAGGATTTACGTATTACATGATTTATGACTCATTACATTTTTGTTATTGTTGGAGCTATTTGTTCTTTCTTTATTTTTTTTGAAATTAGTTAAAGTTTGTTGTTAGTTTACTTATATTTTGGGGTTTATTTGTCGGTTAATATTTTGTTTTAACCCTTGTATGGTGTTCGGGTCTGTGAGACCCGTTTTCAGTTTTTTTCAAAAGAAAAATTAAACAATTAATTATTTTTTCAACCTGAAATTCATTGGCTTTGGCTTATTTTCTGTGAAGAACATAAATCCGAACTAATTTTCAATGGCCTCATACTGTACCTCCCCCCACACATTTACATTACATACAAGGTGTTCGGGTCCACTGGACCCAGGTCTAATAAAAGTGTTGAAAGTGCAGGTCCTGTGTTCCCACACTCTGTCTTCCTCCTTTCTGGTGCTGCTGATAGTGTTTTCTTCCCCTCCTGCTCCCGCACAAAGTTGCAACATTGTTGAAAATTCAACTATCAACACCGTCTGCTCTTACACCTCACACATTTTACCCTCTTTCTTGAGGGATCCAAATTTTATTCTCTCATACCCTGTCCCACACTGGCAAATTAGGGGCATAAATATTATAAATAAGACTTTGCCAGTGTGGTTCTTTATCACAACTGAACAAGATGGCAAAAGATGGCGAGGGCCATCCAATTGATTTTGGAAGAGAGAGGGGCTTTTTATAACATTTTATAAAAAAAAGAAAGAAAGAAAAAAGAGAAGCACATTAATTCATAAATGTGATCTAACAAAGGTAAAGGGAAAAAATTAACCATGTTTGCTGTTCATATGGCTTGTAATTGGGATGAAGTAAACATCTGTTGAGTAATTTAACATAAAATTGTTTGATAGTGTTAATTTGGAAAGCCAAAACTCTAGCGGGTCCACCAGACCCATGAACACTGGCTGAGTAATAAAGATATGAACACCACACAAGGGTTAAATGATTTGTTTTGTTTGTTGTTATTTTGTTAAATTAGTAAGAGCTGTAGGGCCATTTTGTTTCTATGAATAAAGAGACTGGTATAGGACCAGCATGCATTGGGGTGGGCCTGTGGTTTTTTACCAGAGCAGGAGAAGCAGCAGGAAGGATCTTGTTATTGCTTGCCAAGATGGATAAATAAACCAAAACTCTCAACTAAAATGTTTGGACAATGGACTTCTTTTGCCTGCGTACGAAATATTACCTCAATGCAGCAGTGGCTTGTGGACTTTAAGTTGTGGGACGTTTGATCTTTCAAAAGTAAAGGAATTGCAACTACAGTTATGATTTATAATGTATGCATAATAATTTATTATAAAAACCTGTATTGAATTAAGTAGCAGAATGAAACTTTTGCAAATAAATTAACAGTTTCAAAATTGCAGCACAGACTTCTTATTCAGCTACTCAGCACCCTTACCGTAATCTCGATAATAAAAGTAGCAACCTTATCCTTATGTCGTATGTGTATTTTGACTTTTGTTGCCACGATGCCAGATCTCTCTTGGGAATTAGATTTTTAATGAGATTTTTTTTACCTGGATGAATAAAGGTTTAATAAAAACCAAATTCAAGGTGACTTTGGTAATTGCACTCAACAGACCAGTTTTTCTGACTTGACTTGACCTTTCTGGACTACACAGCCGGGGCTGAGCAGCCGCCTCCTTCTCAAAAATGCGTGTGCTTTTTTCCAGCTCGCTCCCGGCTTGTAGGCCTATTACGTTACAGCGACGCGACAAAGACTGTCCAAATTCGTAGACTCCTCCAAATGCAGTCTACAAATGCGTCCTCCTTTTCCCCGAATTTGAAGGATGGGTCAAGTGATTGTAGGCCTACAAATGCGGCCTCAGGAGGATGCAGCCCATGAATTTGGACAGCCCCACATACAAGGCACCATCATTAATTCAAATTCATTTTAAGGCCAATTACGTCACAGCGACGCGACAAAGGCTGTCCCAATTCGAAGGCGGCTCGAAATGCGGCCCTCAAATGCATCCTTCATTTCCCTGAATTTTAAGGATGGGTATGTGTATCCTTCATGGCCCAACATATCCCAGACTTCATAGCATGGCGGTGGGTGTGGATAATTTTGCCAGAAAAAACAGCAGACGGCTGAAGCTTTCAAATATACTCCGCTCAATAGTCAACCTTAGTCTTACAGAGAATTTGATGTTTTTATGGATAATTAAAGTCAGTCATATATCCACAAACACAACAAGCTGAAAGTCAGTGATGCTGTTCGGTTTGCAGTCCTGAATATCACGGCACAAGCAGGATTCACTGCACTGTTAACTTTAGCTATGTTATATTGCTGCCTCTGTTCGGTGATGTCGAACCAAACAGACTTTAACGTGTCTTTGAACGAGCTGGCGGTTCACTCGTTAAGCTGAAAGAAAGATGCTTTAATCACAGGAGTCACACATGTGTCCACTGAATCATCTGGGAACTCTTCTTGTTTAGCACTTGTAATAACACAAACACCAAATCCTCCTTCTCTTGTGCTGTTTGTAGCAGTGTATACACCTGAGACTGTCACCTGTCTGTCTGTCCTGCACTCTCTCTCTTTGTCTTTCTTTCTGATTGTGTAATAAAAGTATGAACATGTATTTATAAGTTACACTTGTGTTTGAATCCTGCAGCTTCTCACACATTTGATTTCCATGTGTGACAACTGCAGACAGACTGAGGGACCCACTGCTGCACATCATCTGTGAGGCTTTGCACCCCTGATGATCCATCAGGACAAACTCAGCAGTGTGTGAGGAAGCAGAGGAGGAAGAGCCAGCAGCAGCTGACAGATGGAGAGAATAGACAGACTGTTCCCTGTTTGTGAAGGACTGCTAGAAAAGTTTAAAATAACTAATTGTCTGTCCTGAATCAGTCTTATTAGGTAATGTTCAAATAATGTTATCATCCCAGTGTTTTCAGTGTGGGAGAAAGTACTCAGGGCCTTCAAGTTACACACTATGAAAGGCAGCAACAAGTTTAATATTCAGAAACATAAAGTATGTATCAGCAGCAGAATGGACCTAAAAATAAATGTTTGTTTCAGTTCTATGAAGCTTTGAGTATTTTGGATTAGTAGCACTGCTGTGTTTGTTGCATCACATTACTGTAATTGTTTATATGCTTTATATATTCTGAGGTAAGTTGATCTATAGTGTTACATCATATTCTATAAGGATATTATGTGTTTGTATACTTTCTGCCCAGTTAGACCCATTTAGCAGAAGTCAGCCTGTTTAAGGCTCTGATATCTATTCTGTGTGACTTAAAGCAGTTATGACATGGTCTGATTTTCTCACCCAATAAAGGAATATTTAATATATCAGTCTACTCTTCATTCTATCAGAAACAGTTATCACAGCTCGTACATTTTACTTTTTACACATTAATGTAAGCATTGAGCCAACATGTTAAAAGAACAATATTTGTCTCTTATATATAATACATGTGTGTGTATATATAAACTGTGAGAGATACTTGTCTTTGAGTGAAGATTTAAGGTGATAGGAAATATAAATAACTGCAACTTGAATCTTTACTGAAGCTGTAATAACTAATATTGATTAATATAATACTAACTTTAATATTGGCCATATTATATTTACATTACCAAAGTGAGATGACTTTAGTCTCATGAACAACATTAGCTAATTGTTATTTACTAACTAATCCTAAAATGACTGTTCAGTACAACCATGAAGCCCAACAATCATGTTTTACAGTCCTCTGGTCTCAGCCTCAGATACTTATCAAATCACGCAAAGCTCATGTTGACACAAACAAACAAATGAACAAAAGATTTTCTCCTTCATTTCTGTCAAACAAAGCTGTTTGAAACGTTTCCAGCAGTTCATATCATGGTTGCTGGGCAACCTGGGCAGCGCGACAGAGGCTGGACCGTCCCATTTCACAGGCCTCGCACTTCTGGCCTTAGCGGTCTTTGAGTACGCGGCCCTTGTGGACCGTTAAGGCTGCGTACTTTAAGGCTGCAGAGTGCAGACCCTGAATTGGGATACAGCCACTGTCAAACCTAAAATGAGGATGTGGGCACACCTGAGTGAAATAAGTGGAAGCTGAATGAAGCTCCACCCCCTCATGTCACTCATCTGAGAGAAACGAGGAGTCAGGCTGTTCCACTTCTTTATTAAAGACAGATGCACAGAGTGTGCAACAAGTCAATCTAGAGCATTTGCATTAAATTATTAGCAGCAAATGACTGCTTCTTACCCTTTTAATTCCCATGGAAACAGTAACAGTATAGTTTTTCACATACTGCTTCTGCATTTTGACTCAACTTTTGCTACATAAACATAGATGTAGTCAATATGTGATAATCTGAGGTTGTTTTTACTCATTTTACAACCACATGACTGATACTAACTCCTGAGCTGACTGTATGCTAACATGCGCCACAAATAAGGGTCACATTTGGATTTAAAACAATCACCGAGAAGCTTCCACTGAATGCTACTTTCCCCTGCATGACACTGAAATCATTAACACATACTAACCCTCCATACCCTGTAGGAAACTCACTTCCTTGGAATAACATTTCAACAAGGAAAGAGTTGAGAGCAAATGTCCTTCTCTTGAAGGACAATATTTGAACAAATCCAGTTACACAGCTCAAGAAAATATTACTCTAATGGAAGAAAAAGGCAGTAATTAATTAACAATATGTGTATCAGTAGTACAAAAAAGCTATTATGGGGCGACCGTGGCTCTGGGGATGCCTCCACCAGTGTGTGAATATGAGAGTGAATGAATAGTGGAATTGTAAAGCACTTTGGGTGCCTAGAAAAGTGCTATATAAATGCAATCCATCATTATTATATCAAAATGTAAAGGGAAAACAGTCTGATGAGCTGAATGGTGAGCTGAAACTGAAACAAAATAAAGCCTATCATTAGGAATTTAGGAGCAACTTTATTGTAACGTGTTTGCTTTTTACAGCTTCAGTTCTTTTTTCACTCAGTAGGTGGCAGCAAACTACAAACAATGGTTGCATTTTACACTCGTCTGTTTTCATTAGAGGCAGAACCCAGAAGCACATCCAGGTTTAGGTCTACTGCTTGGTGCTACACAGAAACAGGCTGAACAGACTGGAACTCACATGAATTTGGACGAATCGAAGTAAGAACGTCACTTATGCTCTTCAGTTTTCTCAGAAATGGATTAAGCCTACACCTAAACCAACGGATATGTTCACTGACTTTTTCTCTTAGTCTGGAAATACTTAGTCAGCCCATTACGCAATTGAATTGATTATCATGACCCTCACTAATAGCCACTTACTAAGCTAAGAGTAATGTGCAAAACCCATTAGCCAAAGTAGTATAAATATTTTAACTTTTAGCAAATCCAGCAGGTTAATTAAGTGATTTCACATCATATGTTCAAACAGCTTGTCAGTTTTTAATATATCCCATGTACGCATACTTAAGCTTTAAAAATAAAGAAAAGTGCAATGACCTGATAGATGTTTGCTGAAAATTGTGGTTTACATCAGCACCTACATTAAAATACAAAGACCCTGTTTTGTGTGAGCTGCTCGATACCATGAAGCAAGACCTCTGAACATCTCAGTTTTTACACACACACACACACACAAGTGCAAGCAAATGGTGTTTTATATGCTGTTGTCTAAAATATTATAAAATAAACCGTCTCTTTTTATATGTGGGGGGGGGGCACTCAAAAAACGGAGGGGACAGGTTGGCACCAGAACACCACAGGTCTGCCCCGAGATGAGTGTGAAAATGTGATTATCAACAAGCCCACCTGGACTTCAGTTAGGTCGCACGCTTGTCCAGAGTTCACTTTGTCTTCAAGCGTTTTAATTTAAAACATAAACTGAGGCCTACCCCAAGCTAAAAGAAGGCAGATTATGTTCTCAGATAAAGCAAGCAATGAGGGCGAAGCAGAGAAAGTACCTGCACAATACATTCACATAAATCAAAATGGAATTTCTTTGAGGACACAAACATCTGGGGAGTAAACAGCTGTTTCAATACCTAATCACAGATTGTGCTCTCTGTTTTACATGTTTTTAGTAAGGCATAATTAACTAAAAGGCTAGAGAGATGAAAGGATGCCAAGCTGATACCAGGCCTCAGTCACATGGATTGTTTCTTAAATTCTGAAATTAAGTGGACATGCAAAAAGATCTGGCACTTCATATATTAAACTGAGAAGCTGTGCTGACCCAAGAAAGCGCCCAGAAATTTGGGCAAATGTCTGCTCTGAAGTTTTTAGCCAAACCAAACTGCAGGTCAGTTTAAAGCGCAAAATTGTGCAAGTAGTCCAAACTAAACCGTTCTTGAGATGCAGAAATGTTGTCACACACAAAAATCAGACGATTGTGCCTCCAAACAAATTGCACTTACAAATGCTTGTAACATAAATGATGAAAATAGTAACTGCAAAGTTGAGACTGAACAGTGTTTCAGTTAAAGTGATAAGCTAGCCATTCAGCTGACTCATTGGTGATTGCAATGATTGCAGGTTTCATTATAGAAGAATATCAAGGAGAAGACAGATGGCAGGGAGTCAGAAACGGGGGATGGAAATGCAAGATATTGAGGACAACTTATGAGCCCAGGCGTCAGGTGTGAACAACAACAATAACTGGGCTGTATTTAGGTGTACAGATCACATGACCATCAAAAGAGCAGTGTAGGAATGAGAGAAGATCAACAGGGGAGCACACAAAGAGGTTTATGGACACAAACTGGGAAAGGTGGCATGCTCAGTTGATCAGTAGAATACCACACTAGACTTTCTTCCAGGACGGTTGAGGACCCTGTTGTGGGGGCGAAGCTTGGGTCCAATGTTCCCTCTAATTTTTCATGTGTCTGAGCGAACACACAAACTCTCTGAGCGGTCCCTTGGACCACTGTGAGCAACAGCAGGCGTGTGCACTGTGGTCACGTCAGCATTGAATCCATCCAAGTTACATGGTTTATTAAAATAATCAAATTACAACATTTAAATTTATGTTAGACTTTTTTTAATTAACTCCTTTAGCCCACTTACAACAAAAATTCAAAAAAAAATCTTGTTCATGACCTGTGTAGTATGTTAACACTATTGGAAGTAAAAATAACTTGAACTCCAATTTTGAAAACGCAACTTTCTTTTTTAAAAAAAAAAAAGAAAAAAAAAAAAAGCTCTGACTTGTATTATGAGTATGAGTCTGTGGTCTGGGAGAGAGTCCTGTAACTCTCTGTCTGCAAAATACAGTATATAATGACCAATGTTGGGCAATTAATTATATAATTACGTCTTCAAAAAAGTAACTGATCTATGCAAACAAAGTTTTTTGCAGCTGTTTACTTAAAATGCAGCCAAGGCGTTTTTTTAAATAAACATTTCAAACTATTTACAGAACAATCAGCTGTTCTGCATCAAATTTGATGCCACACAAATTATTTGTGCCACTCCAAAAATAATTTCAAATCAAAATCAAATCAAATCACTTTTATTGTCACATCACATGTGCAGGTACATTGGTACAGCACATGTGAGTGAAATTCTTGTGTGCGAGCTTCACAAGCAACAGAGTTGTGCAAAATACAATAATGTAAACAAGCAAAATACAAGAATGGCTACATCTGAAACTAATAAATATATGTACAATATATAATAGTATATGCATTTCTGGATGTGTATACTAAATATTTTTCTACGTGTGTGTGTGTGTGTGTGTGTGTGTGTGTGTGTGTGTGTGTGTGTACACATATTTTACAAATTAAATAGAGTCAACAATAAATAAAATATATAAAAATATACAGAGTTGAGACATGTGCAAAACAGTGGCGTTACTGTACAGTATGGAGTGCATAATGTTAAAGTTCCAGTAGTGAAGCTGAGGTGTCTATGAAGTGTTCAGCAGTCTGATGGCCTGATGGAAGAAGCTGTCTCTCAGTCTGCTGGTACGGGACCGGATGCTGCAGAACCTCCTTCCTGATGGAAGCAGTCTGAACAGTTTATGGCTGGGGTGACTGGAGTCCTTGATGATCCTCCCCGCTTTCCTCAGGCACTGCTTCCTGTAGATGTCTTGGAGGGAGGGAAGCTCACCTCCAATTATCCGTTCAGAGCACCGCACTACTCGCTGGAGAGCTTTGCAGTTGTAGGCGGTGCTGTTGCCATACCAGGTGGTGATGCATCCAGTGAGGATGCTCTCAATGGCACAGTGATAGAAGGTCCTGAGGATGCGGGGGCTCATGCCGAATCTTTTCAGTCTCCTGAGAAAGAAGAGGCGCTGCTGCGCCTTCTTCACTGTTTTGTTTGTGTGTACTGACCACGTAAGATCCTCAGCCAGATGTACACCAAGGAACCGGAAGCTGCTCACTCTCTCCACAGCAGCGCTGTTGATGGTGATGGGGGTGTGTACTTCTCTGCACCTCCAGAAGTCCACTATCAACTCCTTTGTCTTTGCGACGTTGAGTGTGAGATGGTTGTCTTGACACCAGTGGGTCAGGGCGCTGACCTCCTCCCTGTAAGCCGTCTCATCACTGTTGGTGATAAGACCCACCACTGTAGTGTCGTCCGCAAACTTCACAATGATGTTGGAGTTGTTAGTGGCCGTGCAGTCGTAGGTGTAGAGTGAGTACAGGAGAAGGCTCAGTACACACCCCTGTGGAGCACCAGTGTTCAGTGTGATGGGGGATGAGGTGATGCTGCCCATTCTGACCACTTGGCGTCTGTCAGACAGGAAGCTAAGGATCCAGCTGCAGAGGGAGCTGCTCAGTCCTAGATCCTGCAGTTTCCTGTCCAGCTTCGAGGGAACGATGGTATTGAATGCTGAGCTGTAATCTACAAACTGCATTCTCACATACGTGTCTCTCTTCTCCAGGTGTGACAGGGCAGTATGTAGTGTCAGGGCTATGGCATCATCAGTGGACCTGTTGTGGCGGTATGCGAACTGTAGAGGGTCCAGTGAGTCGGGTAGTGCAGAACAGATGAAGTCCCTGACCAGCTTCTCGAAGCATTTGCTTACGATGGGGGTCAGGGCTACAGGTCGCCAGTCGTTCAATGAGGAGATGGTGGAGGATTTGGGTACAGGGACGATGGTGGCCATTTTGAAGCAGGCTGGGACTACAGACAGAGAGAGGGAAAGGTTGAAGATGTGCGTGAACACTGCAGCCAGCTGAGCCGTGCATGACTTGAGGAATTTCTGTCCACTATGAGATAAAGGAGAACAACAGGAGATGTATCACTCCTGTAACACCTGTAACATTCAACAGTCGCCTCATTGTTCTGACACACACAACAAAACTATTGACTACACTACACAAGTTTTGCGCTAAATGTCTCAAATCTCTCACATTTCAATGGTTTGATTTTTGCTCACAGGCTTTTGAACGTTTTCCTTATAAAACGCAGTTTTTACTGTTTCTTTTTGCAGTAAATATAAACAGCGATAGTATTCAGGAAGAAAAACAAACATTGCATATATTTTTAGCATAACTCTGGTTTTACGTGGCCTATCAACACAATTTAAAAACTAGTATAAAGTCCACACTTTTCCATCAATTGATCTGTCTGTCCTGCTCACATCTCCAATGGTTGTACACGGTGTCATTAACGTGGTTTCACAAACACCGGTTTTAGCCTTTGCTGCATTTTTAGGTAAAAGATTGCATGTAACTTTGTTGTTTGCAAAACTTGTGGATACATTTTTAAATTAAAAATTTCTATTTGCATTTCAAGTTATGAAGATATTTTGTTAAAAATGTTTGTGGTGTTACAGTAAAAACGTAACTTTTTTTACAGCTTCACATTGCAAATGCAGAGTACTGTGACTTTGTTGTGTGGAACCGCAATGACATATTTGTTGAAAGGATTTTGCCTGACCTTGAGTTTTGGGATGATGCGATTCCTAAAGTTGAGTGTTTTTTTAGAAACAGTATACTCCCAGAAATACTGGGACAGCAAGTTACAAACATACATGTGTAATGTGATAAAAGGACGACAACATAATGACATTTTGAATATTGTTATGACCTGATGGTAGTCATGAGTTCTGGCTATTGTATTTGCTCTGACGTAGCATTAGAGCACAAATTGTCATTTAATTTTATTGTACATTTAATTGTGTCATTTAAGTGTTGTGTAACACTACACAATGATTAAATGCTATTGAGGCAGCATAATAATACATTGGTGGTTTATTTACAAGATTAGACTTTTAAACAAATAAACAAAATAGATTGCAATCCATCTCACAGTATAATACTGTACAAACTGCCAGCACAATTTGACAGTTGGAGAAAAATATTTCATTTGAAAACATTTACAGACTAATCAGGAGTCAGGACTTAGGTACTACTATTACTCTACCCTGTTCTACTTATCACCAGAGCCAAGCAGCAGATACTGGACACTACTCTTCCTCTCCACCCCCTTCTGTGAGCCGTGACAGTGACAAGACATTTAATTTTTTTTAACTGATTGATTACCACCCACCCCCCTTACTCCAGTGGGACAACAGACTCGGAGAGATTTGATAAGGCACAACAAATTACCCCAATCTTGTCGATCAATGCATGTGTCTCACCTGGCTTTGTGGACATGTTCTCTATTGGCATAGCCCTGCTCTGCAGAATTTGATATTTCCTCCTGACTAAACCTATGACTCGCTCAACATGGATACGCAAATTGGCTATTTTCCTTGTCTCTGCCACTTCATAGGCTGACAGCTGTTTTCTCCCTTTAGTGAATGCCGGTGTCTGTAGTGAAGCACAGTAAAACCCCACATTATCGCCAATATTGAACCCACGATCTGCAAGGACAATATCTCCAGGTAACAAGTTATTTAGGAGGCCACTCTCTATTGTGATCTGCTTATCGCTAACTCTCCCTCCCCAGGCAGAAGATATGTAAGTGACGTAGCCTTGGGGGGCAACACCAATCAAAAATTTTACAGTGTGATGGTGCTTGTAGTTGGACCAAGTTTGAGCTTGTGCAAGAAGATTAGATGGTCTCTCAATAAAGACTTCAAAGCAATCAACAATCACAGCCACTTTACATCCAAATGCCTGTCTGAAACTCAGTGGCATCGTAGCTTGAAGAACATGTCGCTCTGGCCACTCAATTAGGAACTCTAACCTTTTATGAAGTATGTCAATTACTTTATGCCAAACTCTAGAAGCAGTGGACAGAGAAATATTGAACCTGAAAGCTAAATCTTTCAGGGGCAGATTTAGTCTCAGCCTCAGCAAAACTAGTATGAATTGTTCAAATTTGGACAACAAAGACATAGGTCCCGAGGTGATATAGGGCTCGCACAGTTCAAAAATCTGAATTAAAACTAAGAAGTTGGGGAGCCCTGTGTAGAACTTTGTCTTGTCTTCATTTTTTTCAAAAGCCTCCTGGCTGAACTGTGTGTCCAGAGCCTTGCTCCGAAGATCAACCAGCTCTGCTGTGTTCTGTCTCAAAACATCCTCCATCTTCTCGATGTCATCCATCGTCAGCTCTGTCTGGCATCCAGCATCCGCACAGCCTGCAATATAACAGTGGGGGAGCATAATCAGCATAATAGAGGCAACCTCAATTTTTACTCATTTTCACTGTAGGAGTTTTTTTAGTGGGCTATTAGAATCTGGTGTAATGTGTTTAATTCACTATGTTAATTTAATGTAATTATTTTTTTTAATCAACAAAAAAACATGTTGCGTCTAAACAAAAAATATATTTATATGTTTCTCACCACAGAAACCTTACATTACGGATATCTTTACTTATCTGTGAAAGGAGACTGTCTGGAATCTGGCAATATAAGAACCATAGCAGTGTACAAAAACCTGTGGTGTGTGCCTGACGGTAATAAGTGCCACTTTTTCTTTTTTTCTGAATAAAATGGTATGGATTTACTCTGTGATTAAAAAAAATCACAAACATGTAATATGTAACTTGGACCATAATCATTACAGATAATGGCATCTTTTTCTCTTTGACATGATTCTTGTTTGTTTTACATCTCAGCACAATATCTTACCTGGATAAGTGAATGTCTCATTCACACTGAAGTCTTCTGGTTGTGGATTCTCAGCTGGAAGCTGCAGTTCGGGGTTCTCCACTGTCACTAGGCTCAAATCCGGGCTCTCAGCCGTCTGTTGCATATCCAAAATCGCCTCTGCACATCGATGCTGTTCTGCCTTAAGCTTCATTCTTTTCTCTCGTTTGAGAACTGATTCCGATCTGGGTTTTCGTTCGTAGCCGAGATTGACCGTCGGAGCCCAGTCCTCCGACTCGTCGTCATCCAAAGCACTTGGGCAGCCTATAGTCCCAATCAAGTCAATATTAGACTACTAACTTAAAAGCACTAAGTAAACGAGAATTTAACGACAACCTAATGCTAATAAGTTCGTTTGCAAACATAACATTACCTCTGACGAAGTGGTCGCTGCAGACACGGGCATTGGCAGACTCTGCTCCTCCCAACTGTAAACGTAAATTTAAAATCCATTTTTTCCTACGTTTTTCGGTTAGAATTTTCCATTTTTCTCCTCTTCGTTGGGCTATTTTTGGTACCCTAAAATACCGTTTATCAGTTTCTCTGGTCGACCTACTGGAGCATCCGTAAACACAACAGGACATAGGCATTTTGCGTACTGTCTGTCTGTGATTTTGCGCTTATCTTTTTCACTTGGGGTTAATTTTCTACGTAACATGAGCTGAGAAGCAGCAGCAACGCTAGGCTAATGCTAGGCTAACAAGCTGGCTAGCTAGCAAGTTCAAAACCTGGTTCTAAACTGAAAGAAGGTACAAAAACAGTTTACTTCCAAGCCAGAGTATCACGCAAAAAATCACAGAAATTATCTCTTGAGCTCAAGCTGCTCCATCTGAACCCAGGTTTGCTCAAACTAATGCAATAAAAAAATGTGGGTGCCATGAACATGCAGACTGATCTGTGCAAAGTGAGGAGGATAGCAGTGACATGGCATTTTCAAACCATATCTTTTAAAAGCCTGCACTGAGAAGCAAAATTTCTAGCTTACTTAGTTTTTCCAATTCAAGACAACTCAAATAAACTGGGTTGATCAGCTTTTTGAATAAAAACTACTGGTAACTTATTTAAACAAACTGATAAAAATTGAGTTTAGTATATCCTTACATTTTTTTAATTAAACACAATGTTAGATTTTACAGTGTACATGATAATGGAGTGCTGCTGGAATAAAATAATAAAATCTTTATGTTTCTTGGGGCTTAAATTGCAAAATGTGAACAAATGCCTAAAAACGTTCCAGAAGCTCGTCGTCCAAACTGCAGTGTAATTATAAAACAGAAAACCTCTGTTAAATAACAGAAAATGCCCTATTTAATTATTTTGTGTGGACATATTCTCAACAAAAACATTTTTATATTTCATAACACTTTACAGATATTTTTTAAAACTTTATTAATCCAGAAGGAAACTTGTGTGGTCAGCATTTACTTTATAAAACTAAATACTGAATACAAAACGTATTAATAAATAATCATTACATTGAAATTTTCTTCAGGAAATGCATTGTCTAGTTCTATAAAATCGTGAGTTTTTTTCAGGTTTAAGGCTGGCAGTTTGCTATCACACACAACACTGAATAATAATTAAATACGTGTTTTTAAATAACACAAAATTCAAGTCGTTCTTTCATAAAAGTCTTTTTTTTGTTGTTTTGCTGTGATAGAGCTCCTGACCCAGGCCAAGCTGGCTCTCTAGGAAGACAAGGAAAAACTCCCAGGTGCCAGATGATGGGAAGAAACCTCGGGAAAGTGTGCACAAATTCCACTTGACAACACAATAAAACGCAACATAGCACAAAAGGTCACGGAGGATCTCATAACAAGGACAGAGCAGGACGAATAGGACAATCACAGGAAAGGAACAAAATCACGAAAAAATTAACGGAAAGGACAAATAAGAAGGGGGTGCCATAACAATAGAAAAATAAGGATGGATAATGGAAAAGACATTACAGAAGGAGGTGCCAGAAAAATAATAAAAACAAAAAAAGCCTAAGCTAACACAGGACAAACATTAAAGATACTGAACAAAAAAACCCCCAATAAAACAGAAATCCCAAGAGTGGGAGGAGACACAGCACACTATAAAAGGAGGGGCAGAGAAGAGTTTCTTCATTTTAATTTGGCCAGCGACGCATGTGCACACCCTGAAGAAGGCACAGCCCAGCCGAAATGTAGCTACAGCCATGCGTCAGCGCTAAAAAGTGTTTTTGCTTGTTGTTTTAGTTTGTTATTTTTGGGGGGGGGGGGGTTTCTTTTGATGTTTTTTTCATTTACATATTGATTTACTGGCCTAAAAATTGGAATATCATAAATTTATAACCTAAAAATTGGATAATTTATGGATAAAAACAGTTTAAAAGCCTAAAAATTGGAATTAAAAATGACACAGACTAAATTCATTGAGAAATCAAATTTTATTAAAACACAGTTAGAAACCTAAAAAAACAGGACAAATAAAACACAACTTTGGTAAAATTAAACATAATTTGGTACTTACCTGAACCTGAAAAAGAAAAGGACGGTACTTACCTCAATTCGGACCTGGGGATTGCCGGATACGGTAGATGGGATGGCGGGTCTCGGGAAGGGTCATGGTGCGGAGCGTGCACCTACTCCTGCCCTCCTTGTGCAGGGAGGAATTTCCATTCCCCTAACCTAACCCACCCTAATAGCGATGGGATTTCCGGCTCTTTTTAGAGATCCGGCTCTTTTGGTTGGGCTCACTAAAAAGAGCCGGCTCTTTCGGCTCCAAACCGGCTCTTCGGGTTGTTTTGTTGCTTTAATTAATTTATTATTAACAATAATATAAAATTATGCACAAAAGGAATTACTAGCGTAAAAAAAAGTGGTTTTATTCATATATGTTTATATATAAATATATGCGGTGGCCCCTAGAGACAAAACACGTACAAACTTCAAAACACATTTCTAGCATGAACTGAACTTCCAAAGCAGAGCTACTAGATCACTTAAATTACACAATTAAAAGCATGTGTGTATTGTTTGTGTATTTATACACACGCACTCATATATATCCAAATAATTAAAAAAAAAAGTTCATTTACCTGTTACTACCACACACCAAATCCGGTCGTTGGTACTTGCTGGCTTGTGTAGCCACTAGGTAACAAAAGCTCAACACTGCGCCCAGCATCCTGGAGCACTTCTGTTGTCTTTTGTACGTGTTTTGAGTTTTTACGTGCTTCAGAGTTTTTACGTGCTTCAGAGTTTTTACGTGTTTTGGAGTTTGTATGTGCTTCAGAGTTCATACGTGATTTGAAGTTTGTATGTGCTTTGTCTGTAGGGGCAACCGTAAATATACTTTTTATTCACTTCACATAAAATGTAATAAATAAATCATATAATACAAAAATCAAATATTCACATTTCAACTTTTAACTATTTAAATTTTCAGCTTTTTCCTTTTACAAATTTAAAGTGAAACAACACAAAACACTGCAAACCACAAAACAATTAAATATAGATTAAAATATGAAAACAAAAAGAAGATGCATATTCTGCTGTCTTTTCTGTGGTTTTCCTGCTCTGTGAATAGAGGGAGACAAGATGAAGTATACTTCTAATGGCCTATTCCAATTGGTGGTAATACATCATAAGAATTGAGGAAAGGTGGTGTTGATGGAGACTCTGGGGAAGGCCTTCGTCTGCCAGGGTGTTTTGGAGCCACTTGAATAAATTTAGTTTGCACTGGAGGTGGACGAGGTTTAATCTGTGGAAAGATCTGAGACGGAGTCGGAGTCTCCCCATAACATCTCCCCATCACGCCTCTATGGACCAACGGTGCGAGCTTTTGTCCTTTCTGTTTTTCTAATTTAAGCTGGAGTTGAACGTCTTTCACTCTAGATTTTAGATGACCTATCTCTTTTTCTTCATTGCCAGCTTTTCTGATCATCTGGTTCACTGGTCCAATGAGCTCCTGTTTTTGTTTGAATAAAGCGTATTCGGAAGACTTTACCATATCATTGTACTGCTTTTTAAATGATTCCAGCTCCCGTGTTTTATCTAGTAAAGCTGCATCTAGATCCTTGCATCTGGTACGTAGACAGTTCAGCTGTTTTTCAAGAAACTCCTTCGTTGTTCCAACAAAGGGGGTGCCTTCCACTCCGTCTACGTATTTCTTTTTCAAGTAGTGGAACATATCCCTAAATTCCACCTTTTCTTTTCCTCTCAAGTGACCTGCATGTGGAAATGCCTTTTCAAAGGACAAAACGCACTGGCACAATTCCTCTTGGAAGTAGCGCTCTTTCTTCTCCAGCCAATTCACTTTGGATATAAATCTTTCCCGTTGCTTTTTTGTGGAGCGCAGTTTCTCTTCCAGCGCCACCTTTTCAGCCAGTGCCTGATTGTGTGCCGCTTTTACTTTGTGCCGGTCCACTGCTGTCTTTCTGTGGTTTTCCTGCTCTGTGCTTAGGGCCTTTTTGACGTCTTCAATTTTCTTTTTCAAAGAATCAACTTCGTCTTCAAGCATAGCCTTCATTTTCTTTTCCAAGGCCAGAGCTCTAATATTACTCTGGCATTTCTGCTTGATCGCCATATTCTGGGCCTTTTGGTCGTCTATCACTTTGCCCATTTGACCTTTCTCCTCTGTTAATTCTTTCATGTTTTTAACCATAAATTCATTTTCGTCTTGTAACTGTGTATTATGCCACAAAACACCGTCAATCCAACACTGCGAGGATTGACGTTCTTCCTCGCGTTCCTTAACCGCATTGACGGTCACACCTCTACTATTTTTTACTGCCGTCTGCAGCTTTTCTATTTTGGAGTCATACATGTTGATCACCTCTTCTAACTTCCTGTCTGCAGCATTTGCTTTGTTTTCCAGTTTTTTAGTATTTTCCTGGTAAAACTGCTGCATCTTATTTTTTTCCTCTTTGTGGCGTTTCAATAATAATTCAACAACTTGGCTGTTGTGAAATTGCTGACGTGCCACCTTTTCTTTCTCTGTTTCCAGCAGTCCTTGCAGGACTTGGACTTCGTCCTCGTGTTTTTCTTTAAGCTCAGCCAGAGTTTTCTCCGTCTCTGCGCGGAACTTTACCAGAGCTTCGTGGTCATCTTTTATCGAGTCCAACCTGTCTGCGATGTTTGTCCTGTCATCCAAGACCGAACCCAGCAGCTTATTATTCTGCAAAAGTTCATTGTTTTCTTTTGTTAGATCCTCGATCCGTTTCTTATTGACTGTATGCAGGTTTTTGAAGTAGTCAAGCTCAGTTTTGAGCTTTTCAACCTCGTCGATCATTGGCTGCAGTCTTTGCTCGAACTGTCTGGCATATGTTTCTTTTTCTTTTTCACTTTTTTTAACCATTGTTTTCGAGAAATTAACATTTCTGTCTTTGTTAGCTTTCGAACTCATTTCTGCTTTTTTATGTGCTGTATCACTCCAACAAAACGATAGCTTAATGAATTCCCTTTGACAGCTGTCCTCTATTTATAGACTTGAACATCAAAGGATGAAAGGACTGTCACTATGACATCACCACGTTCTGTGACGTAACAGGGCTTTGGAGCGTGATGTCACGGGGGTGGGCGTGGAAAGGATTTTGGGGGTCTAAACAAAGCGTGTCTTTTTTTTTTAAAACTTTATTTAACAAACAATGAGTATACAACATACGAACAGATGAAGTATACAACAGAACATGAACACAAAAAGCCAAGGGTGAAAGAAAAAGGTAACAATTATAAGAATACACGCAAAAATTCACATACATATATTGTTGTGAGAGCCTTTTTGTTGGTGCAGTCTGATATTGATTGTATGTGCATGTGCACATCCTTAAAATAATGACAGAAATATGGTGTTTTGTTAGTAAACTTACATTTATGGATAAAAAATTTAGCTAAAAGTATTAAGAAATTTATCATAAAAAACATTTCTCATACTTCTTGGGGAACTTAAAGAAACAGAATAAAACATTTTCCCATCGTAAAGAAAACTCCCTTAAAATATGGACAATAACAAAGCTGCTAAATTCCTTCCAGAATCTCTGTGTAAAAGAACAGTACCAAAAAAGATGTGTCACCGTTTCTGGATGATCCCCACAGAAAGTACAATTAGTATTTATGTCCCTTTTGAATTTGACCATGTAGTGACTGGCTGGATAACATGTATGTCGAATTTTAAAAGAGACTTCTTTCACCTTATTTACAATCAAATATTTATGGGGGACCATCCAGACTGTCTTCCGCTTGATATCTGGAACACTGATTGGAAAATTATATAGTGCAATAAAGTCGTTGTAAGTAAGTAGTTGTCCCTCTTTACTAACCAGCTGAGCCACCAATAGGATCCCATTTTGGAGCCAAGTTTCCAGGAAAAGTGATTTATTTTTCTATAAAATATCTCTGTTGTTCCAGATAAGGTATTTGTGAGGTGAGAAGTTGTGTTTATAAATGAGGGTCCACGCTAAGAGGACCTGCTTATGGAAGGATGAAAGCTTTACAGGGACTTTCTCAACATTGTAATTACAATTTCAAATAAAAGTAAAGCCACCAAAACGAGAGAAAATGTGGTATGGTATAAAGTTCCAGATAGAGGTAGGGTTTTAAGAAAATGTTTGGCCCAATTAATTTTGAAAGTGTTATTTAAAGTAGAAAAGTCTAAGACGTTAAGCCCACCTGATTCGTACTTATTCATCACAACAGTTTTTCTAATATAGTGCGTACGGTTTTTCCATATAAAATTAAAGAGCATACGGTCAATATCTTTACTACTTTTCTTATCCAGATGTAAGGAGAGAGCAGCATATGTTCATCGGGATATCCCTTCAGCTTTAGTAATTAACACTCTACCTTTCAAAGACAAGTCCCTTGTTCCAAGATGGCGCCGCCGCGTATGGATGCCCCGGTGCTTCAGTGCGTTACTTCTGTTTTGTTTTTGTGCATAACTTCTGTGTCTGGGCACTCCTCTGGATATTCTTACACTAGAGAAGAGCTTCTTAACTACAGGACTACAACACCTGTGGATTTACTTCCAATATTTGTCGCATCTGCGGCAGATTTACTGCAGACTCTGATCAGGAAAGTGAGACGCCGAAAGCGAGGAAAGCGAGCCGGCGCACTCGTGCGTCTGAGGAGACGCGGACTGCGAACTGCTCTTCCTGGGATCTTCCTTTCCAACGTACGCTCACTCAGGAATGAGATGGACGAGCTGGCCCTGATGAGAAGCATGAACAGAGACGTTGCCTCCTCCTGTGTCTTGTGTTTTACGGAGTCGTGGCTCTGTGAGGACATCCCGGACAGCGCGCTCAAGCTGGAGGGCTTTCATCTGCTGCGCGCGGACCGGCAGGCCTCTCTCTCTGGTAAGACCACAGGTGGACGTGTCTGCTTCTACATTAATAGTGGCTGGTGCACAGATGTAACAGTGATTGCTCAGCACTGCTCTTCCTCTCTGGAATACCTTTTTATTCACTGCAAACCGTTTTATTCTCCGCGGGAGTTTGCTTCATTCATCTTGGCCGCTGTTTACATCCCGCCAGATGCGGATGCGCAGGCAGCTCAGTGCGCACTCGCGGAGCAGATACTGCACATGGAGCGGACATTCCCGGACTCTCTCATCATTGCTCTTGGGGACTTTTACAACACCCCCCTCCTCACCCCACACAAAAGAGGATTTCACACCACCTCCTCCCACCACAACCCTTCATATTCATGAAGCAGATGCGAGGAAGCAGTTTAAGAGTCTGAATGCTCGGAAAGCTCCCGGCCCAGACGGTGTGTCTCGTCTACTGGACGCAGCCGGAGGGTTCACTTGGTTGTTTGCTCTCAATAGAAGCTGAGCGCGTCTCCGTGTCTGTGCTGGTAAACGATACTGAGTCCCAGTGCTCAGTAAACTGTACACCTGACCGTTATTCTCCCACTGAATCCGGTGTGTCCACGGTCCAACACGTGCTCAACACGATGGTGCTGACCGGTGCCCAAACACACCAGAACACCAAATAAGTAAAATAACACAAACACGAACTTCTCCATGGCTCGTCGGGATGGCAACTGCTCCAAAAGTGACACATGAAATAGGCTGACATTTGAGTTTGACACGGGAGGTGAGGGGGTGTTTTGAATATGCTTGACTCCGTCACGAGGTTGCGCACAGCATCACCGGCAAGGGGGCTTGGTTTGAGAGGTTTTTGGCATCTGTGATGTGATTTACAACCATCCACCCATGTACAGCAAGAAGCCGCACTCACAACCGTGGGCATCAGCAAGTTGGTGAAATTTAAACAAAACAAAACAGCATTCCATCTGAAACTCTCTTATTGTACCCAAAATACAAATTTTAGTGATTACATGTGGCTTCATTAATTAT
>NC_140639.1:25221-402607 GCF_057382275.1 Copadichromis virginalis
TATCCCTTCAGCTTTAGTAATTAACACTCTACCTTTCAAAGACAAGTCCCTTGTTCCAAGATGGCGCCGCCGCGTATGGATGCCCCGGTGCTTCAGTGCGTTACTTCTGTTTTGTTTTTGTGCATAACTTCTGTGTCTGGGCACTCCTCTGGATATTCTTACACTAGAGAAGAGCTTCTTAACTACAGGACTACAACACCTGTGGATTTACTTCCAATATTTGTCGCATCTGCGGCAGATTTACTGCAGACTCTGATCAGGAAAGTGAGACGCCGAAAGCGAGGAAAGCGAGCCGGCGCACTCGTGCGTCTGAGGAGACGCGGACTGCGAACTGCTCTTCCTGGGATCTTCCTTTCCAACGTACGCTCACTCAGGAATGAGATGGACGAGCTGGCCCTGATGAGAAGCATGAACAGAGACGTTGCCTCCTCCTGTGTCTTGTGTTTTACGGAGTCGTGGCTCTGTGAGGACATCCCGGACAGCGCGCTCAAGCTGGAGGGCTTTCATCTGCTGCGCGCGGACCGGCAGGCCTCTCTCTCTGGTAAGACCACAGGTGGACGTGTCTGCTTCTACATTAATAGTGGCTGGTGCACAGATGTAACAGTGATTGCTCAGCACTGCTCTTCCTCTCTGGAATACCTTTTTATTCACTGCAAACCGTTTTATTCTCCGCGGGAGTTTGCTTCATTCATCTTGGCCGCTGTTTACATCCCGCCAGATGCGGATGCGCAGGCAGCTCAGTGCGCACTCGCGGAGCAGATACTGCACATGGAGCGGACATTCCCGGACTCTCTCATCATTGCTCTTGGGGACTTTTACAACACCCCCCTCCTCACCCCACACAAAAGAGGATTTCACACCACCTCCTCCCACCACAACCCTTCATATTCATGAAGCAGATGCGAGGAAGCAGTTTAAGAGTCTGAATGCTCGGAAAGCTCCCGGCCCAGACGGTGTGTCTCGTCTACTGGACGCAGCCGGAGGGTTCACTTGGTTGTTTGCTCTCAATAGAAGCTGAGCGCGTCTCCGTGTCTGTGCTGGTAAACGATACTGAGTCCCAGTGCTCAGTAAACTGTACACCTGACCGTTATTCTCCCACTGAATCCGGTGTGTCCACGGTCCAACACGTGCTCAACACGATGGTGCTGACCGGTGCCCAAACACACCAGAACACCAAATAAGTAAAATAACACAAACACGAACTTCTCCATGGCTCGTCGGGATGGCAACTGCTCCAAAAGTGACACATGAAATAGGCTGACATTTGAGTTTGACACGGGAGGTGAGGGGGTGTTTTGAATATGCTTGACTCCGTCACGAGGTTGCGCACAGCATCACCGGCAAGGGGGCTTGGTTTGAGAGGTTTTTGGCATCTGTGATGTGATTTACAACCATCCACCCATGTACAGCAAGAAGCCGCACTCACAACCGTGGGCATCAGCAAGTTGGTGAAATTTAAACAAAACAAAACAGCATTCCATCTGAAACTCTCTTATTGTACCCAAAATACAAATTTTAGTGATTACATGTGGCTTCATTAATTATGTTCAAACGGATGAATACATAACGCAAGTAATAACTTTATGATCAGTCAGTGAATGAAGGAGCTCAAGAGTGCAAATATAGTTGCAATAAAGTGACAAATATGCCCTTTTATGTCAAACAAAGACCGAAATAAGTGGCATCAGTGTGAGGATGAGAATGAGCGATCCAACCTCACACTGCAGATATCAGGGCAAAGCACAGTGGGGGGGTTGCAGTCTTCTTGGCTGGACCTTCTTCTGCAGTGTGTGATCTTCTAGGAGAGTCTTCATGCAGCATGCCTGCCAGTGTGGTCCACACTGCTTCTCTGTCAGTCTTGGGCACACTGCGTAGGTCTTTAAAACGTGGGTCCAGTGCAGTTGCGATCTGGAGCCATGCATAGTTGGTATGTTCCTGGCGGGAAGCAAGGTCTTCCTTAAACTTCTCTTTAAACCTCACCACATATGCAGGGTCCTCATCAGTTACTTCCATGACACGGCGCAGGTGGCAGAAGGCTGGTAGAACTACAGAGCAGGAGACGTAGGCCTCTCCTCCCAGCAGTTCAGTCACATATCTGCAGTGGAATACACACATACACACATGGGGTGGCTGTAGCTCAGGTGGCAGAGCAGGTCAGCCACTAATCAGAAGGTCGGTGGTTCGATCCCAGGCTGCCTCCTGGCTGCATGCCAAATATCCTTGGGCAAGATACTGCAGTTTGGTTGCGGATCAAGCGCTTCACCATCTCCAGCGTGGAGTTCCAGCGCGTAGGCACGTCCTGGGCCAACGGCTCCTGCTTGCGCCCCAGTGACACCTGCTCTGCGTTCAGCTCTGCTGTGTTTGCTGGGCTGTGCTTAAAATGGCCAACAATTTTGCGGCATTTGGCCAGCGCAGTGACAAAGCCACTGTCTGCGAGACTCACTGTGATGCATCTCTGTAGAATGTGCGCGGTACACGGCATGTGATTGAATGGCATGATGCGAGCCGCGGCGATCATATTGCGCGCACTGTCCGTGCCTACTGTTGTCACCTTCTCCTCAATTCTCCACCTGCGAGCAACAGTCTGGAACTGCTCTGCACAAGCCTCCGCAAAGTGCCGCTCTTCCGTTTTCATTATAGTCAGCGCAAAGGATGTCAGACCCCAGGCTTCAGTGATTAAATGCGCAGTAACTCCCAGGTAATTGTCATTACTCAATGATGTCCAGTGGTCTCCTGTCAGAGCCACGCATTCTGTGTGAACTAAAGCCTCTTCTTTTTTCTTTTTCTCCGTTTCATACAGTTCGTGGATTCGAATTGTTATTGTGCTTCTCGCTGGGGGCTTGTAGGACGCGTCCTGAGATGCAACCTTTAAAACATCCGCAAAGCCCTTGTCCTCCACAATGCTTAGCGGTCTGCAGTCCTTTGCTATCCATTTGGCTATATTGTCGGTCAGTTTGTCCAAAGAAGACTTACCGAGTGGCCTGCGTTCACTAAGAGTGGTCTGACGCAGGCCGGGTGAAGCTGCTGCCCCGACAAACGCGTGTTTGGCATTAAGGTGGTATTTTAAGGTCGAATTTGAACGGTGAAATTGAAACTCTTTACTACAGTGAGTGCAAATTACAACGCGTTTGTTTATTGTCCCATCTATGTTCTTCTTGTATTTAAATTCCCCATCCAGAAGGCCATCCGCTTCCTGCTTCTCCATTTTCAGTGGCGCGGTAAACAAATCAAGTGGAATTATGGGAGCGACTTATCTGCGTGTTGCGCTAAATAGTTAAATATTCTAACGTAATTAATTCCAAAATTTAATTATCGCAATTAACGCGTTAATTTCGACAGCTATAAATATAATATAATATAATATAATATAATATAATATAATATAATATAATATAATATATCATGTTGCTATTTAATGTTTTTTGTTCGTGTTGCAGCTGCTCTGTGAGCCAAGCTTTCGTTGTCTAAATTCAATGGCAATATATCTCTGCACCACACGATGGCGATAGATTCTCACAGACAGTCTGTGCTCTGCTTCCGCCACCAGTCATCTTTAAATCTTTTTTTTAATTCAATGAAACCTTTATTTAACTGTCCATCTCGCGGCATTACTTAAAAAAAATCATATTTAAATACAAAGAAGATTAAATACATGAACGACAGTAAATTGATAAAATAAGAGCAAATAAATATATTTACAAATGATAGCAACATCAATGGAATAAAAGCATGAACAGCAGCAGAAGGAGAAAGAGGCCTGTATCTACATTATTACTCTGGCAGCTCTCAGTCTCCATACAGACAGGACACGTTGCAGCGTAATTGCAGACAGGTGCGTGGGCCTGAGCTCCGCCCAGGCAGAATGACGAGTGGAAGAAAGCAGCAACACAATAAACATATGTAGCCTTGCGGAGCCGGCCGGGCAGACACCGAGACAGAGTGCAAAGATTTTATACGTGACAACACACACAAAAAAACACACACAACAAAAATCAGAATGTGTTTGTGATTTGGATTTTTATTTAAAGGTGAAACCTTTTTTCTTTTCTTGTTTTGCCAGATTAGACATTTTGATTCATTTCATTTAGTTTTTTTGTTTTACTTTGATGCTATAATAGATGTTTTTAAAATGTAGTCATATTTAATACTATATTGCATCATGGCAAAACAACAGTCTCCTCAAGCTGCTTTATACTGTAAGGTGAAAACACTACAGAAAAAGCCAGAAAACCCCAACAATCCAAAGATCCCCTTTGAGCAAGCACTGGGCGACAGTGGGGAGGAAAAACTCCCTTTAGGAAGAAACCTCCGGCAGAACCAGGCTCAAGAAGGGGCGGCCATCTGCTGCGACCGGTTGGGGGTGATGGAAAGAGAATAGAGGGAGACAAGATGAAGTATACTTCTAATGGCCTATTCCAATTGGTGGTAATACATCATAAGAATTGAGGAAAGGTGGTGTTGATGGAGACTCTGGGGAAGGCCTTCGTCTGCCAGGGTGTTTTGGAGCCACTTGAATAAATTTAGTTTGCACTGGAGGTGGACGAGGTTTAATCTGTGGAAAGATCTGAGACGGAGTCGGAGTCTCCCCATAACATCTCCCCATCACGCCTCTATGGACCAACGGTGCGAGCTTTTGTCCTTTCTGTTTTTCTAATTTAAGCTGGAGTTGAACGTCTTTCACTCTAGATTTTAGATGACCTATCTCTTTTTCTTCATTGCCAGCTTTTCTGATCATCTGGTTCACTGGTCCAATGAGCTCCTGTTTTTGTTTGAATAAAGCGTATTCGGAAGACTTTACCATATCATTGTACTGCTTTTTAAATGATTCCAGCTCCCGTGTTTTATCTAGTAAAGCTGCATCTAGATCCTTGCATCTGATACGTAGACAGTTCAGCTGTTTTTCAAGAAACTCCTTCGTTGTTCCAACAAAGGGGATGCCTTCCACACCGTCTACGTATTTCTTTTTCAAGTTGTGGAATATATCCCTAAATTCCACCTTTTCTTTTTCTCTGAAGTGACCTGCATGTGGAAATGCCTTTTCAAAGGACAAAACGCACTGGTACAATTCCTCTTGGAAGTGGCGCTTTTTCTTTTCCAGGCAATTCGTTTTTTGTGTGAATATTTCTGTTTGCTTTTTTGTGGCGCGCAGTTGCTCTTCCAGTGAGATCTTTTCAGCCAGTGCCTGATTGTGTGCCGTTTTTACTTTATACCTGTCCACTGCTGTCTTTCTGTGGTTTTCCTGCTCTGTGCTTAGGGCCTTTTTTAGGTCTTCATTTTTCTTTTTCAAAGAATCAACTTCATCTTCGACCATAGCCTTCATTTTCTTTTCAAAGGCCAGAGCCCTAATATTTCTCTGACATTTCCGTTTGATCTCCATATTCTGGGCCTTTTGGTTGTCTATTACTTTGCCCATTTGATCTTTCTCGTCTGTTAATTCTTTCACGGTTTTATCCATCAATTCATTTTCGTCCTGTAACTTTGTATTACGTGTCAGAAGACCCTCAATCCAACACTGCGAGGATTGATGTTGTTCCTCGCGTTCTTTAACCGCATTGACGGCCACACCTCTACTATTTTTTACTGTTCTCTCAAGCTTTTCTATTTTGGAATCATACATTTCCATGACCTCTTCTAACTTTCTGTCTGCAGCATTGGCTTTGTCTTCGAGTTTTTTTTAGTATTTTCCTCGTAAAATTGCTGCATCTTATTTTTTTCCTCTTTGTGGCGTTTCAATAATAATTCAACAACTTGGCTGTTGTGAAATTCCTGACGTACCACCTTTTCTTTTGCTGTTTCCAGCAGTCCTTGCAGGACTTCGACTTCGTCCTCATCATCTGTGATTAGGTATTGAAACAGCTGTTTACTCCCCAGATGTTTGTGTCCTCAAAGAAATTCCATTTAGATTTATGTGAATGTATTGTGCAGGTACTTTCTCTGCTTCGCCCTCATTGCTTGCTTTATCTGAGGACATAATCTGCCTTCTTTCAGCTTGGGGTAGGCCTCAGTTTATGTTTTAAATTAAAAAGCTTGAAGACAAAGTGAACTCTGGACAAGCGTGTGGCCTACCTGAAGCCCAGGTGGGCTTGTTGATAATCACATTTTCACACTCATCTCGGGGCACATCCGTGGTGTTCTGGTGCCAGCCTGTCCCCTCTGTTTTTGTGGGGGTCTTCCCCACATACGAAAATGGCCGCTTCTGCCTGGAGGGAGTTTTTTATTTTTGCTTTGCAGCTGCACAGGATCTGTATAGAAGTTTTAAACACTTCTATTTTAGGCAAATTTATAATATTTTAGACGACAGCACTGTTACGAGTTCAAAAATTGGGGATGGAGACAAGAGGAAAAACCACAATAACAACACTGGTCCGGCCGGGTTAAGTCAAACGATGATTTTAATGATCACACGCGTGGGAGATGGACACTGTATGCAGACAGCCTCAGATCTCAAAATGGTGGAGCATTGATCAAACTCTTATAGCCTCTGGTGCCCCCACCTTATCATAAAAGCCTAAACATTCACATGCTTTCTCTCACACGGCGCCTAAGCTACGACCTTGGCTCCCTGTTTATCTGCTCCTGCTGAGATGGGGCAGAAAACTCCAGCATGTTCCGTTCTCTTCTAATCAGACAAATAAGGCGATGACTTTTCTGCAAACAGTATTTCTTATAACTCAGCAGTATAATGCATCATGAAACAATATCATCCATTCACAATAAATCAGCAGTGTAATGCAAATCAGTTTAACAAATGCAATAGTTATCACCCTCTCCTAATTCAGGAGAATAATGCAAACTAAAACTACATAATAATTCACAATCTTTAATTAGGGGTCTAACATGGCATAAAATAATATTATAAATCTCACAGCACATAAAACACTGTTTGCTTGGATGTGTGTGTTTGTGTGTAAAAAGTGAGATGTTCAGAGGTCTTGCTTCATGGTATCGAACAGCCCACACAAAACAGGTTCTGTATGATTTAATTTAAGTGCTGATGTAAACCACAATGTTCAGCAAACATCTATCAGGTCATTGGACTGTATTTTTTTAAAGCTTAAGTATGCGCACATGGGATATATTAAAAACTGACAAGCCGTTTGAACACATGATGTGAAATCACTTAATCAACCTGCTGGATTTTCCAAAAGTTAAAATATTTATACTACTTTGGCACATTGCTCTTAACTTATTAAGGTGGCTATTAGTGAGGGTCATGATAATCAATTCAATTGAGCAGAAGTGACATTCTTACTTCGATTCGTCCAAATTCATGTGAGTTCCAGTCTGTTCAGCCTGTTTCTGTGTAGCACCAAGCAGTAGACCTAAACCTGGATGTGCTTCTGGGTTCTGCCTCTAATGAAAACGGATGAGTGTAAAATGCAACCATTGTTTGTAGTTTGCTGCCACCTACTGAGTGAAAAAAGAACTGAAGTTGTAAAAAGTCACTATTCCTAATGATAGGCTTCGTTTTGTTTCAGTTTCAGTTCACTATACAGCTCATCAAACTGTTTTCCCTTTACGTTTTGATATACATTGTGAAGTTTGGGTTGTCATGTCTACGTCTCATTATGTTTCCTGTTTTATTGTGAAGAGGTCTGGTGTTTCTGTGTTCATCGTGTTCAGTTTTACTCTTCCCCTGTGGCGTTGTTATGTTTATGTTGATCTACTGTGCCTTTCTGTTCCATGTTTCAGATCCCTATGTTCTGTCTCCCCCAGTCTGTTAAGTCCACATGTCTTGAGTTCCGTCAGTGTGTTTCCTGTTTTACTTTCACAGTCTGTTCTATGTTAATGTTTCTAGTTTTGCTTCCCTTGCCTCGTCCTGCTTAATTACTCTCAGCTGTGCTCTCCTCCTGTGGCTCATTCCCCCTCGTTATCCCTCAGTGTATTTAAGCCCCATGTTTCTCTTTGTCAGTGTTGCGTCCTCCATCATAGCTGTGTGATTTTTCCCTGTGGCTCCTTGTGCTTTAGTTTTTCCCAGTTTAGGTTATTTTGTATTGTTTTTCGTGTCCCACTCCACGCCAGCAATAAAGCTGTGTTTTTTGAGTTTAACTTTTGACTCTGTGAGTTTGCGTTTGGGTCCTTCTCCTGCCTGCCACACAGCCGAACTGTGACACTAAGTAAAGAGAAGGAAGAACACAGAAAGACAGCAGTGGACAGGCATAAAGTAAAAACGGCACACAATCAGGCACTGGCTGAAAAGATCTCACTGGAAGAGCAACTGCGCGCCACAAAAAAGCAAACAGAAATATTCACACAAAAAACGAATTGCCTGGAAAAGAAAAAGCGCCACTTCCAAGAGGAATTGTACCAGTGCGTTTTGTCCTTTGAAAAGGCATTTCCACATGCAGGTCACTTGAGAGAAAAAGAAAAGGTGGAATTTAGGGATATATTCCACAACTTGAAAAAGAAATACGTAGACGGTGTCATGGTCCTGAGTCTGAGGACTCAGTGTTTTGTGTTTCCTTATGCTTTTGTTCATTCCGAGTGTGTATTCTGTTGTTATTTTGCCATTTGTTAGGTTTCTGTTCTTTGCCTGCCTGCTCCCACTTCTCTGTGTTCCCTCTGTCTGTCCATGGTGTTTTTGTGTCTGCTCATGAGTCTGCCTGTCAAGTTCAGTGTCCTGTCTGGTTCTCTGTCTGTTAATTTCCTGTTTTATTCTGAAGGTTCATGTCTGATGTGAGTGTGTTCAGTTTACATTTCCCCTGTCCCGTCAGCTCTGATTTCTCCCAGCTGTGTTGCCCTCCTGTCTCTTATCCCCTGATTACTGGTGTGTGTATTTAAGCCCTGTGTGTTCTCCTGCCTGTTGCCGGTTCGTCTGTATTACTCCATGTAAGTCCGCGCTTTTCTGCATTCATCTGTGTCTCTCTGCGTCTCTGTATCCTCCGTCAGTCTGCGTCTCTCTGCCTTTCTCCCCGTGTCCTGTGGATTTCTAGTTGCTCTTTAGTTTTCCCAGTTTAGGTTTCCGTTAGTTTGTCTCATTATTCGTTTTCTGTTCCTGCCACTGACACCTTGTAAATAAACTCCACTAATCTTTTCATACACTGCTTGCTCTTGGGTCCTTTTTCCAACTCCACACGGCTCGCCTCGGCAGCCGTGACAGACGGTGTGGAAGGCATCCCCTTTGTTGGAACGACCGAGTTTCTTGAAAAACAGCTGAACTGTCTACGTACCAGATGCAAGGATCTAGATGCAGCTTTACTAGATAAAACACGGGAGCTGGAATCATTTAAAAAGCAGTACAATGATATGGTAAAGTCTTCCGAATACGCTTTATTCAAACAAAAACAGGAGCTCATTGGACCAGTGAACCAGATGATCAGAAAGGCTGGCAATGAAGAAAAAGAGATGGGTCATCTAAAATCTAGAGTGAAAGACGTTCAACTCCAGCTTAAATTAGAAAAACAGAAAGGACAAAAGCTCGCACCGTTGGTCCATAGAGGCGTGATGGGGAGATGTTATGGGGAGACTCCGACTCCGTCTCAGATCTTTCCACAGATTAAACCTCGTCCACCTCCAGTGCAAACTAAATTTATTCAAGTGGCTCCAAAACACCCTGGCAGACGAAGGCCTTCCCCAGAGTCTCCATCAACACCACCTTTCCTCAATTCTTATGATGTATTACCACCAATTGGAATAGGCCATTAGAAGTATACTTCATCTTGTCTCCCTCTATTCTCTTTCCATCACCCCCAACCGGTCGCAGCAGATGGCCGCCCCTTCTTGAGCCTGGTTCTGCCGGAGGTTTCTTCCTAAAGGGAGTTTTTCCTCCCCACTGTCGCCCAGTGCTTGCTCAAAGGGGATCTTTGGATTGTTGGGGTTTTCTGGCTTTTTCTGTAGTGTTTTCACCTTACAGTATAAAGCAGCTTGAGGAGACTGTTGTTTTGCCATGATGCAATATAGTATTAAATATTACTAAATTTTAAAAACATCTATTATAGCATCAAAGTAAAACAAAAAAACTAAAGTATACTTCAATGAAATTAATCAAAATGTCTAATCTGGCAAAAAAAAGAAAAGAAAAAAGGTTTCACCTTTAAATAAAAATCCAAATCACAAAAATTCTGATTTTTGTTGTGTGTGGGGGTTTTTGTGTGTGTTGTCAAGTATAAAAGTTTTGCACTCTGTCACGGTCTCGATGTCTGCCCGGCCGGCTCCGCAAGGTTACATATGTTTATTGTGTTGCTGCTTTCTTCCACTCGTCATTCTGCCTGGGCGGAGCTCAGGCCCACGCACCTGTCTGCAATTACGCTGCAACGTGTCCTGTCTGTATGGAGACTGAGAGCTGCCAGAGTAATAATGTAGATACAGGCCTCTTTCTCCTTCTGCTGGTGTTCATGGTTTTATTCCATTGATGTTGCTATCATTTGTAAATATATTTATTTGGTGTTATTTTATCAATTTTCTACTACTGTCGTTCATGTATTTATTTATTTTTTTGTATTTAAATATGATTTTTTTAAAGTAATGCTGCGAGTTAAATAAAGGTTTCATTGAATAAAAAAAAGATTTAAAGATGACTGGTGGCGGAAGCAGAGCACAGACTGTGAGAATCTATCGCCATCGTGTGGTGCAGAGATATATTTCCATTGAATTTAGACTACGAAAGCTTGGCTCACAGAGCAGCTGCAACACGAACAAAAAACATTAAATAGCAACATATTATATTATATTATATTATATTATATTATATTATATTATAGTGCAAACAGTGCAGGCTTCAGCTCTGGGGAAGAAGCTGTTCCTCAGTTTGGGTGGATTCTGTCACTCACAGCGTTGTTAGCCCTCTTGTGCGCGCAGACTGCAACCCCCCCCTCCCCTGCCCCCCCACTGTGCGTTGCCCTGATATCTGCAGTGTGAGGTTGGATCGCTCATTTTCATCCTCACACTGATGCCACTTATTTCGGTCTTTGTTTGACATAAAAGGGCATATTTGTCACTTTATTGCAACTATATTTGCACTCTTGAGCTCCTTCATTCACTGACTGATTATAAAGTTATTACTTGCGTTATGTATTCATCCTTTTGAACATAATTAATGAAGCCACATGTAATCACTAAAATTTGTATTTTGGGTACAATAAGAGAGTTTCAGATGGAATGCTGTTTTGTTTAAATTTCACCAACTTGCTGATGCCCACGGTTGTGAGTGCAGCTTCTTACTGTACATGGGTGGATGGTTGTAAATCACATCACAGATGCCAAAAACCTCTCAAACCAAGCCCTCTTGCTGGTGATGCTGTGCGCAACCTCGTGACAACCACATGACTGATACTAACTCCTGAGCTGACTGTATGCTAACATGCGCCACAAATAAGGGTCATATTTGGATTTAAAACAATCACCGAGAAGCTTCCACTGAATGCTACTTTCCCCTGCATGACACTGAAATCATTAACACATACTAACCCTCACTTATGCTCTTCAGTTTTCTCAGAAATGGATTAAGCCTACACCTAAACCAACGGATATGTTCACTGACTTTTTCTCTTAGTCTGGAAATACTTAGTCAGCCCATTACGCAATTGAATTGATTATCATGACCCTCACTAATAGCCACTTACTAAGCTAAGAGTAATGTGCAAAACCCATTAGCCAAAGTAGTATAAATATTTTAACTTTTAGCAAATCCAGCAGGTTAATTAAGTGATTTCACATCATATGTTCAAACAGCTTGTCAGTTTTTAATATATCCCATGTACGCATACTTAAGCTTTAAAAATAAAGAAAAGTGCAATGACCTGATAGATGTTTGCTGAAAATTGTGGTTTACATCAGCACCTACATTAAAATACAAAGACCCTGTTTTGTGTGAGCTGCTCGATACCATGAAGCAAGACCTCTGAACATCTCAGTTTTTACACACACACACACACACACACACACACACACACAAGTGCAAGCAAATGGTGTTTTATATGCTGTTGTCTAAAATATTATAAAATAAACCGTCTCTTTTTATATGTGGGGGGGGGGCACTCAAAAAACGGAGGGGACAGGTTGGCACCAGAACACCACAGGTCTGCCCCGAGATGAGTGTGAAAATGTGATTATCAACAAGCCCACCTGGACTTCAGTTAGGTCGCACGCTTGTCCAGAGTTCACTTTGTCTTCAAGCGTTTTAATTTAAAACATAAAGTGAGGCCTACCCCAAGCTAAAAGAAGGCAGATTATGTTCTCAGATAAAGCAAGCAATGAGGGCGAAGCAGAGAAAGTACCTGCACAATACATTCACATAAATCAAAATGGAATTTCTTTGAGGACACAAACATCTGGGGAGTAAACAGCTGTTTCAATACCTAATCACAGATTGTGCTCTCTGTTTTACACGTTTTTAGTAAGGCATAATTAACTAAAAGGCTAGAGAGATGAAAGGATGCCAAGCTGATACCAGGCCTCAGTCACATGGATTGTTTCTTAAATTCTGAAATTAAGTGGACATGCAAAAAGATCTGGCACTTCATATATTAAACTGAGAAGCTGTGCTGACCCAAGAAAGCGCCCAGAAATTTGGGCAAATGTCTGCTCTGAAGTTTTTAGCCAAACCAAACTGCAGGTCAGTTTAAAGCGCAAAATTGTGCAAGTAGTCCAAACTAAACCGTTCTTGAGATGCAGAAATGTTGTCACACACAAAAATCAGACGATTGTGCCTCCAAACAAATTGCACTTACAAATGCTTGTAACATAAATGATGAAAATAGTAACTGCAAAGTTGAGACTGAACAGTGTTTCAGTTAAAGTGATAAGCTAGCCATTCAGCTGACTCATTGGTGATTGCAATGATTGCAGGTTTCATTATAGAAGAATATCAAGGAGAAGACAGATGGCAGGGAGTCAGAAACGGGGGATGGAAATGCAAGATATTGAGGACAACTTATGAGCCCAGGCGTCAGGTGTGAACAACAACAATAACTGGGCTGTATTTAGGTGTACAGATCACATGACCATCAAAAGAGCAGTGTAGGAATGAGAGAAGATCAACAGGGGAGCACACAAAGAGGTTTATGGACACAAACTGGGAAAGGTGGCATGCTCAGTTGATCAGTAGAATACCACACTAGACTTTCTTCCAGGACGGTTGAGGACCCTGTTGTGGGGGCGAAGCTTGGGTCCAATGTTCCCTCTAATTTTTCATGTGTCTGAGCGAACACACAAACTCTCTGAGCGGTCCCTTGGACCACTGTGAGCAACAGCAGGCGTGTGCACTGTGGTCACGTCAGCATTGAATCCATCCAAGTTACATGGTTTATTAAAATAATCAAATTACAACATTTAAATTTATGTTAGACTTTTTTTTAATTAACTCCTTTAGCCCACTTACAACAAAAATTCAAAAAAAAATCTTGTTCATGACCTGTGTAGTATGTTAACACTATTGGAAGTAAAAATAACTTGAACTCCAATTTTGAAAACGCAACTTTCTTTTTTAAAAAAAAAAAAAAAAAGCTCTGACTTGTATTATGAGTATGAGTCTGTGGTCTGGGAGAGAGTCCTGTAACTCTCTGTCTGCAAAATACAGTATATAATGACCAATGTTGGGCAATTAATTATATAATTACGTCTTCAAAAAAGTAACTGATCTATGCAAACAAAGTTTTTTGCAGCTGTTTACTTAAAATGCAGCCAAGGCGTTTTTTTAAATAAACATTTCAAACTATTTACAGAACAATCAGCTGTTCTGCATCAAATTTGATGCCACACAAATTATTTGTGCCACTCCAAAAATAATTTCAAATCAAAATCAAATCAAATCACTTTTATTGTCACATCACATGTGCAGGTACATTGGTACAGCACATGTGAGTGAAATTCTTGTGTGCGAGCTTCACAAGCAACAGAGTTGTGCAAAATACAATAATGTAAACAAGCAAAATACAAGAATGGCTACATCTGAAACTAATAAATATATGTACAATATATAATAGTATATGCATTTCTGGATGTGTATACTAAATATTTTTCTACGTGTGTGTGTGTGTGTGTGTGTGTGTGTGTGTGTGTGTGTGTGTGTGTGTACACATATTTTACAAATTAAATAGAGTCAACAATAAATAAAATATATAAAAATATACAGAGTTGAGACATGTGCAAAACAGTGGCGTTACTGTACAGTATGGAGTGCATAATGTTAAAGTTCCAGTAGTGAAGCTGAGGTGTCTATGAAGTGTTCAGCAGTCTGATGGCCTGATGGAAGAAGCTGTCTCTCAGTCTGCTGGTACGGGACCGGATGCTGCAGAACCTCCTTCCTGATGGAAGCAGTCTGAACAGTTTATGGCTGGGGTGACTGGAGTCCTTGATGATCCTCCCCGCTTTCCTCAGGCACCGCTTCCTGTAGATGTCTTGGAGGGAGGGAAGCTCACCTCCAATTATCCGTTCAGAGCACCGCACTACTCGCTGGAGAGCTTTGCAGTTGTAGGCGGTGCTGTTGCCATACCAGGTGGTGATGCATCCAGTGAGGATGCTCTCAATGGCACAGTGATAGAAGGTCCTGAGGATGCGGGGGCTCATGCCGAATCTTTTCAGTCTCCTGAGAAAGAAGAGGCGCTGCTGCGCCTTCTTCACTGTTTTGTTTGTGTGTACTGACCACGTAAGATCCTCAGCCAGATGTACACCAAGGAACCGGAAGCTGCTCACTCTCTCCACAGCAGCGCCGTTGATGGTGATGGGGGTGTGTACTTCTCTGCACCTCCGGAAGTCCACTATCAGCTCCTTTGTCTTTGCGACGTTGAGTGTGAGATGGTTGTCTTGACACCAGTGGGTCAGGGCGCTGACCTCCTCCCTGTAAGCCGTCTCATCACCATTGGTGATAAGACCCACCACTGTAGTGTCGTCCGCAAACTTCACAATGATGTTGGAGTTGTTAGTGGCTGTGCAGTCGTAGGTGTAGAGTGAGTACAGGAGAGGGCTCAGTACACACCCCTGTGGGGCACCAGTGTTCAGTGTGATGGGGGATGAGGTGATGCTGCCCAGTCTGACCACTTGGCGTCTGTCAGACAGGAAGCTAAGGATCCAGCTGCAGAGGGAGCTGCTCAGTCCTAGATCCTGCAGTTTCCTGTCCAGCTTCGAGGGAACGATGGTATTGAATGCTGAGCTGTAATCTACAAACAGCATTCTCACATACGTGTCTCTCTTCTCCAGGTGTGACAGGGCAGTGTGTAGTGTCAAGGCTATGGCATCATCAGTGGACCTGTTGTGGCGGTATGCGAACTGTAGAGGGTCCAGTGACCGAAGCATTTGCTTACGATGGGGGTCAGGGCTACAGGTCGCCAGTCGTTCAATGAGGAGATGGTGGAGGATTTGGGTACAGGGACGACGGTGGCCATTTTGAAGCAGGCTGGGACTACAGACAGAGAGAGGGAAAGGTTGAAGATGTGCGTGAACACTGCAGCCAGCTGAGCCGCGCATGACTTGAGGACGCGGCCGGGAATCCCGTCCGGACCAGTAGCTTTGCGTGCGTTCACCTTCCTGAAGCACTTCCGCACATCCTCCTCAGACACAGTGTGCGCACTGACGTCATCCGCGGTGCGCACACTGTCCGGTCTCATGGTGTTCGCTGTGTCGAATCTAGCGTAGAATACGTTTAGATCCTCACACAGAGAGGCCGTGGTCTGCGGTGTGCTGGTTTTCCCTCTAAAGTCTGTGATCGTGTTTAGTCCCTGCCACATACTCCGAGGGTTGTCGAACTGTTGCTCCACCCTGTCCCTGTACTCACGTTTGGCTGCTTAGATAGTCTTCCGGAGTTGGTAATGTGCGTGTTTGTAGTCCGATGTGTTCGCGGAGGCAAAGGCGGTGCTCCGTGCCGCCAGTGCCGCGCGAACATCTCCGTTAATCCAGGGTTTTTGATTTGGGAAGGATTTAACTGTTCTGGATGGGACGACATCTTCCACGCATTTCCTGATAAATCCGCAGACTGAGTCTGTGTACTCGTCAATGTCCCTAGCAGCCACGTGAAACATTTCCCAGTCCGCGTGATCAAAACAGCACCGCCCTCCGGGTTGGAGCTTCCTGTTTCAGCTTCTGCCTGTAGGCGGGCAGGAGCAGGATGGAGCGGTGATCTGATTGGCCGAATGGGGTGCGGGGGAGGGCTTTGTACGCATCCCGGAAAGAGATGTAGCAGTGGTCGAGTAGCCGGTCTCCACGAGTGTTAAAATGGATGTGTTGGTGGAGTTTGGGTGAGACTTTCTTCAGGTTTCCCTTATTAAAGTCTCCGGCTGTGATAAACGCTGCCTCTGGGTGTGCGGTTTCCTCACTGCTGATCGCGCTGTACAGTTCCCTGAGTGCTCGGTCAGTGTCGGCTTGTGGGGGAATGTAAACAGCCGTAATAATCACTGCTGTAAATTCCCTCGGTAGCCAGAATGGCCGGCACTTAATCATCAGGTACTCCAGGTCCGGTGAGGTCCAGGTCCACTTATGCTTACTCCAAGCACCGCTGCGAGTTTGGCCGTCAGTGTCAGTTTTCGGATTCGCCTGCTGAGCTGCTGGTGGAGATCCACCCGGACCCAGTGGCGTGTCTAGAAAATTTTTGTTGGGGGGCCAGGTAGGGGCACAGATTTGGAGAAGGGTGGCAGATGTAATTGGCAGATAATGTTTTTAAAAAAAAAATCTACCAACCGTTAACCATAATTCAATAATCCTATAAACCTAATAACCGAATGCGCTTTTAATTCTTATTAGAATGAGATTTTAACCACTATGGTGCAAAGTTTTTAGATACTGCGTTGATAAAGTACAAGAGATACAATCAGTGCTTTGTCAGTGTTTACTCAGCATTCAAGGACAGCAATATTTGCATAATATTTTTACTGACATATAGTGCACATATGTTTTGGGCAAAAACATTTTTGAATATTAAAATACGAACATTTGTAACAAAGAATTGACAAATTAGCCAATGCCAATGCAAAACCAATGCCTATTAAAAAAAAGAAGATAATCTTCTCACAAACTGGTGTTTGATTTTGAAACAGGAAAAAAGTGGGGAAACAACTGAAAAGACTAACATTTGAATAAAACCTGAAAGCAAGTAAATACTTTCTATGCTGCCTTATGGTAAACTTTGGTAATATTGATCAAGAACAACACTGGCTGATGATGAAATACAGTCAGCTGGCATGGTGACACTGCCAGTATTAACCTGCAGGGCTGGACTGGGACAGAAAATCAGGCATTTTGACTAGAGACCGGCCCACCAGGTATTAAAGCCATAAAGACTTTGACTGAAAACAAATGCTGTTGTGACAGTGATGTACACTGTCTTGTTGGTATATGTATGATTTCTATACATTTTACGTCAGATAAAAACTTTGGTTGTAAGATTTAGATAATTATTTAATAAAAGCTAGATATTTTAAATGAGAATAAGAAAGAAAAGTATTTCTTTGTGCCCCACCTTTCCCTGTTAATGCCCTACCTGGCCCCCTGGCAAAACTTTCCTAGATCCACCCCTGCACAGTTGCCAGCTGTCAGCTACATAAAAAAGGATCCTGGTGTTATTTGTGTCTCAGAAACAGTTCATAACTTCCCTTCAACTCATTCATGTGAACTAAAAGGTAAACCTGTTTCTCCATCACCTGTTCAGCTCTGATGATTCAGTAAGGACATCTCCTGGTTTCATCTTCATGTTTCCCTCTCACCACATATCCAAACCGATATCATGACCAGCAGCTTTTACAGCTGTGACTCCAGCAAACATCAGCTGATACTAGAAAGTAATATCAAATAAATTCTAACAACAGCTGATCAAGCTTAAATGTGCTGCTGTTGTTTAGCGCGACATCTGCTGGTTTCCTCTTTCTGGCGCAAAGTGGGCGATAAATAAACAAGGGAGAAAAGCCAATCAGCTGATCATTGATCAGTTTCATGATTGAAGTAGCAACAGGAGAGGCAGGGGAGAGGATGAGAGGAGAAGAGGCAGCTGTGCAGCGTAACGACAGAATAACTCCAGCTTTGTGTCTTTTTTTCATTATAGCGAAAGTCCGGGACAAACTGTGTTCCTTCTCAGCTCAATACGAAACGTGTAATATTTTCTCTGAATGAGGGACCATTCCATTTTTTTAAAGAGCCGTTGGCAACTCTACTAACTAACCTTATGAATAAAATAAAGTTCACTATCAGTAACGTCATAGCACCCACCCAGCTGTATATAAACTCTGTCAAGCTGGCTAGAACCAGTACTAGTTATTGCAACTGAGGGTAAAAAGTCAGCACAACGAAAATAAACTCCACCTAAACTTGGTTTATATCTGACCCAGATAGACTGCAGGTCATAACTTCTTACCTGAAGTTCAGTTCACCTGACACTCGGACTGGCGGTGTTCCAGATCTACTGGCGTTTAGATCAACTGGCGTTGGTCGAACAGATGTGTGGCAGTCTTGCGTTTCAGGAGCTGCTACCGACAAACCAGCAAAAAAACGCCAAATGTGTCATCTGTGACACTTGTGAGGTTATCTCAAACACACTCCGTCAGTCTTGATGCTGTTGAACAACAAAATGTTTAAAATGTGGCGAGTTTATCTGGTGATATCCTCATTCGCGACGCGATCGCGAAAACAGCAAACAATTAACACCACGCCGATGTTGTTCACAGGACAGCAAGAGTAAACGATCGGGAGACTCTTGTCGTCGTTATCGTTCCCCTCGCACGGTTTATTTCTCCGATTTCAGCGTTTTTGCTTCACAACTACAGCGAGCAGTTTACTTTGTGCACTAACATGGAGTCGAGTCAACCAGCGCCACCTCTGGCCAAGTGCCACAGCCTACAGCCAGATCAACCTGTGACACACATCTGCACCACGTTTGAATTCGTGTCATGCACATTTGTACCTTTCAACTGTGTCTGTTTAAATCACGGGCTTAAAATGGACCTGATATCAGGACAGGAAAGGGACATTACTGAACAGGGTTGCTTACAGTTCTTTTGTCTTTTTTCTTATTATTTTCTTTTGGGACTATATAGGAAATTGGACTAGAATGATGTTGCAGTTTTCAGCCAATCATTTCATTGACCCACAGATTTAGCCTAGGCTACCTTTGTTTTGTTTTTTTTATCACCCCCATTTTACAACAAATACCAGTAAAGCAGAGGTTGTAATTTATTTGCCATTATTCAGTTTTGGTTTTGCAAATAATCTGAATGAGCCTCTGTAGTAACTCAGAGGGTGACTGATATCAGGAACTTTCTAAACAATGAATCAAAGCTAGAGATGACTTAAGGCTTTCAGGATGACTTTTAAACACAATGAAGGATTCCCCTGTAGGCTACCAATCACTAATAGTATTGTATTTGCTAAGTGTGAGCTGGTTGGTGTCAGTTTATCTATGCAGACAAGGCATTACCTCCTGGGTTTCCACACTACCTGTCCCTCTGGAGGCACAGACAGCTTTGGGTGGGGCTGAGACTTAGTAAGGTGGTGGTGGTTTTTGAGTTTGTTAATGAGGCTATGCCACCCAGTAATCTGTGTGTTCCTCATTGAAAAGTGGAATTTATTTGGAAAAATATTTCAGTACATTATACATCTGTGATTTTAATTTGTACATTTTTCCTTTTAAAATTGCTTTGTCCACAAAACAGCAGCCATTGATCAGATCAGAAACAATATTATTTACTTGTGTATCCTTTGACAGGTATGACTGGTGGATTTTTGTTGTTTGAAACAGAAAAGCTCTGATTGTGTCAGAAACTATATTTAGATTGAGCACAAACGTTTGACTGTCTGACTAAGAAAGCCTCACTTATTTTTATGTGATGCTATATCGGTGCACTTCTATTTTGAAGGCGACACATCTAGGTTATTGTCTGTGAGCCAGTCACATGCTTGTGTTTGTAAATTAACACCCATTTGGGCTAAAAAAAAACAAAAAAAACAACACTTTTTTTTCTTTATTTATTTTTTTTTATAATGTAGCACAGTACTGCAACAGCAACTCTCTGGGTGCTCCTGCTAATGTCTCCTGGTGTTGTGCACAGTACTGGGCCAGAAAACTTGGCCAGTGGAGCCCACCATGAGTTGGTTTTGGAACTGTGTAATGTAGACCTGACCATAGGGACTGATTGCTTTTCCTGTCTCCTTGCCAGAGCTTAACCACAGAGAGGGAAGCTCTGCAGGTTCTGTGCGCTGTAATGGCAGTGGGTGGCTTTGTGTGCATGTATTTTAACATCTCGCAAATCACACACCTCAGATCAACCTTTTTTCGTTATGACATAAAAAACAGCCAGGGTGGTGAGCTGATATTTAAGTTGTGCCTTTCCTCTGAATGTTTCTGTGTTAAAACAGGGGCAGAGAATGGCTCCTCTTCCCAGGGTGTGGTGGGGCAGACCGGGCCTGTGGTCAGCTCCACGGGGGGAGTATCCAAGACCTCCAAGGGCCAAGGGTCTACAGAGAAGGAAGAACAAGCTGGTAACCAGAAAAGAGCCCGTCGGCAGTGGGAATCCTGGAGCGCCGAGGACAAAAACAGCTTTTTTGAGGGTCTTTATGAGGTAAAGCTTGCAACAACCTTTTACCAAGTTAAAAGTTTACCATGTGTAGATCTTTTGACGTCGTAGATTCACGGCTGCCCTCCTTTGTTCCCAGCACGGGAAGGATTTTGAGGCCATCCAGAACAACATTGCAATGAAGTACAAGAAGAGAGGCAAGCCAGCAAATATGGTGAAGAACAAGGAACAGGTCCGCCACTTTTACTACCGAACTTGGCACAAGATCTCCAAACACATCGACTTCGCTAACGGTGAGTTGCTTTTTTTCTCTCTCTCTTAATTCACCTTGGAATTTTTGATCCCCAAATATGAAGTTTGTACACTGTAATGACTTTATCGAATGACGCCTCATAAAAATGTGTACAACTCATACAACAAGGTGATGTCTTAGGCTGATCTTAATTGGTTTATTTTAGGTTTGTGTTTAGTTGTTTCAGTTATGCTACTTACTGCAGACACTGTGAATGAGAAGTAAAGAAGAGATGCTGTTAAACAGCCACATATATTATTATTTTTTCCTACAACAGAACTCACACTGACATTTTTGTTTTTTAGCAAGCAAAACATATGTTAAAGAAGTTCACCAGATAAGCTGGAGCTCTTTTCCCCTACAAAAAGCACCCAGTGTTACTCTCATGTTATCTTTATGTAGCACGCACAGGCCTCCACCAGTGTTGTGACTTGTGCTTCCTTTCCTTCTCAGTGTACTCCAGGGTGTTAAAGAAATCTTCTCAAGAACTGTACGGCCTCATCTGCTACGCCGAGCTTCGCAAAAAAGTTGGAGGATGTAAGTGAGGGCTGTGAAAGCGCTTGGATGCAATGTAGACTGCGTGTGTTTTGCTGTTTGTTCTGCTGGTTGTGGACACAGGGGATGTGATTAAACTCCAGATGATCCCTGTGGCTCGGGGCAGTTGCCCCTGAGGAGCATGTCTTAACTAGCTGTCTTGTGTTTTGTCTTTGACAGTGATGGATGATAAGAATGTGGCAAAGCTGAACGAACTCATCCAGCAAGGGTAAGTCTGTGGCAGAAGCTTTGGCTAGTGGGTTTACGTACACATCTGGGATTGTGATACTTTAAACTGATGCACTAGATCACATTTGGAAAGATACAGATTAGCACTTTGCTAGTATGAAAAACAAATCTGAGGGCTGAGTTGACAGTATGTAGTCAGATGCTTTCTCTGTGGCACGGCAAGGTTTAGAGCTTACAACATATATGAATAAAGATTCTTCTGTTCCACCAGGGCCACCACCGTGCGCTCTAAGGGGAGGAACCTGCGGATCAAAGCTCCAATGTGCCGAGCGTTGAAGAAACTTTGTGATCCAGATGGTGAGTATGAGCCTGCAGAAACCCAGCACACGCGTTACAGAACAAGCACTGAAAACCTCACTGATGGTGAGACTGGGGGGTTCACGGGGGCGGGGCTTTTTTACAAAAACCATGGCATCAAGTGGGCTGGTGGTGTTTCCATGGTAACTTTGGGTGCAAAGTGAGGAGGATGAAGGAGATGACTGTTCTGACCAGCTGTCATCAACCCCTCTGCTCAATAACACCCACTCATCACACTTACTGAAAATATTTGCTTTCATCAAGGGTAGAAAAAGACTGTCTCTTGTCATTGTTGTATGTAAATCTGTGAATGGATCCCACCGAGATTGATGGCTGCCTTTTCATTTTGTCGTGGTTGATTAAGTGAGAGAGCATAGTTGAGTTTATAGGTTTTGGGCTTTTCTTATAGTGGCTGAATCTGTAATTTTGTGTCCTGCAGGAGTGAGTGATGAAGAGGACCAGAAGCCGGTGCGTCTGCCCTTGAAGGTGGCAGTGGAGCTCCAGCCACGCAGTAACCACTCCTGGGCCCGAGTTCAGAGTCTTGCCCACAACCCTCGCCTCAGGTCTGACATGGATAAGAACCACAATATATTTTCAAAAGCATAACATCCAAGAGTCGGAGAGATGTCATACCTTCATTAATTCATTTTCTATTATTATTTTATTTATTTATTTTATTAGTTCAAGCCATGGTGATGCAACAAAGCCTGAGCTAATTTAAGAACCTCTTCTTGGCTTCAGACTGCTTATTTCAGTTTGATGGTTTGCATGTTTTCCACCGTTTTCTGGGTCAGCTCTTTTTTTTTTTTTTTTTTTTTTTTTGTGCAAATTAAATATGTGTGTATATGTTTTTTTTTTAAGCTAACTCGTGAAATTTGAAAAGTGTAAACACCCTCAGACATGATGCTGTTCAAAGTTTAAACTCTATTTCTTTCATTTTTAATTTTTGTTCTCAGTTCAGTTTTCAGTTAGTGTTCAGACTGGGTTTGCTTCTTTTGAGGTTCAGTTTCGTTTTTACTGGTTTCAGTGTTAGGGGTTTTTTTTGTTTTTTTGTTTAATTATTATGATAATAAGGGTTATTTATCATGGGTAGGTTGAAGAAGGGTAAAGACTTTGTGAAAATGGCTGAATTACAGCAATGTCAGTATGCATTTGTTTGCAAACGTGACAAAACAAATATAGTAAAACTATACATTAATGAACATTTCTGTTTTATTTTAGTTATTTTTGGAGCACGTAGTTGGCGTTTTGATTTTTCCCACACAGGATTATTTCGGTTTTAGAAAACTCTATTAAATTTGATCCACAGTAGTCTAAGTGTAAAATGTAGAAGTAGTTTATGTCAGACGTATTCGACCTGGTAGTGTTGTATTTTGCAAAGTTGACATCAAATGTTTTTTCTGTTTTCTCAGGATGGTGGTGGAGCTCCACAGGAAAGTTTCCAGCCTCATAGAGTATCTGAAACAGAAGTGGGCTTATCATGACCAGTGGATTGTATCCTTTTTAAAAAAAACATTACAGTGCAATATGTATGCAAAACTCTTCAGAGTGTTTTTCATTCCTAGTGTACATATTAGAAATGTACTGCTCTAACATGCTGCTTTCTGGGGCATATACAGTGGGGCAAAAAAGTATTTAGTCAGCCACCGATTGTGCAAGTTCCCCCACCTAAAATGATGACAGAGGTCAGTAATTTGTACCAGAGGTACACTTCAACTGTGAGAGACAGAATGTGGAAAAAAAAAAAATCCATGAATCCACATGGTAGGATTTGTAAAGAATTTATTCGTAAATCAGGGTGGAAAATAAGTATTTGGTCAATAACAAAAATACAACTCAATACTTTGTAACATAACCTTTGTTGGCAATAACAGAGGTCAAACGTTTACTATAGGTCTTTACCAGGTTTGCACACACAGTAGCTGGTATTTTGGCCCATTCCTCCATGCAGATCTTCTCGAGAGCAGTGATGTTTTGGGGCTGTCGCCGAGCAACACGGACTTTCAACTCCCGCCACAGATTTTCTATGGGGTTGAGGTCTGGAGACTGGCTAGGCCACTCCAGGACTTTCAAATGCTTCTTACGGAGCCACTCCTTTGTTGCCCGGGCGGTGTGTTTTGGATCATTGTCATGTTGGAAGACCCAGCCTCGTTTCATCTTCAAAGTTCTCACTGATGGAAGGAGGTTTTGGCTCAAAATCTCACGATACATGGCCCCATTCATTCTGTCCTTAACACGGATCAGTCGTCCTGTCCCCTTGGCAGAAAAACAGCCCCATAGCATGATGTTTCCACCCCCATGCTTCACAGTAGGTATGGTGTTCTTGGGATGCAACTCAGTATTCTTCTTCCTCCAAACACGACGAGTTGAGTTTATACCAAAAAGTTCTACTTTGGTTTCATCTGACCACATGACATTCTCCCAATCCTCTGCTGTATCATCCATGTGCTCTCTGGCAAACTTCAGACGGGCCTGGACATGCACTGGCTTCAGCAGCGGACCACGTCTGGCACTGCGGGATTTGATTCCCTGCCGTTGTAGTGTGTTACTGATGGTGACCTTTGTTACTTTGGTCCCAGCTCTCTGCAGGTCATTCACCAGGTCCCCCCGTGTGGTTCTGGGATCTTTGCTCACCGTTCTCATGATCATTTTGACCCCACGGGATGAGATCTTGCGTGGAGCCCCAGATCGAGGGAGATTATCAGTGGTCTTGTATGTCTTCCATTTTCTGATGATTGCTCCCACAGTTGATTTTTTCACACCAAGCTGCTTGCCTATTGTAGATTCACTCTTCCCAGTCTGGTGCAGGTCTACAATACTTTTCCTGGTGTCCTTCGAAAGCTCTTTGGTCTTGGCCATAGCGGAGTTTGGAGTCTGACTGTTTGAGGCTGTGGACAGGTGTCTTTTATACAGATGAGTTCAAACAGGTGCCATTCATACAGGTAACGAGTGGGGGGACAGAAAAGCGTCTTACAGAAGACGTTACAGGTCTGTGAGAGCCAGAGATTTTCCTTGTTTGAGGTGACCAAATACTTATTTTCCACCCTGATTTACAAATAAATTCTTTACAAATCCTACCATGTGAATTCATGGATTTTTTTTTTTTCCACATTCTGTCTCTCACAGTTGAAGTGTACCTCTGGTGCAAATTACTGACCTCTGTCATCATTTTAAGTGGGGGAACTTGCACAATCGGTGGCTGACTAAATACTTTTTTGCCCCACTGTACCAGCTTGTGTCGAATATAAACTGGTCCTTAACTTTGAAAACTCAGCTTAAGAGTCTCATGGAGAGAGAGGCTCTAGAAGGCAACCAGACCAGCACAGCCTCTCCCAGCATAACTCAGAAGGAAGAACTTTTTCTTTTTCCAGCTGAGAGCTGCACATTGACTACACTGCCTGGGGTGGCACGTGTGGTTCACTCCAAAGCGTCCTGCACTGTCCATTGGATCGAGAGTGGCAAGAGCCGACCTAATGCCAAGGAGTTGCCAGCTGCCCAGATCCTGGGCATCCATGCAGCTCCACAACCTCGAACTGGCAGCAAATCTGGGCGGGGAAGCGCTGCTGTTGCTGGTGCTTCACTGACTATAACGGGTGATGCTCGTCGAACTGAAACCCCCAACCCTGATCCATCAGCAGACAGTTCTGCAAAGGTAGAGGAGAAGAGACTTCAGTCCCCTTGTGTCCCAGTTTCCTCTCAGCTGACTGTCAGAGAAGAGGGAGATGGGATGGGATCTTCTGATCCAGGAAAGGCCTGCACTGGCGTTGAGGTCAGTGGTGGTTTAGCCATGACCAGAAGCACGGACAGGTCATGTAGTGGTGCCGATGGCTCCGCTGAGCAGTACAAAGAGGAGCAGAGCACCAGCGCGTCTTCCTCGGAGGCAAATCAGCCTCCTTCAGTCAAACCTCCAGTGACTGGCTCAGACGAAGCCGTGTCGCAAGCTTCCCCACCAGCGACCAAAGAACGGGTCGTTGAGCAGATCAGAGAGGAAGGCTGGAGCGCCCGTGACGCAGAGAACGTCACCCTGGCCGAGCTGTACCTGATGTTTGGGAAGCCAGGCAAGCTGCAGCTGGAGTACGAGTGGCAGCCGGTCACAGCTCCACCCAGCAACTCAGAAGAGGGACAAGCCTCAGTGCAGCCAAAGCCCGACAGGACAAATCGAGTTTTGCGCTGCTTACTCAAGCTGGTTTCCACTGAAGTCAACCCCAAACCTCTGGTAAGTTTTCCCTTTTCTGTCTTCCAAGATTGTGGCCTGGTGTGTTGTTTAAATTACAAGTTGAAAAGATGAAAAATGTGTAATTATCAGTGGCATTAAGGCTTAAAATTAAACATTTTTAAGATGCAGCAGTGTGAAGAGTTTATATTCCGTACAAAGCCAGCTGATGAAAAACATGTTACTGGTTATGTACTATGAACACCACAGGTTTTTTTTTTTGTTTGGTTTTTTTTTGTCTTTTTCAATGAAAGTGCTATTTCGAGATAGGAGCATATCATGTGTCTTTTCCTTCAGGCTCCAGAGCTGTGCTCCACAGCCACATCACCCCTCAAGACCTATCAGGAGGAGCAAAACCAGGTCCTCACACCTCCGGCGAAGGGTCCTGTTGCAGGCGCCCGTAGCCCCAGCTGTGGGCGGCCGCAGGCGTCTTTGCGCATGCCCAAGTTACAGCTGCCAAGTGCTGGAGGTATTTATGTCTCTCTCCTGCTGGCTTTTGTGATAAAGTCTTTTCTGTACTTACAGTGCTGTAGTTATTAAACAGCGAGAAGTAATTATGCAGCACCGATGCTTCCTCTTTAGAAGTTGTCTTCAAATAGCTGCCTTTCCTGATGTGGCACCACATCTGTTTCAATCCTGTTCAGGTGGGCGCAACCTTACCCGCTCTCTGCTGGGTTCTACTGCAGTTGGCGAATCAGAAAGCAGCGTGTTCGCAGTACCCACCACGCTGCCACCCAACAGCTCACGGCACAACCGAATGTTCTCCCCTAACAAAGAGGCAGAGCTAGCCTTCAGACAGCAGCTCGACTCGATCAGTGTAAGCCAGAATAATGCATCATTTTTTGTTTATGCCAACTGTACAGAGACATAATTCATGTATTAACGAGCATTAATATGTGCTTTTTTCTTTTCTTTTTCTCACAGATGCAGTCAGATCTTTTCCTTTCTAGACAGAGAAAACCTCGGAACAGACAACTTCGCAAACCACTTGTAGTTCAGGTGAGAGCAAGATCATTATCCATTCATCAGTTCTGGGCTTGGTTGGGTGGAAGGCGGGTTTTCCTAAGTGTGTTTTTGTTTGGCCACTTCTTTCTCGTTCACAGCGAACACTGCTGCCCAGAACTACAGGAGACACTCCTCAACACGTCTGCTCCTTCTCCATCCTCTCCAACTCCTCTGCCACAGGTACTCCTCAGATGGCAGGACAGAACGATAGAATATGTCGTCAGCTGAGGCTGGAAATGTTTAGGGCGTAGTTTTACAGTATGCATTAATGAAATCACAGCTAAAAACGATTTCTCTTTCTCAGCAAGACCCTCTGGTAATTGTCTGCTCTCTCACTTCCTGTTTCTTCCTTCAGGAACTGGATCTTTCCGGCCGATCCATCCCCGACTAGCTCCTTCCTCTCGCTCTGTCCAAACTAAAACAACCCCAGCAACATCCAGCTCTGCGGGGGCCAGCCAGCTCTCTAGTATGGACTTCTTCTGTTATCTACTACATTTTTCTGTTTTATTGAAATATTGATAAACTCTACACCAAATATACTGCAAAAAAATTACATATTGTTGTTTTTATGGGGTCAACAACTTTGCTTTTATAAGCACCCAGTTTCACACCTTGGCTCAGGCGATTAGAGGATCATCAGGGGTCCTTTTGTCCCTCTGTGGGGGGATACTCCCACTAGGTTTAAATCTGGGACTCCCCACCATTTGACCTTAGAACTGAAGAAGCTTCTCGGATGAGAGGTGAAACGTCTTCAAGTAACTTAAAGAAGTCCAGATGCTTTTCTTTGTAAGCTCCTTTGACTACGATGACCTGGATGACTGAGAACCTTCACAGACATATTTTATAAAATTGCTTAAAAACATATTTAAGGTCCAAGTTGTATTTGTGTAAGATTCCTGTGTCAAAATCTAGAACTCTGAGAAGGTCAGTGACAGACAGTATTTCTGTGCAGACGACAGAAGCAAAAACATTTTTCCAGAAGACCTTGGACCATCCTTTTTTTTTTTTTTTCTTCCTGCTCTGCTCTTCACATGCTGTTGCTGTTGATGCTTATCAGGAGTGATATGACAAATCTCTCGTTTGCCTGAACTGTTAATACTTTCAGGTGCCATTGACCTGGCAGCTAAGTCTGCAGGCATCATCCCAGGCAGTCCCTGTCGGGAGGTGGATTCTTCCACTGTGGATAACAGCGCTCTTCTCGCCACCACTCCCATTGCTGATGCTGAGCCAGACTCTCAACTCCACCAGCAAAATGTTCCAGAGGTCAGAGACACACACACACACACACACACACACACACACACACACACACACACACACACGGACTAGAACCCTCCTTCATTTGATGTCTCCTCCTTGCCTGTGGCATTAGAATAAATGCTATTGCCCATTACCATCTTGGAGTGTTACATTTAAAACGGTCAGTTTTTGATTTATCTTACTTTAATGAAAGTTATTGCTCACTCTAATGATTTTCTGTTTATCTGTGCGGTGTAGGCCAGGTTTTGCATAATGTTTTTCTTTTTACTGTGCATCTGTCGTACAAGACTTCACAAATGATTTAGTAATTTTTATAGATTTTCTTTGTAGACATTATTCTTGCATACAGTTGTCATATTCATGATCACCTGTTTATTTGTCTGTTACGGTTTAAAAACAAGCTGCTCCAAACAGTTTGCCCTGATGGGATAAATAAAGCTGTTTGTATCGCCATCAGAGCGTTTCCTTGCTCACAGTGGACCTTTGTGAGGGAACACTTGGCTTAGTTAAAGGCAGTGAGTCTGCGTAACCTCATTTGTTTTCCAGTCGTAGCTGATCACCATTTGGTAAAGAAAATTGTCAGCTATGCTTGAATAAATGGTTTAAAAAAATGTGATGTGCTAAGTTAAATCGCTCTTTCCATAGAATGGCGTACCACCTCCGTCTCCTGGAGTCACCGGCGGGGGAGACTCACTCCTCTCTCCCCCGAGCGTTGCCTCGCTCCTTGATATCTCACTCCCAGGCCCTCCTGAAGAGGCTCTAACCCCCGGAGAACCTCAAACGCAGATCAGCGACTCCATCATCGAGCTTGCCATCAACTCCACACATTACGGTGCGTGCACGTGCAGACGTCTTACCCGAGCCATATTGACAAGAAACTGCTAAATAAAGCTTGATGATGTTTGTTTAGTGAAATGGAAAGTGAGAGTAGGTTAGAAAGGTTTTGTAATTACCACTGAGGTCAGCTTTGTGGCTCCACAGCATTAATTCCTCTGCAGGTTGTGGAAAAGAGTGCACGTTGACATCCAAGCAGCTAAACATCTGAGCCTGCTGAGTTTAATCGCTGATATCTCATTTCTGTTTGCCTGCTGCACTGCAGGTGAGGAGGCTGCTCTCTCTCCAGCCAAGCTGGGCAACAGCGACGGCTCCAAACTGCTGGCCTCGTCTCCCTCGCTCAGCCCATCCAGAGGCTGGATCCCTTCACCCAGCCACGACCCTCAGTGGTACCCCAGCGACTCGTCTGACTCCACACTGGGATGCCTCCTTTGTAAGAGTTTTTTTGCTTCCTTTCTCAAGAGTGTGCCAGAAGTTACATTTTAGGCCAAGAAGAACAGAATATTAAGTGGATGTATTTTTATCATTACTTCCCACTAAAAATGCTGCATACAGCAGCACGTGCAGTCAACATTTACAAAGATTTGTTTGTAAAATCCCCAATATTACTAACACAGCTGTATGATGAAAGGCCATTTACTCAGTCTTTTGCTCTTATTTTCCTTGCAGCCAGCATGGTCTCTCCTGATAAGGGCAGACGGACCACCCTAACCCCCACTGGCCCCTCCAGTGGCACAGCTCTACTCGGTCCTAGCCTCCTGGACTGCAATTCTCATGATTCTCATGATTCAATCCCGTGGCCTTCCTGATGTGGCAGAGGTAAGTAAATGCTTGTTGATTAAATGAAAGAAAGTTGTGACTGAGAAGCAACACTTGCCACAAACACAACACAGTCTGAATCTCAGCAACCAACATGTTATATGTTATTAATTAGTCTCTAAAATGTAAATGTAAAAACATCACTTCCCATTTTAAAAATAACCTGCATTTATATCCACTCTGAAAATGTGGTTCTTATCCCTTTTTGGATCTGTCCTGCTGTGCAAGTGGACTCTGACCCAGAGCCGGTTGTGTTAGGGACCACATGGTACCTTTTGGATAGATCAGCTTCTGGGCTGATCCACCAAATTTTAGGTGATTTTTAATGAAAAACTTGTTGAGTCACACCCTGAGATTCAGACACCATACCTTTTGAAATGCTGACAGCATTTAATATCTGAATCTCAGTCTGTGAACACGTTTCCATTTTTAGTGCTCTCTCTCGCTCTCTTGCGTGCTTTGATAGCGACTTTATGAAGAAATGAATCGGGAGTGTCAGTTAGCTGGTTCAGGTGTGGCAGGAGGGGATGAGGCAGAGAGAAGCTCTAAGTTTGTTAAAGATAACCTGCCAGTGAGCAGGTTTAGTTCAGATTGTGTTAAGTGATTCATCTCAGGGTTAACAAACGCAGACTTGTTAGCTTAAACCTGTTTCCTGGGATGGGGCCCAAACCTGCCTGGGAGGTGAATAGAGCCCGGTGACTGTTGCCTCCTGTGTTTGGACTAACACATCTGCTTTTTCAGTAAATAATTTAATTTCATTGACAGATATTGATGTGATGAACTTTTCCCCCCCTGCACTCTTGACCTAAAGTATGAAACTGTTCGAGGGATGTCTGGAAAAATCTTGTTTTTTGGGGGTTTTTTCTCCTTCTTGGATTTGCCCTTGTTGTCAGTCTGAAAGCTCTTTGGTGTTGCTTGCAGATGGATTCTCAGCTTGCTTGTATGATGAGTGAGAGCAGCATAGACTACATCGCTCGCTTCAATGATCTGGCTCAGGAGCTCGCCGTAACTGAGCCCTCCATTCCACCTCCCTGAGGAAGACTCCACCAAGCCATGGTCATCTGTACCTCTAATCTACAGCCAGTTCCAGGCATTTCCACAGTTCCAGGAGAGAGAGACACAAACTTCTGGGCCCACACTTGGAAGCAGTGACTACTGCTAGAAATTCAAAACCGATTTGCAGCCAGCAGCTGCAAATTACCCCAACTTTTACCACGTCTGGTTCTCACACCTGTCGATAAGCAGGCCATTCCTAAAAAGAGACCAAGGCAGAACTTTGCTCACCTAGAGCATCATGTTGTTGGTGACAAGAGGTACTGTAAGTGAGGAGAGGAGAGGTTTCCTCTCTGTCTTCTCCCTGTTTGGAGAAAGAAGACTGGGGAGAAAGGCCAACCCCATCCCCCCTCAAAGCCATCCATGGCCTGTTTGTAAAAGTGCAATAATAGGTGGTCAACCGTGACCATTGTTCAAAAGCGAGTTGCGTTGGTTTCACTGAACTGTTCTCTAAGGAACAATTCCCTTTAAATACAAACACTTTAGATAAAACAAATGAGTTTACAAAGATACAACCTCATGTACAGGAAAATACTATGCCATATCCGAACAAAATATCTGATCTTTCATGTCTCTTCCTGCTCTCGGTGTGTGAGTGCATGAATGTATCTGTGTGTGCGTGTGTATTAAAGGCTGTAAGGCTGACCGCTCAAAATGTGCAGTTCAGATCATCAGCTGGTGGCAAACAGCCACTGGACTGTGATTTTTATTAAAAGTAATGTCGGTGAGAAAGAGATACTTGGCATAGTTCAGTAGCAAAAGTGGAACAAAACAAAGTGATGTGTACACTGAAAAAAATATGTTGTTGGATTTACTTAATTCAATGGTGGACATTTGTTGCACACAGATGTTTTGCTTTGGCAGCAACTTAAACAATTGAGTTAAATTAACACAATTTATTCATGTTCAATAAACCTGTGCAATTTGTGTTGATAAAATGTGACTTAAACATGTTTTGATGAAGTAATTTGAGCTCTTGAAATATTTTAATCCTTCACAATTTTCTCACTTTATCCCAACACCATTCAATAACTTTTACCCAATACTACTTGGTCACTTAAATACTACATGTTATCTTCAAATTACATTTTGCTATTATATTCTAGTATCAAATACACAATTTTCAAATGGAGGCCTTATAACAGATTATATTGTTCTCTTCCAAGATGGTTGCTGGCATCCACCAGTAACCTTTCAAAACAAAATGTCTAATTTCACTGCATTGACAGTAGGTAAAGAATTAAACTGACATTACTCCACTACTGAATCTATATAAACCAACAGTTAAATAATGTCAGTTCTTCCGTGTTCTCTGGAATCAATCACAGCAAAGAAATTAGACTCTTTCTTTTTAAAAATGTTGGGAAAGAACAATACAAAACATTCTATTTAAGGCCTCTGACGTCAAGATTCAGTTAAACAACAATTATAACTAAACAATTTGAGGTAATGTTAGTTTCCACTAACATTAAATTAGGTTACTGAATTGGCAAACACCTTCCTATTAACATTACCCATTTTACCCCAAAAACTAAAGAAATTAGCACTTGCAGGTCAAAACCTTTATTCAAGAGATGCAAAAATAACATTGATACAGTGAGTGACTGTCAAAAATTACGGCACTGATCATACTGTGACATCTTGGTTCAAAACAGCAAGCTTAGAAATATTCAACGTTCCTTACTTCAACTGAATGAAACTGAAAATACCATTTCACACGGCCCATATGGGATATTTAGACTGCATAACTGTTCATGCTACATCTCTTCACTAGTAAAAGAAAGAAAAAATACAAAGAGAAATTTAAAAATGCTGCCAAACAGACAGAGAACTTGTACAGAGCAAAAGGAAAAACAAACAACAACAACAACAAAAAAACGGCTCGTCCTCATGGCAGTTGCAGTGTATATAAAAATGAACCCTGCGATCCGTTCCTGGAATTGAGCTTCAAAAATGCAGCAGAACAAGTGTGAGATTTAAATGTCCTCTCACCTAGAGCTGGTCACCTCACATGCATAACAGTGAGCTTCGTTGCAGGAGCAGTTTTGTCTTAGTTGTGAGCTTTTCTTGAGAGCTGAGTTGCTTCCAACTCCATTACCACCCTTTGAATCACCTCAAAAGTGTAGCAGAGTTGTGATGGGTAACTCATATTGAAGGAATAAAAAAGGTCCAAACAGCATGGCTACTGCAAAGGTCACGTTATCCAGATCTTGAAGAACTACTATACCCTCGATGATGATGCCAACGTCAGAAAAGTCATTGCCTGGTGCATCCTCTGGAGACAGATGTTCATTGTGGTTTTCTCAATCTGTGCAGTGGCCTCAGTCAAGTCCTGGTTAAACACAAAACATTTCTTTAAGATTCCTTTTTAAACTCATCTCTTTTGAATCTACCAGTTCTAATGTTAGAGTAATTTAAACCAATGCAAGCAACATAGTAAATAGCTATAGCCAAAGAGTGGCCTGCCATGCTGCCATTCATGGTCTAACAGAGTTTCTAAGAGAGGGTGAAAAACATAATTTCAAATGCTTTACATTAGTTTTTCTTAGAAAGACACCGGCCCATCAGAAATCCAGGTTTTGTCACTCAGAAGATGTTAGAATTTAGACTTTCAGCCCCACAATTTGGTTAGCTGTTGGTCTTTTTTTTTTTCAAACAAAAGCTAATGTAAATATTGGTGGGATTTTCCTTTGTTCACTAGAATGACAAATTTAAAGTTTTTTCACACTGATGTGACCCCTAATACAGGGGTGGGGCCTCAAGGGCCGGCGGCTGAGTTCACTACCAGGCCTCATGTGAACTTCAAATTATTAAAGAGGACTACTGGTCCTAACTGGTCCAATGAGGATCAAGTGGATAACTAAATGCATTTTAAAATGTTGCAAAGCCACAATCTACTCATAAAACACTCACCATGAACTCCTGCACCAAGATGTTGCAATTGTCTTTCACACAGATGCGGAGCACTTTGATGAGACTCCCTTTGAGCATTAATGTCATCCTAAAGTATTATAACAAAGAAAACAGAGATTTGTGAACTTTTCAGTAGCACAGAAGAAAATGATCCCAGACCAAAACTTAAACCAGTCAACATGCAACACCAGCATCTACAAAGCAATATCAAAAGTTCCTGTTTGACATCAACTTTATGGATATATAGTTTCCAGAACATTTATTTTTTTAAAAAGATCAATTTTTCTCAGTGGGCCAGTAAATGCATGACGAAAATTATGGCATCCTTTCGGTGGAATCAGTACTCACGGGTAATAGTTGACTGTTTCAATGGATGCAGCATAAAAATCTTTTACTGACCTAATGCAATACATATACACTTTGTAGTTAAAGAATTTTAAAGTTCTTACTGTCATCATGGCAGCTACATCCTTTAGCTTTGTGCCCTGTTCCCCCGATCACTTTGCAAACACTTTCAGCAGACTGTCAGAGAGAAACTCAGCTCCGTCAGAAACCTGTAAAGGCATGGTTGGGATGCACTGGAATGCTGCATTTCATCTGAAATGACATAAAATTATTTTGAAATAACAGCAGGCACTGTGCTTGGTTAATAATCAGTAATGTTTTGTTGAATAAAAACTGTGTTTCCAGATCTTATGGGATTAAAAAAATCCAAAGATGTTTATTTCTGATTTGCAACCCAAGAACCCACAAGTTACAACCTCATTTTAGTTCAAGTGTGCATTAATGTGAGTCCAGTAATCACCTTTCTGACAATACATACAGGTATAAGTCAAACCTATGGCAGATTTTGGATTTCTCAGTTGTATTAATAGGGTGGTCTATTTGAGTATGCATGCACCTAATAATTATAAAAAACCTATTATAATTAAGTTACAGAAACCTTAAGCGAAAATAGAATATACTTTCTTACCATAACACCTTGAACCCACAATCCATCAGCTGACTCCTGGTGAAATGCAGAATAGATGTGGTCTCTCAATGTGCATCAACAAAAACAAAAAGAAAAGGACAGCAGGTGAGGGCAGGAGGGGTAGGGATGTAAGCTAGCATAATACCGCTGATGATATTAGCTAAAGCTGTTCAATGTCCAAAATCTCACTAACACCACGGTGCAGTAAATACACAATGTAACTGAAGAGTCAGTTGACAAATCTATTCACACAGAAAACCAAATTATGTTATGAGTGCCTCGTAATTAGGTTTAATGTGATATTACGGCTCTTGTGCCAAAGACAAATTCAAATGAAAAAGCGCCAATTCTTTGATAACAGATAAAACAGCAAATAAGCTAACGGCTCTTTTTTAGCATGTTACATGGCGGCACTTTAGACGTTTAACTACATTTGGCTGAAATATGGTAAATATTAATTCAAAAAATCAAGACATACCAAAAAACGTAGAGTTGGCTGCTCGACTTGACTGAGATGGATGCATTTTTTAAACCACGATCCAAAGCCCGCGAGATGAAATCACGCGTGGTTTCACGAGATTTAACGTTGCTATCTTATTGACTTACTTCACCTGAACATGATATAAACAATTTAATACACCCTTTCTGCATATCATGTAGTTTTTACACTATATAGTTACATTTATCTTTAAAACATGAGGCAATTGTGTTAAATACATGCAAGATGCTTACATAAATCCAAGAGATGGCCAGTCCCTTTTTTTCAGTGTAGAAGTTCATTTTTCCTGTTGGCCTCCTTTTTTCTTTTCTTTTTGTTCCTCATCTCTTATGAGTTCAGGTGTTACAGATTGTGTTGTAGTCACACGTGTTTGGAATCGGGTTCTTCATTTCTCAAACCCACATTTAAAAAAAAACAAACAAACAAAACAAAACAAAAAAAACAAACAAATACAAATAAAAAATGGCAGCTTGTTGGTTGACTCCACTTGGGTAGCTCCACAGATGCTGAAAATGTTATTGGAATTATTTTATTGTTGCATTCATTTCTCATTAGTTTTGTGTGCAGAGATGCAAGTTCAAATATTGGATTTTGTTGCATAAACAGGAATACCTTTTTAGATATTTAAGCCCTCTTCACACGTGTGGTATTTGGAGACTGAATCAGAATGTTTTAAAGAGTCTGTGCTGACAGTGCTTATAGCCACAAACAGCATAATGTGCGTAATGTACTGTTCTTCATGGTTGTTGCGTCTGAATGAAAGCCTTGAGGAACGTTCACATTAAAACGTTTCCTTTGACTCGGCGCTTTCCCAGCTCCTCATTCGCAAGCTGCAATAGGGAGAATTTCCCTCCTGTATTGTAGATGTGAGCGTGAATTGCACAGGAAGGTTTTAATGAAGGGAGATGAACAACTCAAAAAGATGCGCGTGAGCGGCAGCACTCTGATGCGTGCCTGTCTGTTAACATACATTCAGGCTTGCGCTGTTTTAAAAGGTGACCTATCCAGACCTGAAGCTTCCAGATCAACAGCAAGGAGGGCGTGTCTTTGTTTACTTTTGCTGTCGTTTTCAGTAACGCTGACACAACAGGTGGGCGCTCTCTTGCCGACGCCATCGATTACAAGGAAATCTAACAATGTTGCTCATTTACTTTCCTTAGTTCTGTTGCTTTCTTGCCGTCCTAATTAGTTCAAACAAATGAGCTGGCTGCAGCCACACATTCATTTTGTTTGACAAACTAGAATTATGAATGTCCTGGCTACTATTGAGTTCCCAGTAGAAATACACTCCATAAGAGCGAGCGGTTAATTTAATGAAACACTAAAGCCATAGTTGACTCCATTTATTTTAATTTTTGTTTTTTATTATATGCCCCCAAATTACTTTCCTCTGACTAGTGGATGCTAACAAAACACTATGACTAAAGAGTGGCTCTTGCATGTTACAGAAGCAGACATCGTTTCTCTGAATTTTTCATGCAGTACAGACTCATTGCCTTCACATTTAATTTGATCAACCAGCATCATCTCTATGCAGCTGTGTGAACCCGTTTGGTGTAAACTGTTAGACCTCTTTGTCATTCCACAAACGAGATTGTAAGACGATCTAACAAATGTAAGCGCTCCTGTGGTGTTAGTTTGTGAACATTTGGAAACGCTTGATCTTGTCACACTAGATGATTCTTAATAAGGAATCCTATTGAAGGATGTATTTGTACAAATGGAAATTCCAGTATTCACTGCGCTTTTGTAACATAATGTAAATCATTATTTGGACTATTTATTGTTAATATTTCTGAGACAAGTGTTTTTTCTGTTTTAATTTAAGGTGACATCCAAGAAAGGAGGAAAAAAAAATACTGTTTTCAGTTTGTAAAAGGTGTTTTATTCTGTGCATAAAGATAGTTATAAAAACCTGCCTGTTTTCTTGTATTCACTGTGTTTGGGGGATACACAGCAGTTCATATGCAAGCTTGTACAAAGTTCGGTCTTTGGCCTTGGGCTTGTTTCTGACAGGTTTGTCAGCTTCTCCAGAGATGGATGAGTGGTTTATCCGCACAGACTCCACACTGAATTCCTCGCTGCTCCCAATAAAAGTACAATCATGCTCCAATCCAGACGACACTTTAAAGTGACAAAGAATATTAGCCGGAAACAAAAACTCGACTGCACGTACGTGTGCTGAAGTGACTCATTTTCAGTGATGTGCTCTGCATACTGCATGGAAAATATGACCCAGAAACAGGTCGGGTGCTGCACCATTTTTCAATGAGAAATTGTTGGCAAACGTTGACTTTGTAACCACAGTAGATATTTTAAAGGAGAGTAAGTGACACAGTTGTGGGTAGACATTCTGCCAAAACATCAGACATGATTCCTTTACCACAGTTTGGTTTATTTAAGCTGTTCTGTTTGCATCAGGAGTCCCAAATTATGGAGTTCAAATTAAACCATCTCTTCTCACCAGCCTGCAAAATGTGATACTGCAGGCTTTTGCCAACAATTTTTGTTGTTTTTGGGTGGGAAGGGTAAAAGTTTCTCAGACATGACAGACAATATCAACATGTAAATTAGACATTAAACAATGAATAGTACAAAAACCCACTCCAGCTCTGTCCCAGATGTTATAAAACAGATCTCCTCATTTCCTCCAAAGTCTTGCTTATTTCAGGTCCTAGACCTCACCAGCTCGAACATCACTTATCCTTAGGTTTTTGCTCCTTTCGAGCGCGCGAGGACATGAGCTTGAAGAAAAGTGCAGGCCAGAGTGTGCGGAGGTATACTGCAGCAGTGGGCAGAGGGCCGGCCAAAACCACGTCTTTACTTTGCTGACGAACAGCCTTTAGGACTTCCCACGCCACGTCCCTGGGGTCCCAGCCCGTAGCTGTAGTTCTGTCCAACACTGAGCGGTAGTTGCAAAGACAAGAGACATGTTGCATCATTGATACAAGAGAGTACAGATTACTTCAATTAATTCAAATTACTTTTATTTATATAGTACCAAATCACAACAGCAGTTGCCTCGAGGTGCTTTTTAATGTAAGGTAAGAAAGACCCTACAATAACTTATAAATTACTCTGGTTATGTTGCTTCTTACTTTTATTATTTAGTTATAAAAATCCATTTGGCTTGTAGTCTTTTCCTTATGTAGTCAAAAAAAAAAATCAGTAAGAAAACACAAAATCCCAGCTGGCATCAAAGATCCACACACATTCCAACACCACCTTAATAACTCTGAGATTTATCACCTGTTACCAGCTGACTCTTAAAAATGCTGCTTTTGCTACTGTTACTCTTTTGTTCCATCCTCTCACTGCCTCACCTCCATACTTGGATCCATCTCCTGTGACAGCATTGATCGACAGGTTGGTTCAGATGTACCCGGGGCTGATCACAGTCACTGGGATCCCGTAGCGCTCCATCTCTGCCCGCAAGCAGTCGAAGTAGGCCTGGGTGGCGTGCTTGGACGCAGCATCTGACCAGCATGAGACAAATCAGAGGCTTGCTTTAGTTACCCTCCTCCTGCTGGCAAACTCATGTTGTGTTTGTTTGCATTAATCAAAGACGACTTACAGGCTGACCGGTAAGGAATGGCTATCTTCCCCTGGACGCTGCTAATCACTACAATATGGCCGCTGTGCCGGCGAACCATGGAAGGCAGGAGAGCTGTGGAGAGAGGAAAGAAATGAAAGAGAGAGGGCTGACTCATATTCATGATAATCTTCACCCAAATCTCTACATAAATGACTTATTAACTTCACATTTAGCTCGGCTCTTTCAACCACAAGCCAAAATAAATGAAAACATCCCGTACGCTGAAACCAACAAGATTAAACAAACCTTGTGTAAGAGCAACGGGCCCGAAGTAATTTGTCTCCATAACATCCCGCTGAACTGAAATGTGAGTCTCTAGTATATTGCCAAGGTAACTGATTCCAGCATTATTAATGAGGATGTCCACTTGTCCGTAACATTTCAGGATCTCTTCTGCAGCTCTCTCCACCGTGTCTGTTTTAGCCAGGTCGAAGACAACAGTACAGGGAGTGTGAATCTGGTGGATAACCAAAGCGAAACAAAACGACTCTTTACAAATGGATCCTTAGAGGCTAAGCTATAGTTCAGACAGACCAGACTTTATTGTGTTACTCCTTTGTGTGTATATACATACCAGTTTCTGTGTGTTTGCTGAACTCGCTGTTAGTTCTTGGACCACCTGCTGCAGGCGAGCTGCGTCACGTCCACACAAGCCGTGCACCTGCAGCGTGGAAGACCCGCGCAGACTCTACAATGCAGAATTCTCGTTGTAGATTAGTGAGCATAAAACAGGGGTGGGTGCAGAGAGCCACACCACTAAGCTGAACTCAAATCTGCTCAGTATCTCTTTAATTCTTACCAGGAGCACTTTATAAAACTGAAATAAGCATAGAAGAAAACTGCTAACATTTTTATCATGATATAATAAACATTCCCCAAAACAATTGTGCACAAAATGTCCATATTTTTGCAAAATTTAAAAGACTTAACTTTATTTTAAAATAAGTGCTATTGCTATTTTTAATTATTTTTTCTTGCTCAGCTACAGGAATCTAGTCCGTCTTGAGTTTCTACAAGTGCATCCAGTGAATCAACAGTGCAACAAACTGAAGTTAACGGTTTTAGTTACAACACCAACAGCATGGTTCACTGACTTGCACAACACCTTCTGCTGTACGATTCAGCGGGAAAAAAAAGCAATTTTACTTCTGGCTTCATTTCAGTCACTTTATCTTGCATCTGCTTTAAAAGTCCCACATTTTTCCCTGTCAGATTTTGACAGGTGTAAGTTGTTTACAAACAAACAAACCTTGGTAGTCCCTTTTACTGAGCCTGTGGCTGCTAAACTCTTTTCGTTGTCCCATGTAAAAAATTCATTAACAGGGCTGGGTCATCACAACTGTCATCCACAGCCACCAAGCACTCTTTGATAAACTCCTCAGAGGATGGCTTGTTTGAAATCACAAAGCTGGTCTTGCCTGCTCCATCCCTGGATGTGTGAGGCTTAGTGAAAAGTCCTGTTGCTTTTCGCAGATTTGCTAGCAACAGTCCAGCTCTTTTCTCTCTCTGTTTAGTCTCACAAAGGGGATTCAATCTGTAATCCATAAACAGAGCACTCTGCTCTCCACAAACTAAACACATGGCTTTACCTCTGACTTCAGTAATTAAATATTGAGAAGTCTACGTCCTGTTAAAAACTCTACACTCCGTATCAATCTTTCCTGTTTTTAAAGGTCAGCTGACATCTTTCGGGGCTAGAAACTCTCAGAAACAAAAGATCAGGCACACTTACAGAGGAGATGCATTCGCTCACAAACATGTGTTTGTAAAGTAAAAAAATAGCATTCATGTTCAAAATAGAAGTGACAAATTTGTAATGTGGTTTCCTACAAAAATCAGGAATCCACTCTCTGACCAGGAATTTATCAAAGAGTGTTTGGTGTCTGAAATGGGACAAAATGATTCATGTATACGTATATATGTTTAAATCCTAATTTCCCATTGATCGCACGCAGACTGGTCCGAGACAACCAACGGGCAGTACAATGTCCAAATCTGATAAAGAACTACAACTACATGTTGGCATCTGCACAACAACACTGAAGAATGAGATTGCACATTATCTAAATAAAAGCCTACTAGCACTAAAGCAGTATGGTTTAGAGAGTTTGCACATGTAAGCTGAAATGAATGAATGGAGGCTGACCTTTCCCGAGTCCAGAGCTGGCCCCAGTTATGACCACTACAGCACCTTGGACTGAAGCCCCTTTTCTGAGACGTACAAGTATCCGGTACAACAATACGACTCCCAAACCGGTTAAAACCACCGGTAGCATTCCTCCTCCCATCACACGCTCCATTACTTGGCAATCACCAGCTACCTGCAGGTAAAAAATAATCAGTAAATACCTTATAAGAAATTATTTACTGTACCTTTAAAGTCCATCTGAATGCAACTACCAACATGACAATAATAAACACACATACAGCCAAAAAAGCGGGGGAATTAAATGGTAATTCATTGTAATAAGAACAGTAGGAGTTATGGATCTTCCTTTATCTTCTTAACCACTTAAGCCCCACCTGCTAGCAACAACCAATAACTTGATATCACCAGACTTCGGACAATCTTATTAAGCAAATGTTAACTAAATACATGCATCACTTAGCACATTAATATTCGCATGGTTAAAAAGTACAGTTCAGTATGCCAGGTGAACACCTTGCACATGCACACACTGGGTTTAGCACTAGCTTGTTCTGCGCAGGCAGTGTCAAAATAACGGCTACTGAGGCTAAAGCTAACAACAGCTAGCATCTCTAGCAAATACTAACAAGTGTTGGTTTGTAGTTCTGTTTTTTACAGGTCTCACCTGAGCCGAGCTGCTGAGCAGAGCAGCAGTAATGTGTCAATGTGTCTCCTCTTCTTTTAGCTGATCTTCTTCCTTCTGTTTTGTCTTTATTGACGGTTAGAAAAACAGCTTTTGGTCGCTTTAGCGCCACCGTCTGATCTGGAGTATGCACTTAACAAAATGCGCTCTTTCAAATGATTAACAAATAAGGAAATAAGCTATTATTTCTCGTAAAGCTCATAATTTGATAATTTGCTATATTAATGCTTTACATTTATATTTAGAGGTCTTTTTAAACCACTAGTGCCTATTTAATCAGCTGCTATCTTCTTCATTGCTACATGATCCATTAGAAGTGTGCTCTACATCTCATTTCAGTTTTTCTTTTTAATTATTTAAAAATTCTTAGTTTACTTTATTTTTTATTATTTATTACAAATTGTAGGGTATTTGTCAGGTTCATATTCTTCAGAAGTCCATCCATCCATCCATTCACTTCCGCTTATCCTTTTCAGGGTCGCGGGGGGTGCTGGAGCCTATCCCAGCTGTCATAGGGCGAGAGGCGGGGTACACCCTGGACAGGTCGCCAGTCTGTCGCAAGGCTAACACACAAGGACAAACAACCATTCGCACTCACATACATTTGCACATTCACACCTAGTGACAATTTGGGTTATCCAATTAACCTATCCCCACAAGCTTCATGTCTTTGGACGGTGGGAGGAAGCCGGAGTACCCGGAGGGAACCCACGCAGACACGGGGAGAACATGCAAACTCCACACAGAAAGACCCCGGCCTGATGTTGGAATTGAACTCAGGACATTCTTGCTGTGCGGCAACAGTGCTAACCACCGTGCCACCGTGCTGCCCTTCAGAAGTTCAGAATGGAAATTGCATCACAAACACAGGAAGTTGACTCAGAGTCATGCAGACATCCTGAGTGTGAATAAATACAGCTGAGGTCAGAAGTTTACAGGGACTCACTATGGACTTTAATTTCATGATCTCTTTGAATTGTCCTGGGTGAAATGATTGTACAGCACACATTTTTAATTTCTTTAAAATGAACAAAAATTAGGTAAACAAGTTTGAACTGGTTTTGAACTTTCTCTAATCCAAGGTTACACGAGGTCAAACGTATGTACCTCTAAGGCTGTTGCAAGTTAAAATTTGTGCTTTATAAATATAATTATAAACGATTTTAATGTAACGTTTTTTTCAAGGGATGATTATACAGCGTACATCTTTAATGACTTTTAAAAAAAGACTTCTTTATTTTGGATTTTCTCTAATCCACACAGGGTCAAAAGTATATATAGGCCCAAATATATACATACACCCCCAGTAATATTTGGTTAAATGTCCTTTAGTAAGTTGTACTTCAACCAGATGCTTTTTGTAGCTATTGATGCTACCACCCTGGTTAACACTGTTACTAAGTTTTAAAGACTCAACATTACTGCCCTGAACTTACCTCTTGTCATTGTGGCCAAACAGGTCAATCTTTGCTTCGTCTGACCATAACACTCCGATTTATAAATCAAATCAAGGTACGGTTTATCATCTCATGTGACTTCTGATGTAGATGTGAGTTCCGGCCACATTTGAGACCTATCCAACACATTTCCCAAGGATACCAAGAATACACCGTTGTGTGGATTGTGATCTGGACTTTCAGAATCAGAATAGTTTATTGATCCCTTGGGGCAATTGTGTAGAAAGCATTATTTTTGCAAGAATTAGTTTCCAACCTGTGTGGTGTTGTAAACAGGGACTATAACTGTTTTGTTTTTTTAAAATCATGTCTAATAGGATTCTTTTTTTGTTATAGTTGTTGATGCATCTTTAATTAAATCTTTCCCTGCAGGTCTTCTATGGGTGGAGCCTCTAACCTGTTTGTGAGTCAGTTTTCAGTCCAAGCAAACAGTGTTTTATGTGCTGTCGTCTAAAATATTATAAAATTGCCTAAAATAGAAGTGTTTAAAACAGATCCTGTGCAGCTGCAAAGCAAAAATAAAAAACTCCCTCCAGGCAGAAGCGGCCATTTTCGTATGTGGGGAAAACCCCCACAAAAACAGAGGGGACAGGCTGGCACCAGAACACCATGGATGTGCCCCGAGATGAGTGTGAAAATGTGATTATCAACAAGCCCACCTGGGCTTCAGGTAGGCCGCACGCTTGTCCAGAGTTCACTTTGTCTTCAAGCTTTTTAATTTAAAACATAAAGTGAGGCCTACCCCAAGCTAAAAGAAGGCAGATTATGTTCTCAGATAAAGCAAGCAATGAGGGCGAAGCAGAGAAAGTACCTGCACAATACATTCACATAAATCAAAATGGAATTTCTTTGAGGACACAAACATCTGGGGAGTAAACAGCTGTTTCAATACCTAATCACAGATTGTGCTCTCTGTTGTACATGTTTTTAGTAAGGCATAATTAACTAAAAGGCTAGAGAGATGAAAGGATGCCAAGCTGATACCAGGCCTCAGTCACATGAGTGGAGATGTGGACATGCAATAAAGATCTGGCACTTCATATATTAAACTGATGAGAGGCTGTGTTCACCCCAGAAAGCTTCCAGAAATTTGGGCAAATGTCTGCTGTGAAGTTTTTAGTCAAACGAAATTGCAGGTCAGTTTAAAGCGCAAAATTGTGCAAGTAGTCCAAACTAAACCGTTCTTGAGATGCAGAAATGTTGTCACACACACAAAAATTAGACGATTGTGCCTCCAAACAAATTGCACTTACAAATGCTTGTGACATAAATGATGAAAACGGTAGGTGCAAAGTTGAGATTGAACAGTGTTACAGTTAAAATGATAAGCCAATGGCAATAGTTCTATTAAAATAATTAACGGCTCCACCCCGAGATTTGACCTGAAACGTGCTATTCGCCAAGGATGTCCTATTTCACCATATTTATTTTTACTTTGTACACAAATTCTTGCAACTAATAGTTCAAACAGTGTTGTACAAGGAATCACCATAGCTGATAAGGAGCTCGTCATCAGCCAGTTAGCCAATGACACCACACTCTTCTTGAAGAATGCAAACCAAATCCCTGCAGCCCTTACTGTGATTAGTGATTTCTCTGAGGCCTCTGGTTTATGCCTAAATCTAAAAAAGTGTGAGTTACTAGCAATTAAAGACTGCCCTGCAAATACTATCTGTAATATCTCTGTTAAACAAGAAGTCACATACTTGGGACTGTTAATATCCAAAGACCAAAAATCAAGATGCTCTTCAAACTTCACTCCAATTATACAGAAAACCCTAAAAAAGTTCAACCAGTGGCTGCAAAGGGACTTGTCTTTGAAAGGTAGAGTGTTAATTACTAAAGCTGAAGGGATATCCCAATTAACATATGCTGCTCTCTCCTTACATCTGGATAAGAAAATTAGTAAAGATATTGACCGTATGCTCTTTAATTTTATATGGAAAAACCGTACGCATTATATTAGAAAAACTGTTGTGATGAATAAGTACAAATCAGGTGGGCTTAACGTCTTAGACTTTTCTACTTTAAATAACACTTTCAAAATTAATTGGGCTAAACATTTTCTTAAAAACTACCTCTATCTGGAACTTTATACCATATTATATTTTCTCTCATTTTGGTGGCTTTAATTTTATTTTAAATTGTAATTACAATGGTGAGAAACTCCCTGTAAAGCTTTCATCCTTCCATAAGCAGGTCCTCTTAGCGTGGACCCTCATTTATAAACACAACTTCTCACCTCACAAATACCTTATCTGGAACAACAGAGATATTTTATAGAAAAATAAATCACTTTTCCTGGAAACTTGGCTCCAAAATGGGATCCTATTGGTGGCTCAGCTGGTTAATAAAGAGGGACAACTACTTACTTACAACGACTTTATTGCACTATATAATTTTCCAATCAGTGTTCAGGAATTCTCAATGGTGCTTGGTGCCATACCCTCAGGGACTTTAATGTTATATAAAAACACTGACAGCTCAATATCTACCTCAGTCACTCTCCCCGATCCAGCTGAGTCACCAATAGGAAAAATCTGCTTTTCATAGGAACTTGGTAACAGCAATAAGAGAATACGTAGTTTATTCCAAGAAGATATCGTCTCTCTCCCACATATAACATCTTATTGGAACCGATATGTTCCAGATATCAAGTGGAAGACAGTCTGGGTGGTCCCCCATAAATATTTGATTGTAAATAAGGTGAAATAAGTCTCTTTTAAAATTCTACATAAATGTTATCCAGCCAGTCACTACATGGTCAAATTTAAAAGGGATATAAATACTAATTGTACTTTCTGTGGGGATCATCCAGAAACTGTGACACATCTTTTTTGGTACTGTTCTTTTACACAGAGATTCTGGAAGGAATTTAGCAGGTTTGTTATTGTCCATATTTTAAGGGAGTTTTCTTTACGATGGGAAAATGTTTTATTCTGTTTCTTTAAGTTCCCCAAGAAGTATGAGAAAAATTTTTTTATGATAAATTTCTTAATACTTTTAGCTAAATTTTTGATCCATAAATGTAAGTTTACTAACAAAACACCATATTTCTGTCATTATTTTAAGGATGTGGAAATGTACATACAATCAATATCAGACTCCAGCAACAAAAAGGCTCTCAAAACAATATATGTATGTGAATTTTTGCGTGTATTCTTATAATTGTTACCTTTTTCTTTTACCCTTGGCTTTTTGTGTTCATGTTCTGTTGTTTTGTATACTTCATCTGTTCGTATATTGTATACTCATTGTTTGATAAATAAAGTTTAAAAAAAAAAAAGACACACTTTGTTTAGACCCCCAAAATCCTTTCCACGCCCACCCCCGTGACATCACGCTCCAAAGCCCTATTACCACAGAACGTGGTGCCGTTTAATGACATTACGTCACAGAACGTGGTGATGTCATAGTGACAGTCGTTTCATCCTTTGATGTTCAAGTCTATAAATAGAGGAAAGCTGTCAAAGGGAATTCATTGAGCTATCGTTTTGTTGGAGTGATACAGCACATAAAAAAGCAGAAATGACTTCGAAACCTAACAAAGACAGAAATGTTAATTTCTTGAAAGCAATGGTTAAAAAAAGTGAAAAAGAAAAAGAAACATATGCCAGACAGTTCGACCAAAGACTGCAGCCAATGATTGATGAAGTTGAAAAGCTTAAAACTGAGCTTGACTACTTCAAAAAACAGGACACAATCAAGAACAAACGGATCGAGGATCTAACTAAAGAAAACAAAGAACTTTGGCAGAATAATGAGATGCTGTCTTCTGTTGTGGACGACAGGACCAGTATCTCAGACAGGTTGGACTCGAGAAAAGATGACAACGAAGCTCTCATAAAGTTCCGCGCAGAGACGGAGAAAACACTGGCTGAACTTAATAGGAAACATGAAGAAGATGTTGAAGTGCTGCAAGCATTGCTGGAAACGGAAAAAGAAAAAGTTGCGCGTCAGCAGTTTCACAACAGCCAAGTCGTCGACTTACTGGTGAAACGCCACAAAGAGGAGAAAAATCGGATGCAGCAATTTTATGACGAAAATACATCAAAACTCACAGACAAAGCATATGCTGCAGAAACAAAGTTAAAAATCGTCATAGGCATTTATGATAAATATATTGCAAAGCTTGAGAAGAAAATGGAAATTGGTAAAAGTGTGAGCATCAATGCAGTCAAAGAACGTGAGGAGGAACATAAATCCTCGAAGTTTTGGATCGAGGGCCTTTTGACGCATAATGCAAAGCTGCAGGACCAAAACAAATTAATAGGCAAAACGGTGAAAGATTTAACAGATGAGAAAGCTCAAATGGGGAAGACCATCAACGAAAAAACGGCCCAGCAAATGGAGATGAAACAAAAATGTCAGAGAAATATTAGGGCTCTGGCCTTTGAAAAGAAAATGAAGGCTGGGGTCGAAGATGAAAATGATTCTCTGAAAAAGAAAAATGAAGACATAAAAAAGGCCCTAAGTAAAGAGAAGGAAGAACACAGAAAGACAGCAGTGGACAGGCATAAAGTAAAAACGGCACACAATCAGGCACTGGCTGAAAAGATCTCACTGGAAGAGCAACTGCGCGCCACAAAAAAGCAAACAGAAATATTCACACACAAAACGAATTGCCTGGAAAAGAAAAAGCGCCACTTCCAAGAGGAATTGTACCAGTGCGTTTTGTCCTTTGAAAAGGCATTTCCACATGCAGGTCACTTCAGAGAAAAAGAAAAGGTGGAATTTAGGGATAAATTCCTCAACTTGAAAAAGAAATACGTAGACGGTGTGGAAGGCATCCCCTTTGTTGGAACAACGAAGGAGTTTCTTGAAAAACAGCTGAACTGTCTACGTACCAGATGCAAGGATCTAGATGCAGCTTTACTAGATAAAACACGGGAGCTGGAATCATTTAAAAAGCAGTACAATGATATGGTAAAGTCTTCCGAATACGCTTTATTCAAACAAAAACAGGAGCTCATTGGACCAGTGAACCAGATGATCAGAAAGGCTGGCAATGAAGAAAAAGAGATAGGTCATCTAAAATCTAGAGTGAAAGACGTTCAACTCCAGCTTAAATTAGAAAAACAGAAAGGACAAAAGCTCGCACCGTTGGTCCATAGAGGCGTGATGGGGAGATGTTATGGGGAGACTCCGTCTCAGATCTTTCCACAGATTAAACCTCGTCCACCTCCAGTGCAAACTAAATTTATTCAAGTGGCTCCAAAACACCCTGGCAGACGAAGGCCTTCCCCAGAGTCTCCATCAACACCACCTTTCCTCAATTCTTATGATGTATTACCACCAATTGGAATAGGCCATTAGAAGTATACTTCATCTTGTCTCCCTCTATTCTTTTTCCATCACCCCCAACCGGTCGCAGCAGATGGCCGCCCCTTCTTGAGCCTGGTTCTGCCGGAGGTTTCTTCCTAAAGGGAGTTTTTCCTCCCCACTGTCGCCCAGTGCTTGCTCAAAGGGGATCTTTGGATTGTTGGGGTTTTCTGGATTTTTCTGTAGTGTTTTCACCTTACAGTATAACGCAGCTTGAGGAGACTGTTGTTTTGCCATGATGCTATATAATCTTAAATATAACTGAATTTTATAAACATCTATTATAGCATCAAAGTAAAACAATAAAACTAAAGTATACTTCAATGAAATTAATCAAAATGTCTAACCCTACGGTGGCCCTGAGAGGCCAAACGGACACCAGCAGTAAGAAAAATGCTGCAAAAGCACACAAAACACAACGGAAATAGGAAAAACAAAACAGCATTTTTCTTATCGCTGGTGTTTTCTAAAGTTGCAGTCCGTTTGGCCTCTGAGGGCCACCGTACTAACCTGACCAAAAAAGAAGAGAAAAAATGAATAAATAAATAAAAATCCAAATCACAAAAACCTTCTGATTTCTGTTGTGTTTTATTGTGTTGTATGAAAGGACTTATATTGCAAGGTAAAATCCCCAATATATAAACCAGAAATCCCAACAATAGCAAGTCATTTCACACTTGCTAGAATTCCAAAAACGTCCAAATCTTTTGCATCTGTGTGAGTTTTTGATACAATTTTATATCAGCTTCAAAAGAAACAGAGCAATAAAGTTTTTCTCTTGAGTTCTGCATCTCCCTGCCCTTTTACAACATTTTTGTTTTGGTGGCTGAGTGGCAATTTAGAAAGCTAGCATGTGATTGACAGTTTCCAATTGGCTGAAAGAAGAGATTTAAATTAAGTTTGATAAAACCTTATCTGGTTTCATAATTTATGCTGCTAGTTTGGTGAGTTAAAGTTTATGACGCACTCATCTGATAATTCATCGAGATAACTTTTGACTTCTTTCCTTCTTTATTATTATTATTATTATTATTTAAAGGAACCTATTAAATCTTTTTTGTAATGAAAATCAATCAATAGTAATTGTCGATAGAATGAAAGTCAAAATGGAATTTCTTTACAGATTTGTCGTCAGCTCTTAAGGATTTACGTATTACATGATTTATGACTCATTACATTTTTGTTATTGTTGGAGCTATTTGTTCTTTATTTATTTTTTTTGAAATTAGTTAAAGTTTGTTGTTAGTTTACTTATATTTTGGGGTTTATTTGTCGGTTAATATTTTGTTTTAACCCTTGTATGGTGTTCGGGTCTGTGAGACCCGTTTTCAGGCTGGCACCAGAACACCACGGATGTGCCCCGAGATGAGTGTGAAAATGTGATTATCAACAAGCCCACCTGGGCTTCAGGTAGGCCGCACGCTTGTCCAGAGTTCACTTTGTCTTCAAGCGTTTTAATTTAAAACATCAACTGAGGCCTACCCCAAGCTAAAAGAAGCTAAACCTATACACCATGGACAGAGACAGTCTGATTGAGTTTTATTTTAGGCTGGGAATGAGCTACAAACGCATTTTGAAAAGCCTGGCAATGCAAGGAACCATCATTACGGAGAGACATTTAAACCGGATATTGAGAGCCAAGTCGCTTTACAGACGTAAGTACGACCTGGACGCCGGGATAGATTTTATTGTGAACCAACTGCAAGGGCCTGGGAAGGATCACGGTTATCGGTGGATGTTTACAAAGTGCAAACAACACGGCACTGCGATCAGGAAAGAAGACGTCAGGATCCTCATCTCTTTACTGGACCCATTAGGTTCCCAGGTTCGCCAGACCACACGTCTCAGAAGGAGGCAATATTTTGCTCAGGGGCCTAACTTTGTGTGGCACATAGACTCTTATGACAAACTAAAGCCATATGGGATATGTATTAATGGATGCATCGACGGTTTCTCACGCAACATCATTTGGCTGCGGGCCGCACACACTAACAGTGACCCAAAGGTTATCGGAGGTTACTTTGTGGAAGCAGTGGAGAGTCGTGGGGTTGGCCTACCCCAAGCTAAAAGAAGGCAGATTATGTTCTCAGATAAAGCAAGCAATGAGGGCGAAGCAGAGAAAGTACCTGCACAATACATTCACATAAATCAAAATGGAATTTCTTTGAGGACACAAACATCTGGGGAGTAAACAGCTGTTTCAATACCTAATCACAGATGATGAGGACGAAGTCGAAGTCCTGCAAGGACTGCTGGAAACAGCAAAAGAAAAGGTGGTACGTCAGGAATTTCACAACAGCCAAGTTGTTGAATTATTATTGAAACGCCACAAAGAGGAAAAAAATAAGATGCAGCAATTTTACGAGGAAAATACTAAAAAAAACTCGAAGACAAAGCCAATGCTGCAGACAGAAAGTTAGAAGAGGTCATGGAAATGTATGATTCCAAAATAGAAAAGCTTGAGAGAACAGTAAAAAATAGTAGAGGTGTGGCCGTCAATGCGGTTAAAGAACGCGAGGAACAACATCAATCCTCGCAGTGTTGGATTGAGGGTCTTCTGACACGTAATACAAAGTTACAGGACGAAAATGAATTGATGGATAAAACCGTGAAAGAATTAACAGACGAGAAAGATCAAATGGGCAAAGTAATAGACAACCAAAAGGCCCAGAATATGGAGATCAAACGGAAATGTCAGAGAAATATTAGGGCTCTGGCCTTTGAAAAGAAAATGAAGGCTATGGTCGAAGATGAAGTTGATTCTTTGAAAAAGAAAAATGAAGACCTAAAAAGGCCCTAAGCACAGAGCAGGAAAACCACAGAAAGACAGCAGTGGACAGGTATAAAGTAAAAACGGCACACAATCAGGCACTGGCTGAAAAGATCTCACTGGAAGAGCAACTGCGCGCCACAAAAAAGCAAACAGAAATATTCACACAAAAAACGAATTGCCTGGAAAAGAAAAAGCGCCACTTCCAAGAGGAATTGTACCAGTGCGTTTTGTCCTTTGAAAAGGCATTTCCACATGCAGGTCACTTCAGAGAAAAAGAAAAGGTGGAATTTAGGGATATATTCCACAACTTGAAAAAGAAATACGTAGACGGTGTGGAAGGCATCCCCTTTGTTGGAACAACGAAGGAGTTTCTTGAAAAACAGCTGAACTGTCTACGTACCAGATGCAAGGATCTAGATGCAGCTTTACTAGATAAAACACGGGAGCTGGAATCATTTAAAAAGCAGTACAATGATATGGTAAAGTCTTCCGAATACGCTTTATTCAAACAAAAACAGGAGCTCATTGGACCAGTGAACCAGATGATCAGAAAAGCTGGCAATGAAGAAAAAGAGATAGGTCATCTAAAATCTAGAGTGAAAGACGTTCAACTCCAGCTTAAATTAGAAAAACAGAAAGGACAAAAGCTCGCACCGTTGGTCCATAGAGGCGTGATGGGGAGATGTTATGGGGAGACTCCGACTCCGTCTCAGATCTTTCCACAGATTAAACCTCGTCCACCTCCAGTGCAAACTAAATTTATTCAAGTGGCTCCAAAACACCCTGGCAGACGAAGGCCTTCCCCAGAGTCTCCATCAACACCACCTTTCCTCAATTCTTATGATGTATTACCACCAATTGGAATAGGCCATTAGAAGTATACTTCATCTTGTCTCCCTCTATTCTCTTTCCATCACCCCCAACCGGTCGCAGCAGATGGCCGCCCCTTCTTGAGCCTGGTTCTGCTGGAGGTTTCTTCCTAAAGGGAGTTTTTCCTCCCCACTGTCGCCCAGTGCTTGCTCAAAGGGGATCTTTGGATTGTTGGGGTTTTCTGGCTTTTTCTGTAGTGTTTTCACCTTACAGTATAAAGCAGCTTGAGGAGACTGTTTTTTTGCCATGATGCAATATAGTATTAAATATGACTACATTTTAAAAACATCTATTATAGCATCAAAGTAAAACAAAAAAACTAAATGAAATGAATCAAAATGTCTAATCTGGCAAAACAAGAAAAGAAAAAAGGTTTCACCTTTAAATAAAAATCCAAATCACAAACACATTCTGATTTTTGTTGTGTGTGTTTTTTTGTGTGTGTTGTCACGTATAAAATCGTTGCACTCTGTCTCGGTGTCTGCCCGGCCGGCTCCGCAAGGCTACATATGTTTATTGTGTTGCTGCTTTCTTCCACTCGTCATTCTGCCTGGGCGGAGCTCAGGCCCACGCACCTGTCTGCAATTACGCTGCAACGTGTCCTGTCTGTATGGAGACTGAGAGCTGCCAGAGTAATAATGTAGATACAGGCCTCTTTCTCCTTCTGCTGCTGTTCATGCTTTTATTCCATTGATGTTGCTATCATTTGTAAATATATTTATTTGCTCTTATTTTATCAATTTACTGTCGTTCATGTATTTAATCTTCTTTGTATTTAAATATGATTTTTTTTAAGTAATGCCGCGAGATGGACAGTTAAATAAAGGTTTCATTGAATTAAAAAAAAGATTTAAAGATGACTGGTGGCGGAAGCAGAGCACAGACTGTCTGTGAGAATCTATCGCCATCGTGTGGTGCAGAGATATATTGCCATTGAATTTAGACAACGAAAGCTTGGCTCACAGAGCAGCTGCAACAGAACAAAAAACATTAAATAGCAACATGATATATTATATTATATTATATTATATTATATTATATTATATTATATTTATAGCTGTCGAAATTAACGCGTTAATTGCGATAATTAAATTTTGGAATTAATTACGTTAGAATATTTAACTATTTAGCGCAACACGCAGATAAGTCGCTCCCATAATTCCACTTGATTTGTTTACCGCGCCACTGAAAATGGAGAAGCAGGAAGCGGATGGCCTTCTGGATGGGGAATTTAAATACAAGAAGAACATAGATGGGACAATAAACAAACGCGTTGTAATTTGCACTCACTGTAGTAAAGAGTTTCAATTTCACCGTTCAAATTCGACCTTAAAATACCACCTTAATGCCAAACACGCGTTTGTCGGGGCAGCAGCTTCACCCGGCCTGCGTCAGACCACTCTTAGTGAACGCAGGCCACTCGGTAAGTCTTCTTTGGACAAACTGACCGACAATATAGCCAAATGGATAGCAAAGGACTGCAGACCGCTAAGCATTGTGGAGGACAAGGGCTTTGCGGATGTTTTAAAGGTTGCATCTCAGGACGCGTCCTACAAGCCCCCAGCGAGAAGCACAATAACAATTCGAATCCACGAACTGTATGAAACGGAGAAAAAGAAAAAAGAAGAGGCTTTAGTTCACACAGAATGCGTGGCTCTGACAGGAGACCACTGGACATCATTGAGTAATGACAATTACCTGGGAGTTACTGCGCATTTAATCACTGAAGCCTGGGGTCTGACATCCTTTGCGCTGACTATAATGAAAACGGAAGAGCGGCACTTTGCGGAGGCTTGTGCAGAGCAGTTCCAGACTGTTGCTCGCAGGTGGAGAATTGAGGAGAAGGTGACAACAGTAGGCACGGACAGTGCGCGCAATATGATCGCCGCGGCTCGCATCATGCCATTCAATCACATGCCGTGTACCGCGCACATTCTACAGAGATGCATCACAGTGAGTCTCGCAGACAGTGGCTTTGTCACTGCGCTGGCCAAATGCCGCAAAATTGTTGGCCATTTTAAGCACAGCCCAGCAAACACAGCAGAGCTGAACGCAGAGCAGGTGTCACTGGAGCGCAAGCAGGAGCCGTTGGCCCAGGACGTGCCTACGCGCTGGAACTCCACGCTGGAGATGGTGAAGCGCTTGATCCGCAACCAAACTGCAGTAACCGCGACTCTGGATAAACAAAAGCATAAACTTGTCCTCCTGACGCCTCCAGAGTGGGACAAACTCCAGAGACTGGAGACACTTCTAGAGCCCTGCAGGTGAGCCTGTCATTGTGACCATAATTGTAGGTTTAGATTAAATGTATCAAACATACATCTTAAATCAGTTTTGTTATTATGAAAATGTCTTATTTAAAAAATAAATGAAATCAAATATTTTATTAATATTACCTAGTATTAAAAAGCTTTTTTTAATTTGCTGTCTTATCTCTGTGTGTGTGTGTGTGTGTGTGTGTGTGTGTGTGTGTGTATTCCACTGCAGATATGTGACTGAACTGCTGGGAGGAGAGGCCTACGTCTCCTGCTCTGTAGTTCTACCAGCCTTCTGCCACCTGCGCCGTGTCATGGAAGTAACTGATGAGGACCCTGCATATGTGGTGAGGTTTAAAGAGAAGTTTAAGGAAGACCTTGCTTCCCGCCAGGAACATACCAACTATGCATGGCTCCAGATCGCAACTGCACTGGACCCACGTTTTAAAGACCTACGCAGTGTGCCCAAGACTGACAGAGAAGCAGTGTGGACCACACTGGCAGGCATGCTGCATGAAGACTCTCCTAGAAGATCACACACTGCAGAAGAAGGTCCAGCCAAGAAGACTGCAACCCCCCCCCACTGTGCTTTGCCCTGATATCTGCAGTGTGAGGTTGGATCGCTCATTCTCATCCTCACACTGATGCCACTTATTTCGGTCTTTGTTTGACATAAAAGGGCATATTTGTCACTTTATTGCAACTATATTTGCACTCTTGAGCTCCTTCATTCACTGACTGATCATAAAGTTATTACTTGCGTTATGTATTCATCCGTTTGAACATAATTAATGAAGCCACATGTAATCACTAAAATTTGTATTTTGGGTACAATAAGAGAGTTTCAGATGGAATGCTGTTTTGTTTTGTTTAAATTTCACCAACTTGCTGATGCCCACGGTTGTGAGTGCGGCTTCTTGCTGTACATGGGTGGATGGTTGTAAATCACATCACAGATGCCAAAAACCTCTCAAACCAAGCCCCCTTGCCGGTGATGCTGTGCGCAACCTCGTGACGGAGTCAAGCATATTCAAAACACCCCCTCACCTCCCGTGTCAAACTCAAATGTCAGCCTATTTCATGTGTCACTTTTGGAGCAGTTGCCATCCCGACGAGCCATGGAGAAGTTCGTGTTTGTGTTATTTTACTTATTTGGTGTTCTGGTGTGTTTGGGCACCGGTCAGCACCATCGTGTTGAGCACGTGTTGGACCGTGGACACACCGGATTCAGTGGGAGAATAACGGTCAGGTGTACAGTTTACTGAGCACTGGGACTCAGTATCGTTTACCAGCACAGACACGGAGACGCGCTCAGCTTCTATTGAGAGCAAACAACCAAGTGAACCCTCCGGCTGCGTCCAGTAGACGAGACACACCGTCTGGGCCGGGAGCTTTCCGAGCATTCAGACTCTTAAACTGCTTCCTCGCATCTGCTTCATGAATATGAAGGGTTGTGGTGGGAGGAGGTGGTGTGAAATCCTCTTTTGTGTGGGGTGAGGAGGGGGGTGTTGTAAAAGTCCCCAAGAGCAATGATGAGAGAGTCCGGGAATGTCCGCTCCATGTGCAGTATCTGCTCCGCGAGTGCGCACTGAGCTGCCTGCGCATCCGCATCTGGCGGGATGTAAACAGCGGCCAAGATGAATGAAGCAAACTCCCGCGGAGAATAAAACGGTTTGCAGTGAATAAAAAGGTATTCCAGAGAGGAAGAGCAGTGCTGAGCAATCACTGTTACATCTGTGCACCAGCCACTATTAATGTAGAAGCAGACACGTCCACCTGTGGTCTTACCAGAGAGAGAGGCCTGCCGGTCCGCGCGCAGCAGATGAAAGCCCTCCAGCTTGAGCGCGCTGTCCGGGATGTCCTCACAGAGCCACGACTCCGTAAAACACAAGACACAGGAGGAGGCAACGTCTCTGTTCATGCTTCTCATCAGGGCCAGCTCGTCCATCTCATTCCTGAGTGAGCGTACGTCGGAAAGGAAGATCCCAGGAAGAGCAGTTCGCAGTCCGCGTCTCCTCAGACGCACGAGTGCGCCGGCTCGCTTTCCTCGCTTTCGGCGTCTCACTTTCCTGATCAGAGTCTGCAGTAAATCTGCCGCAGATGCGACAAATATTGGAAGTAAATCCACAGGTGTTGTAGTCCTGTAGTTAAGAAGCTCTTCTCTAGTGTAAGAATATCCAGAGGAGTGCCCAGACACAGAAGTTATGCACAAAAACAAAACAGAAGTAACGCACTGAAGCACCGGGGCATCCATACGCGGCGGCGCCATCTTGGAACAAGGGACTTGTCTTTGAAAGGTAGAGTGTTAATTACTAAAGCTGAAGGGATATCCCGATGAACATATGCTGCTCTCTCCTTACATCTGGATAAGAAAAGTAGTAAAGATATTGACCGTATGCTCTTTAATTTTATATGGAAAAACCGTACGCACTATATTAGAAAAACTGTTGTGATGAATAAGTACGAATCAGGTGGGCTTAACGTCTTAGACTTTTCTACTTTAAATAACACTTTCAAAATTAATTGGGCCAAACATTTTCTTAAAACCCTACCTCTATCTGGAACTTTATACCATACCACATTTTCTCTCGTTTTGGTGGCTTTACTTTTATTTGAAATTGTAATTACAATGTTGAGAAAGTCCCTGTAAAGCTTTCATCCTTCCATAAGCAGGTCCTCTTAGCGTGGACCCTCATTTATAAACACAACTTCTCACCTCACAAATACCTTATCTGGAACAACAGAGATATTTTATAGAAAAATAAATCACTTTTCCTGGAAACTTGGCTCCAAAATGGGATCCTATTGGTGGCTCAGCTGGTTAGTAAAGAGGGACAACTACTTACTTACAACGACTTTATTGCACTATATAATTTTCCAATCAGTGTTCCAGATATCAAGCGGAAGACAGTCTGGATGGTCCCCCATAAATATTTGATTGTAAATAAGGTGAAAGAAGTCTCTTTTAAAATTCGACATACATGTTATCCAGCCAGTCACTACATGGTCAAATTTAAAAGGGACATAAATACTAATTGTACTTTCTGTGGGGATCATCCAGAAACGGTGACACATCTTTTTTGGTACTGTTCTTTTACACAGAGATTCTGGAAGGAATTTAGCAGCTTTGTTATTGTCCATATTTTAAGGGAGTTTTCTTTACGATGGGAAAATGTTTTATTCTGTTTCTTTAAGTTCCCCAAGAAGTATGAGAAATGTTTTTTATGATAAATTTCTTAATACTTTTAGCTAAATTTTTTATCCATAAATGTAAGTTTACTAACAAAACACCATATTTCTGTCATTATTTTAAGGATGTGCACATGCACATACAATCAATATCAGACTGCACCAACAAAAAGGCTCTCACAACAATATATGTATGTGAATTTTTGCGTGTATTCTTATAATTGTTACCTTTTTATTTCACCCTTGGCTTTTTGTGTTCATGTTCTGTTGTATACTTCATCTGTTCGTATGTTGTATACTCATTGTTTGTTAAATAAAGTTTTCAAAAAAAGACACGCTTTGTTTAGACCCCCAAAATCCTTTCCACGCCCACCCCCGTGACATCACGCTCCAAAGCCCTGTTACGTCACAGAACGTGGTGATGTCATAGTGACAGTCCTTTCATCCTTTGATGTTCAAGTCTATAAATAGAGGACAGCTGTCAAAGGGAATTCATTAAGCTATCGTTTTGTTGGAGTGATACAGCACATAAAAAAGCAGAAATGAGTTCGAAAGCTAACAAAGACAGAAATGTTAATTTCTCGAAAACAATGGTTAAAAAAAGTGAAAAAGAAAAAGAAACATATGCCAGACAGTTCGAGCAAAGACTGCAGCCAATGATCGACGAGGTTGAAAAGCTCAAAACTGAGCTTGACTACTTCAAAAACCTGCATACAGTCAATAAGAAACGGATCGAGGATCTAACAAAAGAAAACAATGAACTTTTGCAGAATAATAAGCTGCTGGGTTCGGTCTTGGATGACAGGACAAACATCGCAGACAGGTTGGACTCGATAAAAGATGACCACGAAGCTCTGGTAAAGTTCCGCGCAGAGACGGAGAAAACTCTGGCTGAGCTTAAAGAAAAACACGAGGACGAAGTCCAAGTCCTGCAAGGACTGCTGGAAACAGAGAAAGAAAAGGTGGCACGTCAGCAATTTCACAACAGCCAAGTTGTTGAATTATTATTGAAACGCCACAAAGAGGAAAAAAATAAGATGCAGCAGTTTTACCAGGAAAATACTAAAAAACTGGAAAACAAAGCAAATGCTGCAGACAGGAAGTTAGAAGAGGTGATCAACATGTATGACTCCAAAATAGAAAAGCTGCAGACGGCAGTAAAAAATAGTAGAGGTGTGACCGTCAATGCGGTTAAGGAACGCGAGGAAGAACGTCAATCCTCGCAGGGTTGGATTGACGGTGTTTTGTGGCATAATACACAGTTACAAGACGAAAATGAATTTATGGTTAAAAACATGAAAGAATTAACAGAGGAGAAAGGTCAAATGGGCAAAGTGATAGACGACCAAAAGGCCCAGAATATGGCGATCAAGCAGAAATGCCAGAGTAATATTAGAGCTCTGGCCTTGGAAAAGAAAATGAAGGCTATGCTTGAAGACGAAGTTGATTCTTTGAAAAAGAAAATTGAAGACGTCAAAAAGGCCCTAAGCACAGAGCAGGAAAACCACAGAAAGACAGCAGTGGACCGGCACAAAGTAAAAGCGGCACACAATCAGGCACTGGCTGAAAAGGTGGCGCTGGAAGAGAAACTGCGCTCCACAAAAAAGCAACGGGAAAGATTTATATCCAAAGTGAATTGGCTGGAGAAGAAAGAGCGCTACTTCCAAGAGGAATTGTGCCAGTGCGTTTTGTCCTTTGAAAAGGCATTTCCACATGAAGGTCACTTGAGAGGAAAAGAAAAGGTGGAATTTAGGGATATGTTCCACTACTTGAAAAAGAAATACGTAGACGGAGTGGAAGGCACCCCCTTTGTTGGAACAACGAAGGAGTTTCTTGAAAAACAGCTGAACTGTCTACGTATCAGATGCAAGGATCTAGATGCAGCTTTACTAGATAAAACACGGGAGCTGGAATCATTTAAAAAGCAGTACAATGACATGGTAAAGTCTTCCGAGTACGCTTTATTCCGACAAAGAGAGGAGCTCATTGGACCAGTGAACCAGATTATCCAAAAGGCTGCCAATGAAGAAAAAGAGATAGGTCATCTAAAATCTAGAGTGAAAGACGCTCAACTCCAGCTTAAATTAGAAAAACAGAAAGGACAAAAGCTGGCATCGTTGGACCATAGAAGCATGATGGGGAGATGTTCTGAGGAGACTCCGTCTCAGATTAATCCTCGTCCACTTCCAGGGAAAACTACATTTATTCAGGTACGTCCAAGACACCCTGGCAGAAGTGCAGGTATGGCTTCCCCAGTGAATCCTCCTGTAGAGTCTCCATCAACACCACCTTTCCTCAATTCTGATGATGGATTACCACCAGTTGATTGTTAAAAATTAACTGCTAAAATAGGCCATTAGAAGTATACTTCATCTTGTCTCCCTATATCATGGGTGGGCATTCTCAGTCCACGAGGGCCGGTGTCCCTGCAGGTTTTAGATCTCACCTTGGCTCAACACACCTGAATCACATGATTAGTTCGTTACCAGGCCTCTGGAGAACTTCAGGACATGTTGAGGAGCTAATTTAGCCGTTTAAATCAGCTGTGTTGGTTCGAGGACACATCTAAAACCTGCAGGGACACCGGCCCTCGTGGACTGAGATTGCCCACCCACCCCCAACCGGTCGCAGCAGATGGCCGCCCCTTCTTGAGCCTGGTTCTGCCGGAGGTTTCTTCCTAAAGGGAGTTTTTCCTCCCCACTGTCGCCCAGTGCTTGCTCAAAGGGGATCATTGGATTGTTGGGGTTTTCTGGCTTTTACTGTAGTGTTTTTACCTTACAGTATAAAGCAGCTTGAGGAGACTGTTGTTTTGCCATGATGCAATATAGTATTAAATATGACTACATTTTAAAAACATCTATTATAGCATCAAAGTAAAACAAAAAAACTAAATGAAATGAATCAAAATGTCTAATCTGGCAAAACAAGAAAAGAAAAAAGGTTTCACCTTTAAATAAAAATCCAAATCACAAACACATTCTGATTTTTGTTGTGTGTGTTTTTTTGTGTATGTTGTCACGTATAAAATCGTTGCACTCTGTCTCGGTGTCTGCCCGGCCGGCTCCGCAAGGCTACATATGTTTATTGTGTTGCTGCTTTCTTCCACTCGTCATTCTGCCTGGGCGGAGCTCAGGCCCACGCACCTGTCTGCAATTACGCTGCAACGTGTCCTGTCTGTATGGAGACTGAGAGCTGCCAGAGTAATAATGTAGATACAGGCCTCTTTCTCCTTCTGCTGCTGTTCATGCTTTTATTCCATTGATGTTGCTATCATTTGTAAATATATTTATTTGCTCTTATTTTATCAATTTACTGTCGTTCATGTATTTAATCTTCTTTGTATTTAAATATGATTTTTTTTAAGTAATGCCGCGAGATGGACAGTTAAATAAAGGTTTCATTGAATTAAAAAAAAGATTTAAAGATGACTGGTGGCGGAAGCAGAGCACAGACTGTCTGTGAGAATCTATCGCCATCGTGTGGTGCAGAGATATATTGCCATTGAATTTAGACAACGAAAGCTTGGCTCACAGAGCAGCTGCAACACGAACAAAAAACATTAAATAGCAACATGATATATTATATTATATTATATTATATTATATTATATTATATTATATTATATTATATTATATTATATTATATTTATAGCTGTCGAAATTAACGCGTTAATTGCGATAATTAAATTTTGGAATTAATTACGTTAGAATATTTAACTATTTAGCGCAACACGCAGATAAGTCGCTCCCATAATTCCACTTGATTTGTTTACCGCGCCACTGAAAATGGAGAAGCAGGAAGCGGATGGCCTTCTGGATGGGGAATTTAAATACAAGAAGAACATAGATGGGACAATAAACAAACGCGTTGTAATTTGCACTCACTGTAGTAAAGAGTTTCAATTTCACCGTTCAAATTCGACCTTAAAATACCACCTTAATGCCAAACACGCGTTTGTCGGGGCAGCAGCTTCACCCGGCCTGCGTCAGACCACTCTTAGTGAACGCAGGCCACTCGGTAAGTCTTCTTTGGACAAACTGACCGACAATATAGCCAAATGGATAGCAAAGGACTGCAGACCGCTAAGCATTGTGGAGGACAAGGGCTTTGCGGATGTTTTAAAGGTTGCATCTCAGGACGCGTCCTACAAGCCCCCAGCGAGAAGCACAATAACAATTCGAATCCACGAACTGTATGAAACGGAGAAAAAGAAAAAAGAAGAGGCTTTAGTTCACACAGAATGCGTGGCTCTGACAGGAGACCACTGGACATCATTGAGTAATGACAATTACCTGGGAGTTACTGCGCATTTAATCACTGAAGCCTGGGGTCTGACATCCTTTGCGCTGACTATAATGAAAACGGAAGAGCGGCACTTTGCGGAGGCTTGTGCAGAGCAGTTCCAGACTGTTGCTCGCAGGTGGAGAATTGAGGAGAAGGTGACAACAGTAGGCACGGACAGTGCGCGCAATATGATCGCCGCGGCTCGCATCATGCCATTCAATCACATGCCGTGTACCGCGCACATTCTACAGAGATGCATCACAGTGAGTCTCGCAGACAGTGGCTTTGTCACTGCGCTGGCCAAATGCCGCAAAATTGTTGGCCATTTTAAGCACAGCCCAGCAAACACAGCAGAGCTGAACGCAGAGCAGGTGTCACTGGGGCGCAAGCAGGAGCCGTTGGCCCAGGACGTGCCTACGCGCTGGAACTCCACGCTGGAGATGGTGAAGCGCTTGATCCGCAACCAAACTGCAGTAACCGCGACTCTGGATAAACAAAAGCATAAACTTGTCCTCCTGACGCCTCCAGAGTGGGACAAACTCCAGAGACTGGAGACACTTCTAGAGCCCTGCAGGTGAGCCTGTCATTGTGACCATAATTGTAGGTTTAGATTAAATGTATCAAACATACATCTTAAATCAGTTTTGTTATTATGAAAATGTCTTATTTAAAAAATAAATGAAATCAAATATTTTATTAATATTACCTAGTATTAAAAAGCTTTTTTTAATTTGCTGTCTTATCTCTGTGTGTGTGTGTGTGTGTGTGTGTGTGTGTGTGTGTGTATTCCACTGCAGATATGTGACTGAACTGCTGGGAGGAGAGGCCTACGTCTCCTGCTCTGTAGTTCTACCAGCCTTCTGCCACCTGCGCCGTGTCATGGAAGTAACTGATGAGGACCCTGCATATGTGGTGAGGTTTAAAGAGAAGTTTAAGGAAGACCTTGCTTCCCGCCAGGAACATACCAACTATGCATGGCTCCAGATCGCAACTGCACTGGACCCACGTTTTAAAGACCTACGCAGTGTGCCCAAGACTGACAGAGAAGCAGTGTGGACCACACTGGCAGGCATGCTGCATGAAGACTCTCCTAGAAGATCACACACTGCAGAAGAAGGTCCAGCCAAGAAGACTGCAACCCCCCCCCACTGTGCTTTGCCCTGATATCTGCAGTGTGAGGTTGGATCGCTCATTCTCATCCTCACACTGATGCCACTTATTTCGGTCTTTGTTTGACATAAAAGGGCATATTTGTCACTTTATTGCAACTATATTTGCACTCTTGAGCTCCTTCATTCACTGACTGATCATAAAGTTATTACTTGCGTTATGTATTCATCCGTTTGAACATAATTAATGAAGCCACATGTAATCACTAAAATTTGTATTTTGGGTACAATAAGAGAGTTTCAGATGGAATGCTGTTTTGTTTTGTTTAAATTTCACCAACTTGCTGATGCCCACGGTTGTGAGTGCGGCTTCTTGCTGTACATGGGTGGATGGTTGTAAATCACATCACAGATGCCAAAAACCTCTCAAACCAAGCCCCCTTGCCGGTGATGCTGTGCGCAACCTCGTGACGGAGTCAAGCATATTCAAAACACCCCCTCACCTCCCGTGTCAAACTCAAATGTCAGCCTATTTCATGTGTCACTTTTGGAGCAGTTGCCATCCCGACGAGCCATGGAGAAGTTCGTGTTTGTGTTATTTTACTTATTTGGTGTTCTGGTGTGTTTGGGCACCGGTCAGCACCATCGTGTTGAGCACGTGTTGGACCGTGGACACACCGGATTCAGTGGGAGAATAACGGTCAGGTGTACAGTTTACTGAGCACTGGGACTCAGTATCGTTTACCAGCACAGACACGGAGACGCGCTCAGCTTCTATTGAGAGCAAACAACCAAGTGAACCCTCCGGCTGCGTCCAGTAGACGAGACACACCGTCTGGGCCGGGAGCTTTCCGAGCATTCAGACTCTTAAACTGCTTCCTCGCATCTGCTTCATGAATATGAAGGGTTGTGGTGGGAGGAGGTGGTGTGAAATCCTCTTTTGTGTGGGGTGAGGAGGGGGGTGTTGTAAAAGTCCCCAAGAGCAATGATGAGAGAGTCCGGGAATGTCCGCTCCATGTGCAGTATCTGCTCCGCGAGTGCGCACTGAGCTGCCTGCGCATCCGCATCTGGCGGGATGTAAACAGCGGCCAAGATGAATGAAGCAAACTCCCGCGGAGAATAAAACGGTTTGCAGTGAATAAAAAGGTATTCCAGAGAGGAAGAGCAGTGCTGAGCAATCACTGTTACATCTGTGCACCAGCCACTATTAATGTAGAAGCAGACACGTCCACCTGTGGTCTTACCAGAGAGAGAGGCCTGCCGGTCCGCGCGCAGCAGATGAAAGCCCTCCAGCTTGAGCGCGCTGTCCGGGATGTCCTCACAGAGCCACGACTCCGTAAAACACAAGACACAGGAGGAGGCAACGTCTCTGTTCATGCTTCTCATCAGGGCCAGCTCGTCCATCTCATTCCTGAGTGAGCGTACGTCGGAAAGGAAGATCCCAGGAAGAGCAGTTCGCAGTCCGCGTCTCCTCAGACGCACGAGTGCGCCGGCTCGCTTTCCTCGCTTTCGGCGTCTCACTTTCCTGATCAGAGTCTGCAGTAAATCTGCCGCAGATGCGACAAATATTGGAAGTAAATCCACAGGTGTTGTAGTCCTGTAGTTAAGAAGCTCTTCTCTAGTGTAAGAATATCCAGAGGAGTGCCCAGACACAGAAGTTATGCACAAAAACAAAACAGAAGTAACGCACTGAAGCACCGGGGCATCCATACGCGGCGGCGCCATCTTGGAACAAGGGACTTGTCTTTGAAAGGTAGAGTGTTAATTACTAAAGCTGAAGGGATATCCCGATGAACATATGCTGCTCTCTCCTTACATCTGGATAAGAAAAGTAGTAAAGATATTGACCGTATGCTCTTTAATTTTATATGGAAAAACCGTACGCACTATATTAGAAAAACTGTTGTGATGAATAAGTACGAATCAGGTGGGCTTAACGTCTTAGACTTTTCTACTTTAAATAACACTTTCAAAATTAATTGGGCCAAACATTTTCTTAAAACCCTACCTCTATCTGGAACTTTATACCATACCACATTTTCTCTCGTTTTGGTGGCTTTACTTTTATTTGAAATTGTAATTACAATGTTGAGAAAGTCCCTGTAAAGCTTTCATCCTTCCATAAGCAGGTCCTCTTAGCGTGGACCCTCATTTATAAACACAACTTCTCACCTCACAAATACCTTATCTGGAACAACAGAGATATTTTATAGAAAAATAAATCACTTTTCCTGGAAACTTGGCTCCAAAATGGGATCCTATTGGTGGCTCAGCTGGTTAGTAAAGAGGGACAACTACTTACTTACAACGACTTTATTGCACTATATAATTTTCCAATCAGTGTTCCAGATATCAAGCGGAAGACAGTCTGGATGGTCCCCCATAAATATTTGATTGTAAATAAGGTGAAAGAAGTCTCTTTTAAAATTCGACATACATGTTATCCAGCCAGTCACTACATGGTCAAATTTAAAAGGGACATAAATACTAATTGTACTTTCTGTGGGGATCATCCAGAAACGGTGACACATCTTTTTTGGTACTGTTCTTTTACACAGAGATTCTGGAAGGAATTTAGCAGCTTTGTTATTGTCCATATTTTAAGGGAGTTTTCTTTACGATGGGAAAATGTTTTATTCTGTTTCTTTAAGTTCCCCAAGAAGTATGAGAAATGTTTTTTATGATAAATTTCTTAATACTTTTAGCTAAATTTTTTATCCATAAATGTAAGTTTACTAACAAAACACCATATTTCTGTCATTATTTTAAGGATGTGCACATGCACATACAATCAATATCAGACTGCACCAACAAAAAGGCTCTCACAACAATATATGTATGTGAATTTTTGCGTGTATTCTTATAATTGTTACCTTTTTATTTCACCCTTGGCTTTTTGTGTTCATGTTCTGTTGTATACTTCATCTGTTCGTATGTTGTATACTCATTGTTTGTTAAATAAAGTTTTCAAAAAAAGACACGCTTTGTTTAGACCCCCAAAATCCTTTCCACGCCCACCCCCGTGACATCACGCTCCAAAGCCCTGTTACGTCACAGAACGTGGTGATGTCATAGTGACAGTCCTTTCATCCTTTGATGTTCAAGTCTATAAATAGAGGACAGCTGTCAAAGGGAATTCATTAAGCTATCGTTTTGTTGGAGTGATACAGCACATAAAAAAGCAGAAATGAGTTCGAAAGCTAACAAAGACAGAAATGTTAATTTCTCGAAAACAATGGTTAAAAAAAGTGAAAAAGAAAAAGAAACATATGCCAGACAGTTCGAGCAAAGACTGCAGCCAATGATCGACGAGGTTGAAAAGCTCAAAACTGAGCTTGACTACTTCAAAAACCTGCATACAGTCAATAAGAAACGGATCGAGGATCTAACAAAAGAAAACAATGAACTTTTGCAGAATAATAAGCTGCTGGGTTCGGTCTTGGATGACAGGACAAACATCGCAGACAGGTTGGACTCGATAAAAGATGACCACGAAGCTCTGGTAAAGTTCCGCGCAGAGACGGAGAAAACTCTGGCTGAGCTTAAAGAAAAACACGAGGACGAAGTCCAAGTCCTGCAAGGACTGCTGGAAACAGAGAAAGAAAAGGTGGCACGTCAGCAATTTCACAACAGCCAAGTTGTTGAATTATTATTGAAACGCCACAAAGAGGAAAAAAATAAGATGCAGCAGTTTTACCAGGAAAATACTAAAAAACTGGAAAACAAAGCAAATGCTGCAGACAGGAAGTTAGAAGAGGTGATCAACATGTATGACTCCAAAATAGAAAAGCTGCAGACGGCAGTAAAAAATAGTAGAGGTGTGACCGTCAATGCGGTTAAGGAACGCGAGGAAGAACGTCAATCCTCGCAGGGTTGGATTGACGGTGTTTTGTGGCATAATACACAGTTACAAGACGAAAATGAATTTATGGTTAAAAACATGAAAGAATTAACAGAGGAGAAAGGTCAAATGGGCAAAGTGATAGACGACCAAAAGGCCCAGAATATGGCGATCAAGCAGAAATGCCAGAGTAATATTAGAGCTCTGGCCTTGGAAAAGAAAATGAAGGCTATGCTTGAAGACGAAGTTGATTCTTTGAAAAAGAAAATTGAAGACGTCAAAAAGGCCCTAAGCACAGAGCAGGAAAACCACAGAAAGACAGCAGTGGACCGGCACAAAGTAAAAGCGGCACACAATCAGGCACTGGCTGAAAAGGTGGCGCTGGAAGAGAAACTGCGCTCCACAAAAAAGCAACGGGAAAGATTTATATCCAAAGTGAATTGGCTGGAGAAGAAAGAGCGCTACTTCCAAGAGGAATTGTGCCAGTGCGTTTTGTCCTTTGAAAAGGCATTTCCACATGAAGGTCACTTGAGAGGAAAAGAAAAGGTGGAATTTAGGGATATGTTCCACTACTTGAAAAAGAAATACGTAGACGGAGTGGAAGGCACCCCCTTTGTTGGAACAACGAAGGAGTTTCTTGAAAAACAGCTGAACTGTCTACGTATCAGATGCAAGGATCTAGATGCAGCTTTACTAGATAAAACACGGGAGCTGGAATCATTTAAAAAGCAGTACAATGACATGGTAAAGTCTTCCGAGTACGCTTTATTCCGACAAAGAGAGGAGCTCATTGGACCAGTGAACCAGATTATCCAAAAGGCTGCCAATGAAGAAAAAGAGATAGGTCATCTAAAATCTAGAGTGAAAGACGCTCAACTCCAGCTTAAATTAGAAAAACAGAAAGGACAAAAGCTGGCATCGTTGGACCATAGAAGCATGATGGGGAGATGTTCTGAGGAGACTCCGTCTCAGATTAATCCTCGTCCACTTCCAGGGAAAACTACATTTATTCAGGTACGTCCAAGACACCCTGGCAGAAGTGCAGGTATGGCTTCCCCAGTGAATCCTCCTGTAGAGTCTCCATCAACACCACCTTTCCTCAATTCTGATGATGGATTACCACCAGTTGATTGTTAAAAATTAACTGCTAAAATAGGCCATTAGAAGTATACTTCATCTTGTCTCCCTATATCATGGGTGGGCATTCTCAGTCCACGAGGGCCGGTGTCCCTGCAGGTTTTAGATCTCACCTTGGCTCAACACACCTGAATCACATGATTAGTTCGTTACCAGGCCTCTGGAGAACTTCAGGACATGTTGAGGAGCTAATTTAGCCGTTTAAATCAGCTGTGTTGGTTCGAGGACACATCTAAAACCTGCAGGGACACCGGCCCTCGTGGACTGAGATTGCCCACCCACCCCCAACCGGTCGCAGCAGATGGCCGCCCCTTCTTGAGCCTGGTTCTGCCGGAGGTTTCTTCCTAAAGGGAGTTTTTCCTCCCCACTGTCGCCCAGTGCTTGCTCAAAGGGGATCATTGGATTGTTGGGGTTTTCTGGCTTTTACTGTAGTGTTTTTACCTTACAGTATAAAGCAGCTTGAGGAGACTGTTGTTTTGCCATGATGCAATATAGTATTAAATATGACTACATTTTAAAAACATCTATTATAGCATCAAAGTAAAACAAAAAAACTAAATGAAATGAATCAAAATGTCTAATCTGGCAAAACAAGAAAAGAAAAAAGGTTTCACCTTTAAATAAAAATCCAAATCACAAACACATTCTGATTTTTGTTGTGTGTGTTTTTTTGTGTATGTTGTCACGTATAAAATCGTTGCACTCTGTCTCGGTGTCTGCCCGGCCGGCTCCGCAAGGCTACATATGTTTATTGTGTTGCTGCTTTCTTCCACTCGTCATTCTGCCTGGGCGGAGCTCAGGCCCACGCACCTGTCTGCAATTACGCTGCAACGTGTCCTGTCTGTATGGAGACTGAGAGCTGCCAGAGTAATAATGTAGATACAGGCCTCTTTCTCCTTCTGCTGCTGTTCATGCTTTTATTCCATTGATGTTGCTATCATTTGTAAATATATTTATTTGCTCTTATTTTATCAATTTACTGTCGTTCATGTATTTAATCTTCTTTGTATTTAAATATGATTTTTTTTAAGTAATGCCGCGAGATGGACAGTTAAATAAAGGTTTCATTGAATTAAAAAAAAGATTTAAAGATGACTGGTGGCGGAAGCAGAGCACAGACTGTCTGTGAGAATCTATCGCCATCGTGTGGTGCAGAGATATATTGCCATTGAATTTAGACAACGAAAGCTTGGCTCACAGAGCAGCTGCAACACGAACAAAAAACATTAAATAGCAACATGATATATTATATTATATTATATTATATTATATTATATTATATTATATTATATTATATTATATTATATTTATAGCTGTCGAAATTAACGCGTTAATTGCGATAATTAAATTTTGGAATTAATTACGTTAGAATATTTAACTATTTAGCGCAACACGCAGATAAGTCGCTCCCATAATTCCACTTGATTTGTTTACCGCGCCACTGAAAATGGAGAAGCAGGAAGCGGATGGCCTTCTGGATGGGGAATTTAAATACAAGAAGAACATAGATGGGACAATAAACAAACGCGTTGTAATTTGCACTCACTGTAGTAAAGAGTTTCAATTTCACCGTTCAAATTCGACCTTAAAATACCACCTTAATGCCAAACACGCGTTTGTCGGGGCAGCAGCTTCACCCGGCCTGCGTCAGACCACTCTTAGTGAACGCAGGCCACTCGGTAAGTCTTCTTTGGACAAACTGACCGACAATATAGCCAAATGGATAGCAAAGGACTGCAGACCGCTAAGCATTGTGGAGGACAAGGGCTTTGCGGATGTTTTAAAGGTTGCATCTCAGGACGCGTCCTACAAGCCCCCAGCGAGAAGCACAATAACAATTCGAATCCACGAACTGTATGAAACGGAGAAAAAGAAAAAAGAAGAGGCTTTAGTTCACACAGAATGCGTGGCTCTGACAGGAGACCACTGGACATCATTGAGTAATGACAATTACCTGGGAGTTACTGCGCATTTAATCACTGAAGCCTGGGGTCTGACATCCTTTGCGCTGACTATAATGAAAACGGAAGAGCGGCACTTTGCGGAGGCTTGTGCAGAGCAGTTCCAGACTGTTGCTCGCAGGTGGAGAATTGAGGAGAAGGTGACAACAGTAGGCACGGACAGTGCGCGCAATATGATCGCCGCGGCTCGCATCATGCCATTCAATCACATGCCGTGTACCGCGCACATTCTACAGAGATGCATCACAGTGAGTCTCGCAGACAGTGGCTTTGTCACTGCGCTGGCCAAATGCCGCAAAATTGTTGGCCATTTTAAGCACAGCCCAGCAAACACAGCAGAGCTGAACGCAGAGCAGGTGTCACTGGGGCGCAAGCAGGAGCCGTTGGCCCAGGACGTGCCTACGCGCTGGAACTCCACGCTGGAGATGGTGAAGCGCTTGATCCGCAACCAAACTGCAGTAACCGCGACTCTGGATAAACAAAAGCATAAACTTGTCCTCCTGACGCCTCCAGAGTGGGACAAACTCCAGAGACTGGAGACACTTCTAGAGCCCTGCAGGTGAGCCTGTCATTGTGACCATAATTGTAGGTTTAGATTAAATGTATCAAACATACATCTTAAATCAGTTTTGTTATTATGAAAATGTCTTATTTAAAAAATAAATGAAATCAAATATTTTATTAATATTACCTAGTATTAAAAAGCTTTTTTTAATTTGCTGTCTTATCTCTCTCTCTCTCTCTGTGTGTGTGTGTGTGTGTGTGTGTGTGTGTGTGTGTGTGTGTGTGTGTGTGTATTCCACTGCAGATATGTGACTGAACTGCTGGGAGGAGAGGCCTACGTCTCCTGCTCTGTAGTTCTACCAGCCTTCTGCCACCTGCGCCGTGTCATGGAAGTAACTGATGAGGACCCTGCATATGTGGTGAGGTTTAAAGAGAAGTTTAAGGAAGACCTTGCTTCCCGCCAGGAACATACCAACTATGCATGGCTCCAGATCGCAACTGCACTGGACCCACGTTTTAAAGACCTACGCAGTGTGCCCAAGACTGACAGAGAAGCAGTGTGGACCACACTGGCAGGCATGCTGCATGAAGACTCTCCTAGAAGATCACACACTGCAGAAGAAGGTCCAGCCAAGAAGACTGCAACCCCCCCCCACTGTGCTTTGCCCTGATATCTGCAGTGTGAGGTTGGATCGCTCATTCTCATCCTCACACTGATGCCACTTATTTCGGTCTTTGTTTGACATAAAAGGGCATATTTGTCACTTTATTGCAACTATATTTGCACTCTTGAGCTCCTTCATTCACTGACTGATCATAAAGTTATTACTTGCGTTATGTATTCATCCGTTTGAACATAATTAATGAAGCCACATGTAATCACTAAAATTTGTATTTTGGGTACAATAAGAGAGTTTCAGATGGAATGCTGTTTTGTTTTGTTTAAATTTCACCAACTTGCTGATGCCCACGGTTGTGAGTGCGGCTTCTTGCTGTACATGGGTGGATGGTTGTAAATCACATCACAGATGCCAAAAACCTCTCAAACCAAGCCCCCTTGCCGGTGATGCTGTGCGCAACCTCGTGACGGAGTCAAGCATATTCAAAACACCCCCTCACCTCCCGTGTCAAACTCAAATGTCAGCCTATTTCATGTGTCACTTTTGGAGCAGTTGCCATCCCGACGAGCCATGGAGAAGTTCGTGTTTGTGTTATTTTACTTATTTGGTGTTCTGGTGTGTTTGGGCACCGGTCAGCACCATCGTGTTGAGCACGTGTTGGACCGTGGACACACCGGATTCAGTGGGAGAATAACGGTCAGGTGTACAGTTTACTGAGCACTGGGACTCAGTATCGTTTACCAGCACAGACACGGAGACGCGCTCAGCTTCTATTGAGAGCAAACAACCAAGTGAACCCTCCGGCTGCGTCCAGTAGACGAGACACACCGTCTGGGCCGGGAGCTTTCCGAGCATTCAGACTCTTAAACTGCTTCCTCGCATCTGCTTCATGAATATGAAGGGTTGTGGTGGGAGGAGGTGGTGTGAAATCCTCTTTTGTGTGGGGTGAGGAGGGGGGTGTTGTAAAAGTCCCCAAGAGCAATGATGAGAGAGTCCGGGAATGTCCGCTCCATGTGCAGTATCTGCTCCGCGAGTGCGCACTGAGCTGCCTGCGCATCCGCATCTGGCGGGATGTAAACAGCGGCCAAGATGAATGAAGCAAACTCCCGCGGAGAATAAAACGGTTTGCAGTGAATAAAAAGGTATTCCAGAGAGGAAGAGCAGTGCTGAGCAATCACTGTTACATCTGTGCACCAGCCACTATTAATGTAGAAGCAGACACGTCCACCTGTGGTCTTACCAGAGAGAGAGGCCTGCCGGTCCGCGCGCAGCAGATGAAAGCCCTCCAGCTTGAGCGCGCTGTCCGGGATGTCCTCACAGAGCCACGACTCCGTAAAACACAAGACACAGGAGGAGGCAACGTCTCTGTTCATGCTTCTCATCAGGGCCAGCTCGTCCATCTCATTCCTGAGTGAGCGTACGTCGGAAAGGAAGATCCCAGGAAGAGCAGTTCGCAGCACTCCTCAGACGCACGAGTGCGCCGGCTCGCTTTCCTCGCTTTCGGCGTCTCACTTTCCTGATCAGAGTCTGCAGTAAATCTGCCGCAGATGCGACAAATATTGGAAGTAAATCCACAGGTGTTGTAGTCCTGTAGTTAAGAAGCTCTTCTCTAGTGTAAGAATATCCAGAGGAGTGCCCAGACACAGAAGTTATGCACAAAAACAAAACAGAAGTAACGCACTGAAGCACCGGGGCATCCATACGCGGCGGCGCCATCTTGGAACAAGGGACTTGTCTTTGAAAGGTAGAGTGTTAATTACTAAAGCTGAAGGGATATCCCGATGAACATATGCTGCTCTCTCCTTACATCTGGATAAGAAAAGTAGTAAAGATATTGACCGTATGCTCTTTAATTTTATATGGAAAAACCGTACGCACTATATTAGAAAAACTGTTGTGATGAATAAGTACGAATCAGGTGGGCTTAACGTCTTAGACTTTTCTACTTTAAATAACACTTTCAAAATTAATTGGGCCAAACATTTTCTTAAAACCCTACCTCTATCTGGAACTTTATACCATACCACATTTTCTCTCGTTTTGGTGGCTTTACTTTTATTTGAAATTGTAATTACAATGTTGAGAAAGTCCCTGTAAAGCTTTCATCCTTCCATAAGCAGGTCCTCTTAGCGTGGACCCTCATTTATAAACACAACTTCTCACCTCACAAATACCTTATCTGGAACAACAGAGATATTTTATAGAAAAATAAATCACTTTTCCTGGAAACTTGGCTCCAAAATGGGATCCTATTGGTGGCTCAGCTGGTTAGTAAAGAGGGACAACTACTTACTTACAACGACTTTATTGCACTATATAATTTTCCAATCAGTGTTCCAGATATCAAGCGGAAGACAGTCTGGATGGTCCCCCATAAATATTTGATTGTAAATAAGGTGAAAGAAGTCTCTTTTAAAATTCGACATACATGTTATCCAGCCAGTCACTACATGGTCAAATTCAAAAGGGACATAAATACTAATTGTACTTTCTGTGGGGATCATCCAGAAACGGTGACACATCTTTTTTGGTACTGTTCTTTTACACAGAGATTCTGGAAGGAATTTAGCAGCTTTGTTATTGTCCATATTTTAAGGGAGTTTTCTTTACGATGGGAAAATGTTTTATTCTGTTTCTTTAAGTTCCCCAAGAAGTATGAGAAATGTTTTTTATGATAAATTTCTTAATACTTTTAGCTAAATTTTTTATCCATAAATGTAAGTTTACTAACAAAACACCATATTTCTGTCATTATTTTAAGGATGTGCACATGCACATACAATCAATATCAGACTGCACCAACAAAAAGGCTCTCACAACAATATATGTATGTGAATTTTTGCGTGTATTCTTATAATTGTTACCTTTTTCTTTCACCCTTGGCTTTTTGTGTTCATGTTCTGTTGTATACTTCATCTGTTCGTATGTTGTATACTCATTGTTTGTTAAATAAAGTTTTAAAAAAAAAAGACACGCTTTGTTTAGACCCCCAAAATCCTTTCCACGCCCACCCCCGTGACATCACGCTCCAAAGCCCTGTTACGTCACAGAACGTGGTGATGTCATAGTGACAGTCCTTTCATCCTTTGATGTTCAAGTCTATAAATAGAGGACAGCTGTCAAAGGGAATTCATTAAGCTATCGTTTTGTTGGAGTGATACAGCACATAAAAAAGCAGAAATGAGTTCGAAAGCTAACAAAGACAGAAATGTTAATTTCTCGAAAACAATGGTTAAAAAAAGTGAAAAAGAAAAAGAAACATATGCCAGACAGTTCGAGCAAAGACTGCAGCCAATGATCGACGAGGTTGAAAAGCTCAAAACTGAGCTTGACTACTTCAAAAACCTGCATACAGTCAATAAGAAACGGATCGAGGATCTAACAAAAGAAAACAATGAACTTTTGCAGAATAATAAGCTGCTGGGTTCGGTCTTGGATGACAGGACAAACATCGCAGACAGGTTGGACTCGATAAAAGATGACCACGAAGCTCTGGTAAAGTTCCGCGCAGAGACGGAGAAAACTCTGGCTGAGCTTAAAGAAAAACACGAGGACGAAGTCCAAGTCCTGCAAGGACTGCTGGAAACAGAGAAAGAAAAGGTGGCACGTCAGCAATTTCACAACAGCCAAGTTGTTGAATTATTATTGAAACGCCACAAAGAGGAAAAAAATAAGATGCAGCAGTTTTACCAGGAAAATACTAAAAAACTGGAAAACAAAGCAAATGCTGCAGACAGGAAGTTAGAAGAGGTGATCAACATGTATGACTCCAAAATAGAAAAGCTGCAGACGGCAGTAAAAAATAGTAGAGGTGTGACCGTCAATGCGGTTAAGGAACGCGAGGAAGAACGTCAATCCTCGCAGTGTTGGATTGACGGTGTTTTGTGGCATAATACACAGTTACAAGACGAAAATGAATTTATGGTTAAAAACATGAAAGAATTAACAGAGGAGAAAGGTCAAATGGGCAAAGTGATAGACGACCAAAAGGCCCAGAATATGGCGATCAAGCAGAAATGCCAGAGTAATATTAGAGCTCTGGCCTTGGAAAAGAAAATGAAGGCTATGCTTGAAGACGAAGTTGATTCTTTGAAAAAGAAAATTGAAGACGTCAAAAAGGCCCTAAGCACAGAGCAGGAAAACCACAGAAAGACAGCAGTGGACCGGCACAAAGTAAAAGCGGCACACAATCAGGCACTGGCTGAAAAGGTGGCGCTGGAAGAGAAACTGCGCTCCACAAAAAAGCAACGGGAAAGATTTATATCCAAAGTGAATTGGCTGGAGAAGAAAGAGCGCTACTTCCAAGAGGAATTGTGCCAGTGCGTTTTGTCCTTTGAAAAGGCATTTCCACATGCAGGTCACTTGAGAGGAAAAGAAAAGGTGGAATTTAGGGATATGTTCCACTACTTGAAAAAGAAATACGTAGACGGAGTGGAAGGCACCCCCTTTGTTGGAACAACGAAGGAGTTTCTTGAAAAACAGCTGAACTGTCTACGTACCAGATGCAAGGATCTAGATGCAGCTTTACTAGATAAAACACGGGAGCTGGAATCATTTAAAAAGCAGTACAATGATATGGTAAAGTCTTCCGAATACGCTTTATTCAAACAAAAACAGGAGCTCATTGGACCAGTGAACCAGATGATCAGAAAAGCTGGCAATGAAGAAAAAGAGATAGGTCATCTAAAATCTAGAGTGAAAGACGTTCAACTCCAGCTTAAATTAGAAAAACAGAAAGGACAAAAGCTCGCACCGTTGGTCCATAGAGGCGTGATGGGGAGATGTTATGGGGAGACTCCGACTCCGTCTCAGATCTTTCCACAGATTAAACCTCGTCCACCTCCAGTGCAAACTAAATTTATTCAAGTGGCTCCAAAACACCCTGGCAGACGAAGGCCTTCCCCAGAGTCTCCATCAACACCACCTTTCCTCAATTCTTATGATGTATTACCACCAATTGGAATAGGCCATTAGAAGTATACTTCATCTTGTCTCCCTCTATTCACAGAGCAGGAAAACCACAGAAAAGACAGCAGAATATGCATCTTCTTTTTGTTTTCATATTTTAATCTATATTTAATTGTTTTGTGGTTTGCAGTGTTTTGTGTTGTTTCACTTTAAATTTGTAAAAGGAAAAAGCTGAAAATTTAAATAGTTAAAAGTTGAAATGTGAATATTTGATTTTTGTATTATATGATTTATTTATTACATTTTATGTGAAGTGAATAAAAAGTATATTTACGGTTGCCCCTACAGACAAAGCACATACAAACTTCAAATCACGTATGAACTCTGAAGCACATACAAACTCCAAAACACGTAAAAACTCTGAAGCACGTAAAAACTCTGAAGCACGTAAAAACTCAAAACACGTACAAAAGACAACAGAAGTGCTCCAGGATGCTGGGCGCAGTGTTGAGCTTTTGTTACCTAGTGGCTACACAAGCCAGCAAGTACCAACGACCGGATTTGGTGTGTGGTAGTAACAGGTAAATGAACTTTTTTTTTTAATTATTTGGATATATATGAGTGCGTGTGTATAAATACACAAACAATACACACATGCTTTTAATTGTGTAATTTAAGTGATCTAGTAGCTCTGCTTTGGAAGTTCAGTTCATGCTAGAAATGTGTTTTGAAGTTTGTACGTGTTTTGTCTCTAGGGGCCACCGCATATATTTATATATAAACATATATGAATAAAACCACTTTTTTTTACGCTAGTAATTCCTTTTGTGCATAATTTTATATTATTGTTAATAATAAATTAATTAAAGCAACAAAACAACCCGAAGAGCCGGTTTGGAGCCGAAAGAGCCGGCTCTTTTTAGTGAGCCCAACCAAAAGAGCCGGATCTCTAAAAAGAGCCGGAAATCCCATCGCTATTAGGGTGGGTTAGGTTAGGGGAATGGAAATTCCTCCCTGCACAAGGAGGGCAGGAGTAGGTGCACGCTCCGCACCATGACCCTTCCCGAGACCCGCCATCCCATCTACCGTATCCGGCAATCCCCAGGTCCGAATTGAGGTAAGTACCGTCCTTTTCTTTTTCAGGTTCAGGTAAGTACCAAATTATGTTTAATTTTACCAAAGTTGTGTTTTATTTGTCCTGTTTTTTTAGGTTTCTAACTGTGTTTTAATAAAATTTGATTTCTCAATGAATTTAGTCTGTGTCATTTTTAATTCCAATTTTTAGGCTTTTAAACTGTTTTTATCCATAAATTATCCAATTTTTAGGTTATAAATTTATGATATTCCAATTTTTAGGCCAGTAAATCAATATGTAAATGAAAAAAACATCAAAAGAAACCCCCCCCCCCCCAAAAATAACAAACTAAAACAACAAGCAAAAACACTTTTTAGCGCTGACGCATGGCTGTAGCTACATTTCGGCTGGGCTGTGCCTTCTTCAGGGTGTGCACATGCGTCGCTGGCCAAATTAAAATGAAGAAACTCTTCTCTGCCCCTCCTTTTATAGTGTGCTGTGTCTCCTCCCACTCTTGGGATTTCTGTTTTATTGGGGGTTTTTTTGTTCAGTATCTTTAATGTTTGTCCTGTGTTAGCTTAGGCTTTTTTTGTTTTTATTATTTTTCTGGCACCTCCTTCTGTAATGTCTTTTCCATTATCCATCCTTATTTTTCTATTGTTATGGCACCCCCTTCTTATTTGTCCTTTCCGTTAATTTTTTCGTGATTTTGTTCCTTTCCTGTGATTGTCCTATTCGTCCTGCTCTGTCCTTGTTATGAGATCCTCCGTGACCTTTTGTGCTATGTTGCGTTTTATTGTGTTGTCAAGTGGAATTTGTGCACACTTTCCCGAGGTTTCTTCCCATCATCTGGCACCTGGGAGTTTTTCCTTGTCTTCCTAGAGAGCCAGCTTGGCCTGGGTCAGGAGCTCTATCACAGCAAAACAACAAAAAAAAGACTTTTATGAAAGAACGACTTGAATTTTGTGTTATTTAAAAACACGTATTTAATTATTATTCAGTGTTGTGTGTGATAGCAAACTGCCAGCCTTAAACCTGAAAAAAACTCACGATTTTATAGAACTAGACAATGCATTTCCTGAAGAAAATTTCAATGTAATGATTATTTATTAATACGTTTTGTATTCAGTATTTAGTTTTATAAAGTAAATGCTGACCACACAAGTTTCCTTCTGGATTAATAAAGTTTTAAAAAATATCTGTAAAGTGTTATGAAATATAAAAATGTTTTTGTTGAGAATATGTCCACACAAAATAATTAAATAGGGCATTTTCTGTTATTTAACAGAGGTTTTCTGTTTTATAATTACACTGCAGTTTGGACGACGAGCTTCTGGAACGTTTTTAGGCATTTGTTCACATTTTGCAATTTAAGCCCCAAGAAACATAAAGATTTTATTATTTTATTCCAGCAGCACTCCATTATCATGTACACTGTAAAATCTAACATTGTGTTTAATTAAAAAAATGTAAGGATATACTAAACTCAATTTTTATCAGTTTGTTTAAATAAGTTACCAGTAGTTTTTATTCAAAAAGCTGATCAACCCAGTTTATTTGAGTTGTCTTGAATTGGAAAAACTAAGTAAGCTAGAAATTTTGCTTCTCAGTGCAGGCTTTTAAAAGATATGGTTTGAAAATGCCATGTCACTGCTATCCTCCTCACTTTGCACAGATCAGTCTGCATGTTCATGGCACCCACATTTTTTTATTGCATTAGTTTGAGCAAACCTGGGTTCAGATGGAGCAGCTTGAGCTCAAGAGATAATTTCTGTGATTTTTTGCGTGATACTCTGGCTTGGAAGTAAACTGTTTTTGTACCTTCTTTCAGTTTAGAACCAGGTTTTGAACTTGCTAGCTAGCCAGCTTGTTAGCCTAGCATTAGCCTAGCGTTGCTGCTGCTTCTCAGCTCATGTTACGTAGAAAATTAACCCCAAGTGAAAAAGATAAGCGCAAAATCACAGACAGACAGTACGCAAAATGCCTATGTCCTGTTGTGTTTACGGATGCTCCAGTAGGTCGACCAGAGAAACTGATAAACGGTATTTTAGGGTACCAAAAATAGCCCAACGAAGAGGAGAAAAATGGAAAATTCTAACCGAAAAACGTAGGAAAAAATGGATTTTAAATTTACGTTTACAGTTGGGAGGAGCAGAGTCTGCCAATGCCCGTGTCTGCAGCGACCACTTCGTCAGAGGTAATGTTATGTTTGCAAACGAACTTATTAGCATTAGGTTGTCGTTAAATTCTCGTTTACTTAGTGCTTTTAAGTTAGTAGTCTAATATTGACTTGATTGGGACTATAGGCTGCCCAAGTGCTTTGGATGACGACGAGTCGGAGGACTGGGCTCCGACGGTCAATCTCGGCTACGAACGAAAACCCAGATCGGAATCAGTTCTCAAACGAGAGAAAAGAATGAAGCTTAAGGCAGAACAGCATCGATGTGCAGAGGCGATTTTGGATATGCAACAGACGGCTGAGAGCCCGGATTTGAGCCTAGTGACAGTGGAGAACCCCGAACTGCAGCTTCCAGCTGAGAATCCACAACCAGAAGACTTCAGTGTGAATGAGACATTCACTTATCCAGGTAAGATATTGTGCTGAGATGTAAAACAAACAAGAATCATGTCAAAGAGAAAAAGATGCCATTATCTGTAATGATTATGGTCCAAGTTACATATTACATGTTTGTGATTTTTTTTAATCACAGAGTAAATCCATACCATTTTATTCAGAAAAAAAGAAAAAGTGGCACTTATTACCGTCAGGCACACACCACAGGTTTTTGTACACTGCTATGGTTCTTATATTGCCAGATTCCAGACAGTCTCCTTTCACAGATAAGTAAAGATATCCGTAATGTAAGGTTTCTGTGGTGAGAAACATATAAATATATTTTTTGTTTAGACGCAACATGTTTTTTTGTTGATTAAAAAAAATAATTACATTAAATTAACATAGTGAATTAAACACATTACACCAGATTCTAATAGCCCACTAAAAAAACTCCTACAGTGAAAATGAGTAAAAATTGAGGTTGCCTCTATTATGCTGATTATGCTCCCCCACTGTTATATTGCAGGCTGTGCGGATGCTGGATGCCAGACAGAGCTGACGATGGATGACATCGAGAAGATGGAGGATGTTTTGAGACAGAACACAGCAGAGCTGGTTGATCTTCGGAGCAAGGCTCTGGACACACAGTTCAGCCAGGAGGCTTTTGAAAAAAATGAAGACAAGACAAAGTTCTACACAGGGCTCCCCAACTTCTTAGTTTTAATTCAGATTTTTGAACTGTGCGAGCCCTATATCACCTCGGGACCTATGTCTTTGTTGTCCAAATTTGAACAATTCATACTAGTTTTGCTGAGGCTGAGACTAAATCTGCCCCTGAAAGATTTAGCTTTCAGGTTCAATATTTCTCTGTCCACTGCTTCTAGAGTTTGGCATAAAGTAATTGACATACTTCATAAAAGGTTAGAGTTCCTAATTGAGTGGCCAGAGCGACATGTTCTTCAAGCTACGATGCCACTGAGTTTCAGACAGGCATTTGGATGTAAAGTGGCTGTGATTGTTGATTGCTTTGAAGTCTTTATTGAGAGACCATCTAATCTTCTTGCACAAGCTCAAACTTGGTCCAACTACAAGCACCATCACACTGTAAAATTTTTGATTGGTGTTGCCCCCCAAGGCTACGTCACTTACATATCTTCTGCCTGGGGAGGGAGAGTTAGCGATAAGCAGATCACAATAGAGAGTGGCCTCCTAAATAACTTGTTACCTGGAGATATTGTCCTTGCAGATCGTGGGTTCAATATTGGCGATAATGTGGGGTTTTACTGTGCTTCACTACAGACACCGGCATTCACTAAAGGGAGAAAACAGCTGTCAGCCTATGAAGTGGCAGAGACAAGGAAAATAGCCAATTTGCGTATCCATGTTGAGCGAGTCATAGGTTTAGTCAGGAGGAAATATCAAATTCTGCAGAGCAGGGCTATGCCAATAGAGAACATGTCCACAAAGCCAGGTGAGACACATGCATTGATCGACAAGATTGGGGTAATTTGTTGTGCCTTATCAAATCTCTCCGAGTCTGTTGTCCCACTGGAGTAAGGGGGGTGGGTGGTAATCAATCAGTTAAAAAAAATTAAATGTCTTGTCACTGTCACGGCTCACAGAAGGGGGTGGAGAGGAAGAGTAGTGTCCAGTATCTGCTGCTTGGCTCTGGTGATAAGTAGAACAGGGTAGAGTAATAGTAGTACCTAAGTCCTGACTCCTGATTAGTCTGTAAATGTTTTCAAATGAAATATTTTTCTCCAACTGTCAAATTGTGCTGGCAGTTTGTACAGTATTATACTGTGAGATGGATTGCAATCTATTTTGTTTATTTGTTTAAAAGTCTAATCTTGTAAATAAACCACCAATGTATTATTATGCTGCCTCAATAGCATTTAATCATTGTGTAGTGTTACACAACACTTAAATGACACAATTAAATGTACAATAAAATTAAATGACAATTTGTGCTCTAATGCTACGTCAGAGCAAATACAATAGCCAGAACTCATGACTACCATCAGGTCATAACAATATTCAAAATGTCATTATGTTGTCGTCCTTTTATCACATTACACATGTATGTTTGTAACTTGCTGTCCCAGTATTTCTGGGAGTATACTGTTTCTAAAAAAACACTCAACTTTAGGAATCGCATCATCCCAAAACTCAAGGTCAGGCAAAATCCTTTCAACAAATATGTCATTGCGGTTCCACACAACAAAGTCACAGTACTCTGCATTTGCAATGTGAAGCTGTAAAAAAAGTTACGTTTTTACTGTAACACCACAAACATTTTTAACAAAATATCTTCATAACTTGAAATGCAAATAGAAATTTTTAATTTAAAAATGTATCCACAAGTTTTGCAAACAACAAAGTTACATGCAATCTTTTACCTAAAAATGCAGCAAAGGCTAAAACCGGTGTTTGTGAAACCACGTTAATGACACCGTGTACAACCATTGGAGATGTGAGCAGGACAGACAGATCAATTGATGGAAAAGTGTGGACTTTATACTAGTTTTTAAATTGTGTTGATAGGCCACGTAAAACCAGAGTTATGCTAAAAATATATGCAATGTTTGTTTTTCTTCCTGAATACTATCGCTGTTTATATTTACTGCAAAAAGAAACAGTAAAAACTGCGTTTTATAAGGAAAACGTTCAAAAGCCTGTGAGCAAAAATCAAACCATTGAAATGTGAGAGATTTGAGACATTTAGCGCAAAACTTGTGTAGTGTAGTCAATAGTTTTGTTGTGTGTGTCAGAACAATGAGGCGACTGTTGAATGTTACAGGTGTTACAGGAGTGATACATCTCCTGTTGTTCTCCTTTATCTCATAGTGGACAGAAATTCCTCAAGTCATGCACGGCTCAGCTGGCTGCAGTGTTCACGCACATCTTCAACCTTTCCCTCTCTCTGTCTGTAGTCCCAGCCTGCTTCAAAATGGCCACCATCGTCCCTGTACCCAAATCCTCCACCATCTCCTCATTGAACGACTGGCGACCTGTAGCCCTGACCCCCATCGTAAGCAAATGCTTCGAGAAGCTGGTCAGGGACTTCATCTGTTCTGCACTACCCGACTCACTGGACCCTCTACAGTTCGCATACCGCCACAACAGGTCCACTGATGATGCCATAGCCCTGACACTACATACTGCCCTGTCACACCTGGAGAAGAGAGACACGTATGTGAGAATGCAGTTTGTAGATTACAGCTCAGCATTCAATACCATCGTTCCCTCGAAGCTGGACAGGAAACTGCAGGATCTAGGACTGAGCAGCTCCCTCTGCAGCTGGATCCTTAGCTTCCTGTCTGACAGACGCCAAGTGGTCAGAATGGGCAGCATCACCTCATCCCCCATCACACTGAACACTGGTGCTCCACAGGGGTGTGTACTGAGCCTTCTCCTGTACTCACTCTACACCTACGACTGCACGGCCACTAACAACTCCAACATCATTGTGAAGTTTGCGGACGACACTACAGTGGTGGGTCTTATCACCAACAGTGATGAGACGGCTTACAGGGAGGAGGTCAGCGCCCTGACCCACTGGTGTCAAGACAACCATCTCACACTCAACGTCGCAAAGACAAAGGAGTTGATAGTGGACTTCTGGAGGTGCAGAGAAGTACACACCCCCATCACCATCAACAGCGCTGCTGTGGAGAGAGTGAGCAGCTTCCGGTTCCTTGGTGTACATCTGGCTGAGGATCTTACGTGGTCAGTACACACAAACAAAACAGTGAAGAAGGCGCAGCAGCGCCTCTTCTTTCTCAGGAGACTGAAAAGATTCGGCATGAGCCCCCGCATCCTCAGGACCTTCTATCACTGTGCCATTGAGAGCATCCTCACTGGATGCATCACCACCTGGTATGGCAACAGCACCGCCTACAACTGCAAAGCTCTCCAGCGAGTAGTGCGGTGCTCTGAACGGATAATTGGAGGTGAGCTTCCCTCCCTCCAAGACATCTACAGGAAGCAGTGCCTGAGGAAAGCGGGGAGGATCATCAAGGACTCCAGTCACCCCAGCCATAAACTGTTCAGACTGCTTCCATCAGGAAGGAGGTTCTGCAGCATCCGGTCCCGTACCAGCAGACTGAGAGACAGCTTCTTCCATCAGGCCATCAGACTGCTGAACACTTCATAGACACCTCAGCTTCACTACTGGAACTTTAACATTATGCACTCCATACTGTACAGTAACGCCACTGTTTTGCACATGTCTCAACTCTGTATATTTTTATATATTTTATTTATTGTTGACTCTATTTAATTTGTAAAATATGTGTACACACACACACACACACACACACACACACACACACACACACACACGTAGAAAAATATTTAGTATACACATCCAGAAATGCATATACTATTATATATTGTACATATATTTATTAGTTTCAGATGTAGCCATTCTTGTATTTTGCTTGTTTACATTATTGTATTTTGCACAACTCTGTTGCTTGTGAAGCTCGCACACAAGAATTTCACTCACATGTGCTGTACCAATGTACCTGCACATGTGATGTGACAATAAAAGTGATTTGATTTGATTTTGATTTGAAATTATTTTTGGAGTGGCACAAATAATTTGTGTGGCATCAAATTTGATGCAGAACAGCTGATTGTTCTGTAAATAGTTTGAAATGTTTATTTAAAAAAACGCCTTGGCTGCATTTTAAGTAAACAGCTGCAAAAAACTTTGTTTGCATAGATCAGTTACTTTTTTGAAGACGTAATTATATAATTAATTGCCCAACATTGGTCATTATATACTGTATTTTGCAGACAGAGAGTTACAGGACTCTCTCCCAGACCACAGACTCATACTCATAATACAAGTCAGAGCTTTTTTTTTTTTTCTTTTTTTTTTTTAAAAAAGAAAGTTGCGTTTTCAAAATTGGAGTTCAAGTTATTTTTACTTCCAATAGTGTTAACATACTACACAGGTCATGAACAAGATTTTTTTTTGAATTTTTGTTGTAAGTGGGCTAAAGGAGTTAATTAAAAAAAGTCTAACATAAATTTAAATGTTGTAATTTGATTATTTTAATAAACCATGTAACTTGGATGGATTCAATGCTGACGTGACCACAGTGCACACGCCTGCTGTTGCTCACAGTGGTCCAAGGGACCGCTCAGAGAGTTTGTGTGTTCGCTCAGACACATGAAAAATTAGAGGGAACATTGGACCCAAGCTTCGCCCCCACAACAGGGTCCTCAACCGTCCTGGAAGAAAGTCTAGTGTGGTATTCTACTGATCAACTGAGCATGCCACCTTTCCCAGTTTGTGTCCATAAACCTCTTTGTGTGCTCCCCTGTTGATCTTCTCTCATTCCTACACTGCTCTTTTGATGGTCATGTGATCTGTACACCTAAATACAGCCCAGTTATTGTTGTTGTTCACACCTGACGCCTGGGCTCATAAGTTGTCCTCAATATCTTGCATTTCCATCCCCCGTTTCTGACTCCCTGCCATCTGTCTTCTCCTTGATATTCTTCTATAATGAAACCTGCAATCATTGCAATCACCAATGAGTCAGCTGAATGGCTAGCTTATCACTTTAACTGAAACACTGTTCAGTCTCAACTTTGCAGTTACTATTTTCATCATTTATGTTACAAGCATTTGTAAGTGCAATTTGTTTGGAGGCACAATCGTCTGATTTTTGTGTGTGACAACATTTCTGCATCTCAAGAACGGTTTAGTTTGGACTACTTGCACAATTTTGCGCTTTAAACTGACCTGCAGTTTGGTTTGGCTAAAAACTTCAGAGCAGACATTTGCCCAAATTTCTGGGCGCTTTCTTGGGTCAGCACAGCTTCTCAGTTTAATATATGAAGTGCCAGATCTTTTTGCATGTCCACTTAATTTCAGAATTTAAGAAACAATCCATGTGACTGAGGCCTGGTATCAGCTTGGCATCCTTTCATCTCTCTAGCCTTTTAGTTAATTATGCCTTACTAAAAACATGTAAAACAGAGAGCACAATCTGTGATTAGGTATTGAAACAGCTGTTTACTCCCCAGATGTTTGTGTCCTCAAAGAAATTCCATTTTGATTTATGTGAATGTATTGTGCAGGTACTTTCTCTGCTTCGCCCTCATTGCTTGCTTTATCTGAGAACATAATCTGCCTTCTTTTAGCTTGGGGTAGGCCTCAGTTTATGTTTTAAATTAAAACGCTTGAAGACAAAGTGAACTCTGGACAAGCGTGCGACCTAACTGAAGTCCAGGTGGGCTTGTTGATAATCACATTTTCACACTCATCTCGGGGCAGACCTGTGGTGTTCTGGTGCCAACCTGTCCCCTCCGTTTTTTGAGTGCCCCCCCCCCACATATAAAAAGAGACGGTTTATTTTATAATATTTTAGACAACAGCATATAAAACACCATTTGCTTGCACTTGTGTGTGTGTGTGTGTGTAAAAACTGAGATGTTCAGAGGTCTTGCTTCATGGTATCGAGCAGCTCACACAAAACAGGGTCTTTGTATTTTAATGTAGGTGCTGATGTAAACCACAATTTTCAGCAAACATCTATCAGGTCATTGCACTTTTCTTTATTTTTAAAGCTTAAGTATGCGTACATGGGATATATTAAAAACTGACAAGCTGTTTGAACATATGATGTGAAATCACTTAATTAACCTGCTGGATTTGCTAAAAGTTAAAATATTTATACTACTTTGGCTAATGGGTTTTGCACATTACTCTTAGCTTAGTAAGTGGCTATTAGTGAGGGTCATGATAATCAATTCAATTGCGTAATGGGCTGACTAAGTATTTCCAGACTAAGAGAAAAAGTCAGTGAACATATCCGTTGGTTTAGGTGTAGGCTTAATCCATTTCTGAGAAAACTGAAGAGCATAAGTGACGTTCTTACTTCGATTCGTCCAAATTCATGTGAGTTCCAGTCTGTTCAGCCTGTTTCTGTGTAGCACCAAGCAGTAGACCTAAACCTGGATGTGCTTCTGGGTTCTGCCTCTAATGAAAACAGACGAGTGTAAAATGCAACCATTGTTTGTAGTTTGCTGCCACCTACTGAGTGAAAAAAGAACTGAAGCTGTAAAAAGCAAACACGTTACAATAAAGTTGCTCCTAAATTCCTAATGATAGGCTTTATTTTGTTTCAGTTTCAGCTCACCATTCAGCTCATCAGACTGTTTTCCCTTTACATTTTGATATAATAATGATGGATTGCATTTATATAGCACTTTTCTAGGCACCCAAAGTGCTTTACAATTCCACTATTCATTCACTCTCATATTCACACACTGGTGGAGGCATCCCCAGAGCCACGGTCGCCCCATAATAGCTTTTTTGTACTACTGATACACATATTGTTAATTAATTACTGCCTTTTTCTTCCATTAGAGTAATATTTTCTTGAGCTGTGTAACTGGATTTGTTCAAATATTGTCCTTCAAGAGAAGGACATTTGCTCTCAACTCTTTCCTTGTTGAAATGTTATTCCAAGGAAGTGAGTTTCCTACAGGGTATGGAGGGTTAGTATGTGTTAATGATTTCAGTGTCATGCAGGGGAAAGTAGCATTCAGTGGAAGCTTCTCGGTGATTGTTTTAAATCCAAATGTGACCCTTATTTGTGGCGCATGTTAGCATACAGTCAGCTCAGGAGTTAGTATCAGTCATGTGGTTGTAAAATGAGTAAAAACAACCTCAGATTATCACATATTGACTACATCTATGTTTATGTAGCAAAAGTTGAGTCAAAATGCAGAAGCAGTATGTGAAAAACTATACTGTTACTGTTTCCATGGGAATTAAAAGGGTAAGAAGCAGTCATTTGCTGCTAATAATTTAATGCAAATGCTCTAGATTGACTTGTTGCACACTCTGTGCATCTGTCTTTAATAAAGAAGTGGAACAGCCTGACTCCTCGTTTCTCTCAGATGAGTGACATGAGGGGGTGGAGCTTCATTCAGCTTCCACTTATTTCACTCAGGTGTGCCCACATCCTCATTTTAGGTTTGACAGTGGCTGTATCCCAATTCAGGGTCTGCACTCTGCAGCCTTAAAGTACGCAGCCTTAACGGTCCACAAGGGCCGCGTACTCAAAGACCGCTAAGGCCAGAAGTGCGAGGCCTGTGAAATGGGACGGTCCAGCCTCTGTCGCGCTGCCCAGGTTGCCCAGCAACCATGATATGAACTGCTGGAAACGTTTCAAACAGCTTTGTTTGACAGAAATGAAGGAGAAAATCTTTTGTTCATTTGTTTGTTTGTGTCAACATGAGCTTTGCGTGATTTGATAAGTATCTGAGGCTGAGACCAGAGGACTGTAAAACATGATTGTTGGGCTTCATGGTTGTACTGAACAGTCATTTTAGGATTAGTTAGTAAATAACAATTAGCTAATGTTGTTCATGAGACTAAAGTCATCTCACTTTGGTAATGTAAATATAATATGGCCAATATTAAAGTTAGTATTATATTAATCAATATTAGTTATTACAGCTTCAGTAAAGATTCAAGTTGCAGTTATTTATATTTCCTATCACCTTAAATCTTCACTCAAAGACAAGTATCTCTCACAGTTTATATATACACACACATGTATTATATATAAGAGACAAATATTGTTCTTTTAACATGTTGGCTCAATGCTTACATTAATGTGTAAAAAGTAAAATGTACGAGCTGTGATAACTGTTTCTGATAGAATGAAGAGTAGACTGATATATTAAATATTCCTTTATTGGGTGAGAAAATCAGACCATGTCATAACTGCTTTAAGTCACACAGAATAGATATCAGAGCCTTAAACAGGCTGACTTCTGCTAAATGGGTCTAACTGGGCAGAAAGTATACAAACACATAATATCCTTATAGAATATGATGTAACACTATAGATCAACTTACCTCAGAATATATAAAGCATATAAACAATTACAGTAATGTGATGCAACAAACACAGCAGTGCTACTAATCCAAAATACTCAAAGCTTCATAGAACTGAAACAAACATTTATTTTTAGGTCCATTCTGCTGCTGATACATACTTTATGTTTCTGAATATTAAACTTGTTGCTGCCTTTCATAGTGTGTAACTTGAAGGCCCTGAGTACTTTCTCCCACACTGAAAACACTGGGATGATAACATTATTTGAACATTACCTAATAAGACTGATTCAGGACAGACAATTAGTTATTTTAAACTTTTCTAGCAGTCCTTCACAAACAGGGAACAGTCTGTCTATTCTCTCCATCTGTCAGCTGCTGCTGGCTCTTCCTCCTCTGCTTCCTCACACACTGCTGAGTTTGTCCTGATGGATCATCAGGGGTGCAAAGCCTCACAGATGATGTGCAGCAGTGGGTCCCTCAGTCTGTCTGCAGTTGTCACACATGGAAATCAAATGTGTGAGAAGCTGCAGGATTCAAACACAAGTGTAACTTATAAATACATGTTCATACTTTTATTACACAATCAGAAAGAAAGACAAAGAGAGAGAGTGCAGGACAGACAGACAGGTGACAGTCTCAGGTGTATACACTGCTACAAACAGCACAAGAGAAGGAGGATTTGGTGTTTGTGTTATTACAAGTGCTAAACAAGAAGAGTTCCCAGATGATTCAGTGGACACATGTGTGACTCCTGTGATTAAAGCATCTTTCTTTCAGCTTAACGAGTGAACCGCCAGCTCGTTCAAAGACACGTTAAAGTCTGTTTGGTTCGACATCACCGAACAGAGGCAGCAATATAACATAGCTAAAGTTAACAGTGCAGTGAATCCTGCTTGTGCCGTGATATTCAGGACTGCAAACCGAACAGCATCACTGACTTTCAGCTTGTTGTGTTTGTGGATATATGACTGACTTTAATTATCCATAAAAACATCAAATTCTCTGTAAGACTAAGGTTGACTATTGAGCGGAGTATATTTGAAAGCTTCAGCCGTCTGCTGTTTTTTCTGGCAAAATTATCCACACCCACCGCCATGCTATGAAGTCTGGGATATGTTGGGCCATGAAGGATACACATACCCATCCTTAAAATTCAGGGAAATGAAGGATGCATTTGAGGGCCGCATTTCGAGCCGCCTTCGAATTGGGACAGCCTTTGTCGCGTCGCTGTGACGTAATTGGCCTTAAAATGAATTTGAATTAATGATGGTGCCTTGTATGTGGGGCTGTCCAAATTCATGGGCTGCATCCTCCTGAGGCCGCATTTGTAGGCCTACAATCACTTGACCCATCCTTCAAATTCGGGGAAAAGGAGGACGCATTTGTAGACTGCATTTGGAGGAGTCTACGAATTTGGACAGTCTTTGTCGCGTCGCTGTAACGTAATAGGCCTACAAGCCGGGAGCGAGCTGGAAAAAAGCACACGCATTTTTGAGAAGGAGGCGGCTGCTCAGCCCCGGCTGTGTAGTCCAGAAAGGTCAAGTCAAGTCAGAAAAACTGGTCTGTTGAGTGCAATTACCAAAGTCACCTTGAATTTGGTTTTTATTAAACCTTTATTCATCCAGGTAAAAAAAATCTCATTAAAAATCTAATTCCCAAGAGAGATCTGGCATCGTGGCAACAAAAGTCAAAATACACATACGACATAAGGATAAGGTTGCTACTTTTATTATCGAGATTACGGTAAGGGTGCTGAGTAGCTGAATAAGAAGTCTGTGCTGCAATTTTGAAACTGTTAATTTATTTGCAAAAGTTTCATTCTGCTACTTAATTCAATACAGGTTTTTATAATAAATTATTATGCATACATTATAAATCATAACTGTAGTTGCAATTCCTTTACTTTTGAAAGATCAAACGTCCCACAACTTAAAGTCCACAAGCCACTGCTGCATTGAGGTAATATTTCGTACGCAGGCAAAAGAAGTCCATTGTCCAAACATTTTAGTTGAGAGTTTTGGTTTATTTATCCATCTTGGCAAGCAATAACAAGATCCTTCCTGCTGCTTCTCCTGCTCTGGTAAAAAACCACAGGCCCACCCCAATGCATGCTGGTCCTATACCAGTCTCTTTATTCATAGAAACAAAATGGCCCTACAGCTCTTACTAATTTAACAAAATAACAACAAACAAAACAAATCATTTAACCCTTGTGTGGTGTTCATATCTTTATTACTCAGCCAGTGTTCATGGGTCTGGTGGACCCGCTAGAGTTTTGGCTTTCCAAATTAACACTATCAAACAATTTTATGTTAAATTACTCAACAGATGTTTACTTCATCCCAATTACAAGCCATATGAACAGCAAACATGGTTAATTTTTTCCCTTTACCTTTGTTAGATCACATTTATGAATTAATGTGCTTCTCTTTTTTCTTTCTTTCTTTTTTTTATAAAATGTTATAAAAAGCCCCTCTCTCTTCCAAAATCAATTGGATGGCCCTCGCCATCTTTTGCCATCTTGTTCAGTTGTGATAAAGAACCACACTGGCAAAGTCTTATTTATAATATTTATGCCCCTAATTTGCCAGTGTGGGACAGGGTATGAGAGAATAAAATTTGGATCCCTCAAGAAAGAGGGTAAAATGTGTGAGGTGTAAGAGCAGACGGTGTTGATAGTTGAATTTTCAACAATGTTGCAACTTTGTGCGGGAGCAGGAGGGGAAGAAAACACTATCAGCAGCACCAGAAAGGAGGAAGACAGAGTGTGGGAACACAGGACCTGCACTTTCAACACTTTTATTAGACCTGGGTCCAGTGGACCCGAACACCTTGTATGTAATGTAAATGTGTGGGGGGAGGTACAGTATGAGGCCATTGAAAATTAGTTCGGATTTATGTTCTTCACAGAAAATAAGCCAAAGCCAATGAATTTCAGGTTGAAAAAATAATTAATTGTTTAATTTTTCTTTTGAAAAAAACTGAAAACGGGTCTCACAGACCCGAACACCATACAAGGGTTAAAACAAAATATTAACCGACAAATAAACCCCAAAATATAAGTAAACTAACAACAAACTTTAACTAATTTCAAAAAAAATAAAGAAAGAACAAATAGCTCCAACAATAACAAAAATGTAATGAGTCATAAATCATGTAATACGTAAATCCTTAAGAGCTGACAACAAATCTGTAAAGAAATTCCATTTTGACTTTCATTCTATCGACAATTACTATTGATTGATTTTCATTACAAAAAAGATTTAATAGGTTCCTTTAAATAATAATAATAATAATAATAATAAAGAAGGAAAGAAGTCAAAAGTTATCTCGATGAATTATCAGATGAGTGCGTCATAAACTTTAACTCACCAAACTAGCAGCATAAATTATGAAACCAGATAAGGTTTTATCAAACTTAATTTAAATCTCTTCTTTCAGCCAATTGGAAACTGTCAATCACATGCTAGCTTTCTAAATTGCCACTCAGCCACCAAAACAAAAATGTTGTAAAAGGGCAGGGAGATGCAGAACTCAAGAGAAAAACTTTATCGCTCTGTTTCTTTTGAAGCTGATATAAAATTGTATCAAAAACTCACACAGACGCAAAAGATTTGGACGTTTTTGGAATTCTAGCAAGTGTGAAATGACTTGCTATTGTTGGGATTTCTGGTTTATATATTGGGGATTTTACCTTGCAATATAAGTCCTTTCATACAACACAATAAAACACAACAGAAATCAGAAGGTTTTTGTGATTTGGATTTTTATTTATTTATTCATTTTTTCTCTTCTTTTTTGGTCAGGTTAGTACGGTGGCCCTCAGAGGCCAAACGGACTGCAACTTTAGAAAACACCAGCGATAAGAAAAATGCTGTTTTGTTTTTCCTATTTCCGTTGTGTTTTGTGTGCTTTTGCAGCATTTTTCTTACTGCTGGTGTCCGTTTGGCCTCTCAGGGCCACCGTAGGGTTAGAGATTTTGATTAATTTCATTGAAGTATACTTTAGTTTTATTGTTTTACTTTGATGCTATAATAGATGTTTAGAAAATTCAGTTATATTTAAGATTATATAGCATCATGGCAAAACAACAGTCTCCTCAAGCTGCTTTATACTGTAAGGTGAAAACACTACAGAAAAAGCCAGAAAACCCCAACAATCCAAAGATCCCCTTTGAGCAAGCACTGGGCGACAGTGGGGAGGAAAAACTCCCTTTAGGAAGAAACCTCCAGCAGAACCAGGCTCAAGAAGGGGCGGCCATCTGCTGCGACCGGTTGGGGGTGATGGAAAGAGAATAGAGGGAGACAAGATGAAGTATACTTCTAATGGCCTATTCCAATTGGCGGTAATACATCATAAGAATTGAGGAAAGGTGGTGTTGATGGAGACTCTGGGGAAGGCCTTCGTCTGCCAGGGTGTTTTGGAGCCACTTGAATAAATTTAGTTTGCACTGGAGGTGGACGAGGTTTAATCTGTGGAAAGATCTGAGACGGAGTCGGAGTCTCCCCATAACATCTCCCCATCACGCCTCTATGGACCAACGGTGCGAGCTTTTGTCCTTTCTGTTTTTCTAATTTAAGCTGGAGTTGAACGTCTTTCACTCTAGATTTTAGATGACCTATCTCTTTTTCTTCATTGCCAGCTTTTCTGATCATCTGGTTCACTGGTCCAATGAGCTCCTGTTTTTGTTTGAATAAAGCGTATTCGGAAGACTTTACCATATCATTGTACTGCTTTTTAAATGATTCCAGCTCCCGTGTTTTATCTAGTAAAGCTGCATCTAGATCCTTGCATCTGGTACGTAGACAGTTCAGCTGTTTTTCAAGAAACAGCTGAACTGTTCCAACAAAGGGGATGCCTTCCACACCGTCTACGTATTTCTTTTTCAAGTTGTGGAATATATCCCTAAATTCCACCTTTTCTTTTTCTCTGAAGTGACCTGCATGTGGAAATGCCTTTTCAAAGGACAAAACGCACTGGTACAATTCCTCTTGGAAGTGGCGCTTTTTCTTTTCCAGGCAATTCGTTTTTTGTGTGAATATTTCTGTTTGCTTTTTTGTGGCGCGCAGTTGCTCTTCCAGTGAGATCTTTTCAGCCAGTGCCTGATTGTGTGCCGTTTTTACTTTATACCTGTCCACTGCTGTCTTTCTGTGGTTTTCCTGCTCTGTGCTTAGGGCCTTTTTTAGGTCTTCATTTTTCTTTTTCAAAGAATCAACTTCATCTTCGACCATAGCCTTCATTTTCTTTTCAAAGGCCAGAGCCCTAATATTTCTCTGACATTTCTGTTTGATCTCCATATTCTGGGCCTTTTGGTTGTCTATTACTTTGCCCATTTGATCTTTCTCGTCTGTTAATTCTTTCACGGTTTTATCCATCAATTCATTTTCGTCCTGTAACTTTGTATTACGTGTCAGAAGACCCTCAATCCAACACTGCGAGGATTGATGTTGTTCCTCGCGTTCTTTAACCGCATTGACGGCCACACCTCTACTATTTTTTACTGTTCTCTCAAGCTTTTCTATTTTGGAATCATACATTTCCATGACCTCTTCTAACTTTCTGTCTGCAGCATTGGCTTTGTCTTCGAGTTTTTTTTAGTATTTTCCTCGTAAAATTGCTGCATCTTATTTTTTTCCTCTTTGTGGCGTTTCAATAATAATTCAACAACTTGGCTGTTGTGAAATTCCTGACGTACCACCTTTTCTTTTGCTGTTTCCAGCAGTCCTTGCAGGACTTCGACTTCGTCCTCATCATCTGTGATTAGGTATTGAAACAGCTGTTTACTCCCCAGATGTTTGTGTCCTCAAAGAAATTCCATTTTGATTTATGTGAATGTATTGTGCAGGTACTTTCTCTGCTTCGCCCTCATTGCTTGCTTTATCTGAGAACATAATCTGCCTTCTTTTAGCTTGGGGTAGGCCAACCCCACGACTCTCCACTGCTTCCACAAAGTAACCTCCGATAACCTTTGGGTCACTGTTAGTGTGTGCGGCCCGCAGCCAAATGATGTTGCGTGAGAAACCGTCGATGCATCCATTAATACATATCCCATATGGCTTTAGTTTGTCATAAGAGTCTATGTGCCACACAAAGTTAGGCCCCTGAGCAAAATATTGCCTCCTTCTGAGACGTGTGGTCTGGCGAACCTGGGAACCTAATGGGTCCAGTAAAGAGATGAGGATCCTGACGTCTTCTTTCCTGATCGCAGTGCCGTGTTGTTTGCACTTTGTAAACATCCACCGATAACCGTGATCCTTCCCAGGCCCTTGCAGTTGGTTCACAATAAAATCTATCCCGGCGTCCAGGTCGTACTTACGTCTGTAAAGCGACTTGGCTCTCAATATCCGGTTTAAATGTCTCTCCGTAATGATGGTTCCTTGCATTGCCAGGCTTTTCAAAATGCGTTTGTAGCTCATTCCCAGCCTAAAATAAAACTCAATCAGACTGTCTCTGTCCATGGTGTATAGGTTTAGCTTCTTTTAGCTTGGGGTAAGCCTCAGTTTATGTTTTAAATTAAAACGCTTGAAGACAAAGTGAACTCTGGACAAGCGTGCGGCCTACCTGAAGCCCAGGTGGGCTTGTTGATAATCACATTTTCACACTCATCTCGGGGCACATCCGTGGTGTTCTGGTGCCAGCCTGTCCCCTCTGTTTTTGTGGGGGTTTTCCCCACATACGAAAATGGCCGCTTCTGCCTGGAGGGAGTTTTTTATTTTTGCTTTGCAGCTGCACAGGATCTGTATAGAAGTTTTAAACACTTCTACTTTAGGCAAATTTATAATATTTTAGACGACAGCACTGTTACGAGTTCAAAAATTGGGGATGGAGACAAGAGGAAAAACCACAATAACAACACTGGTCCGGCCGGGTTAAGTCAAACGATGATTTTAATGATCACACGCGTGGGAGATGGACACTGTATGCAGACAGCCTCAGATCTCAAAATGGTGGAGCATTGATCAAACTCTTATAGCCTCTGGTGCCCCCACCTTATCATAAAAGCCTAAACATTCACATGCTTTCTCTCACACGGCGCCTAAGCTACGACCTTGGCTCCCTGTTTATCTGCTCCTGCTGAGATGGGGCAGAAAACTCCAGCATGTTCCGTTCTCTTCTAATCAGACAAATAAGGCGATGACTTTTCTGCAAACAGTATTTCTTATAACTCAGCAGTATAATGCATCATGAAACAATATCATCCATTCACAATAAATCAGCAGTGTAATGCAAATCAGTTTAACAAATGCAATAGTTATCACCCTCTCCTAATTCAGGAGAATAATGCAAACTAAAACTACATAATAATTCACAATCTTTAATTAGGGGTCTAACATGGCATAAAATAATATTATAAACCTCACAGCACATAAAACACTGTTTGCTTGGATGTGTGTGTTTGTGTGTAAAAAGTGAGATGTTCAGAGGTCTTGCTTCATGGTATCGAACAGCCCACACAAAACAGGTTCTTTATGATTTAATTTAAGTGCTGATGTAAACCACAATGTTCAGCAAACATCTATCAGGTCATTGGACTGTATTTTTTTAAAGCTTAAGTATGCGCACATGGGATATATTAAAAACTGACAAGCCGTTTGAACACATGATGTGAAATCACTTAATCAACCTGCTGGATTTTCCAAAAGTTAAAATATTTATACTACTTTGGCACATTGCTCTTAACTTATTAAGGTGGCTATTAGTGAGGGTCATGATAATCAATTCAATTGAGCAGAAGTGACATTCTTACTTCGATTCGTCCAAATTCATGTGAGTTCCAGTCTGTTCAGCCTGTTTCTGTGTAGCACCAAGCAGTAGACCTAAACCTGGATGTGCTTCTGGGTTCTGCCTCTAATGAAAACGGATGAGTGTAAAATGCAACCATTGTTTGTAGTTTGCTGCCACCTAAAGAAACTGATGGACATTATGAACAATGCTGGGCATCCTCTGCACACGGCCATAAACAATCAGAAGAGTCTGTTCAGTGACAGGTTGCTTCTCCCCAAGACAAGAACTAACAGACTTAAAAACTCCTTTGTCCCACACGCCATCAAACTGTTTAACTCCTCTCGGGAGGGGAGAGGGAGGGGAAACAGGAGGACAAAGGAGGGGGGAACAACTAAGCTGTAGTGCCTCTTCACCTCACTGTACAATACCTTGTGCAATACTTTTTGTAAATAGTCAACAGTGCAATAGACTCAATACTTGAAATGTGCAATTCACTTGTATTTTTATTTTTTATTCCTATTTATTCTATTTATCCCCTTTGTATATTTTATTTATATTTGTCTCTGTATTTATATATGTGTGTGTGTGTGTGTGTGTGTGTGTGTGTGTGTGTGTGTGTGTATATATATATATATATATATATATAACAATTCTGTAACTGTAACTTCGGTCGTTGCTGTGCTTTTTGGAAGTCGAATTTCCCAGAGGAACCCACCCGAGGGATTAATAAAGTTCTATCTTATCTTATCTCTTACCTACTGAGTGAAAAAAGAACTGAAGTTGTAAAAAGTCAGTATTCCTAATGATAGGCTTCGTTTTGTTTCAGTTTCAGTTCACTATACAGCTCATCAAACTGTTTTCCCTTTACGTTTTGATATAATAGCTTTTTAGTACTACTGAGACACATACTGCCTTTTTCTTCCGTTAGAGTAATATTTTCTTGAGCTGTGTAACTGGATTTGTTCAAACATAGAGGTAGTTTGGATTCACTGACACAGGAGCCATACGCCCTTTCTGCAGTTTCTATGCTTCCTTAGCTCGTTTATGTCGCCATTGTTAATCCTGTTATGTTCAAAAGGATGAATACATAACGCAAGTAATAACTTTATAATCAGTCAGTGAATGAAGGAGCTCAAGAGTGCAAATATAGTTGCAATAAAGTGACAAATATGCCCTTTTATGTCAAACAAAGACCGAAATAAGTGGCATCAGTGTGAGGATGAAAATGAGCGATCCAACCTCACACTGCAGATATCAGGGCAACGCACAGTGGGGGGGCGGGGGAGGGGGGTTGCAGTCTGCGCGCACAAGAGGGCTAACAACGCTGTGAGTGACAGAATCCACCCAAACTGAGGAACAGCTTCTTCCCCAGAGCTGAAGCCTGCACTGTTTGCACTATAATATAATATAATATAATATAATATAATATAATATAATATAATATAATATAATATAATATAATATAATATAATATAATATGTTGCTATTTAATGTTTTTTGTTCGTGTTGCAGCTGCTCTGTGAGCCAAGCTTTCGTTGTCTAAATTCAATGGAAATATATCTCTGCACCACACGATGGCGATAGATTCTCACAGTCTGTGCTCTGCTTCCGCCACCAGTCATCTTTAAATCTTTTTTTTATTCAATGAAACCTTTATTTAACTCGCAGCATTACTTAAAAAAATCATATTTAAATACAAAAAAAATTACATGAACGACAGTAGTAGAAAATTGATAAAATAACACCAAATAAATATATTTACAAATGATAGCAACATCAATGGAATAAAACCATGAACAGCAGCAGAAGGAGAAAGAGGCCTGTATCTACATTATTACTCTGGCAGCTCTCAGTCTCCATACAGACAGGACACGTTGCAGCGTAATTGCAGACAGGTGCGTGGGCCTGAGCTCCGCCCAGGCAGAATGACGAGTGGAAGAAAGCAGCAACACAATAAACATATGTAACCTTGCGGAGCCGGCCGGGCAGACATCGAGACCGTGACAGAGTGCAAAACTTTTATACTTGACAACACACACAAAAACCCCCACACACAACAAAAATCAGAATTTTTGTGATTTGGATTTTTATTTAAAGGTGAAACCTTTTTTCTTTTCTTTTTTTTGCCAGATTCGACATTTTGATTAATTTCATTGAAGTATACTTTAGTTTTTTTGTTTTACTTTGATGCTATAATAGATGTTTAGAAAATTCAGTTATATTTAAGATTATATAGCATCATGGCAAAACAACAGTCTCCTCAAGCTGCTTTATACTGTAAGGTGAAAACACTACAGAAAAAGCCAGAAAACCCCAACAATCCAATGATCCCCTTTGAGCAAGCACTGGGCGACAGTGGGGAGGAAAAACTCCCTTTAGGAAGAAACCTCCGGCAGAACCAGGCTCAAGAAGGGGCGGCCATCTGCTGCGACCGGTTGGGGGTGATGGAAAGAGAATAGAGGGAGACAAGATGAAGTATACTTCTAATGGCCTATTCCAATTGGTGGTAATACATCATAAGAATTGAGGAAAGGTGGTGTTGATGGAGACTCTGGGGAAGGCCTAGTCAAGCTCAGTTTTAAGCTTTTCAACTTCATCAATCATTCACACTCAGAAATTAAAGTACAGAAATGTACCTATAGGGGTACAATGGCTTGTCACTGGGGTGGTACCCTCTAAGGTACCGTTCTGTACCCTAAACTGTGGGTACTGATTTGTACCCTTGTAATTTGTACCTTTTACATGTCAAACCTGTACTTTAAAGGGCAAAGTTGTACCCTTAGTATAAAGTACAAAAAAGAACCCTTAAAAGGAGTACAAAAATGTCTTTCTAAAGGTTCAGTATCTAAACACAGATTTCCTACATTTTTCCTCTCAAGATTTGAAAAATTGAAGATACAAAGTCAAAAATACTTGTCACATTTATTACCTTCTTAAATACATTGCTTAACTGTTACATACAAACTGTTATCAACAGAGTATGTGTCATAAGCTGCAACATCAATTTCCTGTCCAGGTTTTAGCAACGTCCATTCACTATCAACTCTAACACTGTATGAATGAAAATGGTTGTCATATAACAGAGGAATGAGAATTTTTCCACAAAAGACCCACATTGTGTCAATATTAAATATGTACTTAATTTGCCAGAACAGAGGAATCTTCTCTGAATGCAGTACATCAATGACAAACACATCTCTTACACAGTATTTGACACTGTTCACAATTACTTCTGACACACGCTGGAAAGCTTTCTTAGCACTATCAACTTCAGAAAAGCCACAATAGACTGTCAGTGCTTGTTGCAGTTCCAGTGGTAATGACAAAAATGGTGTAGTCACACTTTTTCCAAAAACATTTTCAAATTCACCAAGTAAACTTTTGTTAGAAAACTCCCAGCACTGTCTGAACTGATGTCTGTTGCTCAAAGTTGTAGCAATGTTCATAAAATTTCTACAATTGCGGGACAACGTTTTGAAATACTGGTGCTTACTTTCAAATCTCATACACCATAACAAACGTAGAGGGCCGAACATTTCAATCAGTCTTGCATAGTGGATTAAATAATGACACTTTGGTGTAATTACATCCCCAAATACACTTTTCAGTTTTGTGAGAAACTCATGGACAAGCAACTTCAACAATAAAATATTCTCTTTTCGCACTTTTTTAGCCATTACAATCTCTGTTATTTCACGACATAGAAGAAAAACATGCCAATATTTACAATTAGGTGGCACACGGTCTGCCATCAGAAATGGCAGCAATCTGAACAGGCACCACTTTTGAGATGCTGATCCAACAATACCAACACTCTGTAGTCTTTCTGATAACTGTACTGGTTTGTTTGTTTTGTCATTCTGACCAATGGGCATTTTTTGCAATTCTTCATTGATCTCTCTAATTGTAATATGCTTCTCAGTGTGGGCTTTACAAATCACTAGTTTCATAACTAGAGGAACTACACCTTCCAACAGATCATGCATTACATCAGGTGGTAAAGCTTGTGTAACACTGAAATAACTCAGTCTGTCAAAAGGACATGAACTATTTACACCATATATTGTTTTATCATCCGGAAATTCTTGGATTCGTGCAAGATGATACTGGTGAACCTCTGATGTTCTTAAAACAAAGCTTTCTTCCTCAAAGGATTGTTTCATATCTTCATAAGAAGCCATGCAATACCGACAAATTCTACCAGTGTTAAATGACATAGAAAAACCACCAATCATGTGAGCTGATAAATTATCACAAGATAAAGTTGCAAGAGCAGCATGAATAGTGTGTTCAGTTTTATCAATGGTAAAAGTAAAGCCATCAGTGGAAAGTTTTTCCAAATCATCAAGCAAAGGTTTAAGGATAACATGCCAACCACACCGCTTAACGAAAGAATAGCGTACCAATAACGCTAGATGAATGTGCCTCTGCTGAGAAGTGTACCTTTTGTCCAAATTGCCTACAGTGTAATAAAATGCACTAAGTTTGTGTTTGGATCATTTAGATCCTAGAGGATTAAGTACTTCAAATTCATCCTCATAAAAATGGAGTCGCAGTGCATTTGGGTTATCCTTGAAGAATTGATGATGTCTGAAGATTTCTCCATCAGAGTAATCTGTTAGAAATTCATCAGTTTCCGAATTGCCACTTGAAAAAATGTGATCTTTTATGTCTTCATGAGAAAGATAATTTTTTAGCACCTTATCAACAGGCACATATGAATACGAGCTAACTGTATGACCCACAGAGTCTCTTAATTTGCAATGAACAGGCTCTGTCATGTTGATCTTTGATTTGCAATGTTCTTTGACTAAATAAGGAGATCGAATAGCTGTTGAAGCCTTCTCAAAAAATTCATTTGAATGCAGGACATTTTTAACCTCTGGACACAAAGACACGTCAAGACCCATTTTCTCTAAATGATATGCTATAAAAGCATCGTAGTTCTCCTTGAAAAAACACATCAGAAAATTTACGTCTTCCACAATTTCTTCCTGAACAGAGACCGGTAAAGAATTTTTCTCTCTGCACTTAAGAATGAACTTGAAAAGATTGTCTCTGAAATTTATCAAAAATTCATCCCAGGATGGAGGGGTTTCAATATTTTCAGTTATGTCATTTGCAAATTCATTTGGGTGTGGACTGACTACCTCCTGCTCATTTTCATCTAAGTCTTTATGGGGACACAACACTTGCTCTCTGTGTTTCCTATACACATGTCGTCTGAAAGATTCATATTTTTTGAAGGAAGAACAGCAGTCACTGAGTCCACAGGTTATATCAAAATTGGCATCATGGGAATGAATAAGTCCTATGTGCTGAATAAGCTTTGTCAAACTAAAGGTTCTTCTGCCACATTTGGAGCACTGATATGGCTGAGGCATGGTGGTCAATACAGAAGATTTATTTGTCTGGTGACTGTGATTGGCAGAGGCCGGTCCTCACCCTCATCTATTTTCACAATGTACTTTTGGAGAAAAATCAGGGTGTTCTTCAGATGTTTTGGATAAGCAAGGTTGAAGACAAAATACAAGCAGAAATAAGAGATGATTCCTTCAAAAATACACGAGCTTCTGCACACTTCACTGCCATCCAACTTCACAATGTTTGGAGCGCTTCTGGAGAACACTGGTTTCCAGTCTTCATGAAGTAGCTGAACAGTTGGATAGGGGGTTTTCGGATGAACCTTTGAAGTCAAAAGAGAAGGTAGAGGAAAGCAATATCTTAGTCTCTTAACAAAAGATACATTTGTTTTCCTTTTATATAGACTAAATATTTTAATACACACACCTCTCCAAGTATGACAAAGAGATCCAGTTTCTCCTTGAAGACGTATGGCAGGAATAAAAGTGCAGCCCTTGTGTCAAGATCTGCCAAAAAAACAACAAAACACAAGATCACCCATGCATTTTATCTGGCATTTCCAGTTACCTATAAAAATTATATAAAATGGAAGCCTTGAAGTTAAAAAAAAAAAGCAAATACCTGGTAGGTCATCAGTGAGAGCCTCCTCTCTTGCATCAAGGTAGAGCTGGTAGAGTGGGGTTTTCCCTCGTGTAAGGCCAATCACCTTCGCTGGCTTACATTACCCGTTGTTGGTTGGATCCACCTGAGTTCGTTGCACAGCTACAAGTAAAAAATTCATTTTCAGTACAAAATAACAGTGTATGAAAATGAAATAATCTAAAGTTGATATTAATTATGTATGGTGCTGCATAATTATTTTTTTTATAGAATTTAACAACAATACTGTAAGAAGTTACATGAACATACAAAAAAAGGAAAGAGGGACAGATGAAGAAAGCAAGGTCAAGGGCAAATAAAATATACTACTATAAACATGTTAAATGTGACAGCTATTTCCAAGTTCAATTCAGCTTTCTGACTTACACCAGTAGGCATCCCTAAGAAGGGGTACTTCTTCAACACATCTTCCACAGGCATACCATTTGCAATTTCTTTCTGCCGCCAAGCAAACGTTTGCTGCATACGGTTATGAACCACCATGGTATCTGGTTGCATCTTCTGATATTGGCACTGTATGACCTTTAAGTGGGCGTCTATGGATAATAAATCCTCTCCTTGGACGCATGGTCCCTTGAAAGAAAGCAAGAGTGAGAAGAGAAAGTCAAAACAGATTAGAAACCCAACATAAGACTAAATATACAATTAGAGCTGACACGATCTGTGCATCACAAAGAACTCGTATCGGTTAAAGTTAACCGATACCATGAACCAATATTTAAAATATGGAAACTCTGAAATAATTTCACATAAAATCTTAATTGTTAACTTGAAATTTTAGTTTTGGAGTCATATTTAAAATGGGTTTTTTTTGTTTTTGTTTTTTAAATCTAGTTCACCCTCTTTTAGCGCCTTCCAATTAATAATTTTTTGTGAGGTAGAAGTATTAGCACTGGTACTTTGTATTAGCAAGTGCTCTAATCCAAGTATTGGTATTGTTTCGGTTTGAAAAAAGGTACAGTTGCATCCCTAATCCTTAGTTTTAGATGTAATAACAGAGGCAAGAACATTTTATAGCTCAAGGTGTCCCTCACACCAACCTGACAAACATTTCTCTGACTTGTTCGTTGACATTTATTAGGCTGCCCTCTCCTCGTAGAACCAAACTTCTCCTTACAACGCCTCACTGCCTCACTGTCGACTAGTGGTGCCCGCTCTGATTTGAATTTACGTCTCAAAGACATATGCCATGTGTGCTTGTTGAACAGAAACATAAGTTACTGTAAAAACAATCTACACAAAATACACCCAACAAAGAATCAGTAAACATATGTTACAGAGTATAGCATGGTGGAAAAGGATGGAGAGAATCCCCCACTAAGCTTTTGGGTTGGCATTTCTTTAGATTTTGTTTTGTATTAATTGCATGCTTTGGTGTTTTTTTGTGTTTGATGTGAGGTGTGGGCCACACCCATGTGGGAGTGGAGATTCTACTCTAGTCCAGCTGCCAGCTATTTGGAGTTGAATACAGGGAGCAGCTGATTGGGGAGGATTGGAGCCCTTCTCTATAAAGGGGAGAGGAAACAGGAAGTAGGGGTTGTCGTTGTTTTTTTTAGTAGGACACTGGTGAAGCAGGGAAGCCTCGAAGATCCAGGATGAAGTGTGCACATTTTAATGGAAAAGATTTTTAACCTGGCCTGGTTTTGCTTTTAAAATAAACTGAGGATGTTGGAGGGAGGACTCATTCTTATTGGGATGTGAGTGGATGTGCTGGAAGGCAGGAAAACAAACACTGGACTGGAGACTCTCTGTGCCCCTGACAAGGAAACTGGACCAGTTTTGGGGAAGTTCCAGCTCCCAGGATGTGATCTGGAGACCCAGCCTCGAACGAAGTCAGGCCTGAAAAGGCTAACAACCCTGACCGCGGTGGCTTTGGGCCTTGGATTCCTGGCCAGAGTTGTGTCTTCAGCCAGTAGTTTTACCCGGAGAAAGAACAAATAAATCTTGTGTAACCCATTACAGTGTGCGTGTGGTGGTTCGTTACTGGTCAATATTAGAGCTACTACTTTCTTGTACGGAGGCCATTTTGGGCCTTACGTAACACATACTTCATACAAACCTACTGAGAGGCTACAGATTGTCTTACTAACAAAACAAGATCGAAAAAAGCTTCACTTTTACTTTGTAATCTTGAAGGAACCTTATGCTAATTTTAAATTTAACTTACATAACCATTTCCCTCATGATCCTTGAGGAAAGGATACTTCGTTACCAGCGTCTTCACAGCTTGCACATATTCAGAATTTGTGGGATACCTGTAATATCAGAAGAAACAGAAGTGTTAGAGCAACTGCTGACAAACAAACTTTATCAAGTGTTAGTTATTGTTTCTTAGTAATGTAGCGTTTATTTTCAATATGACAGATTCAGCTTTTTCTAAAGCAACAAGCTAACATTACCCTGATTAACTTACATAGTATACTGTGCCACAGCTTCATATAGAACTCTGATTATTGTGTGTCTGTCCCTTGGATTTTTATGGCACGGTTCTTTGTTGTCCAGTTTTAGTTGCAGATTTTTGGGAAATCTTGGAATTTCAAAAGAGGCTGGCAGTCTCAAAGTATTTTCATTGCTGTGAAAACAGTTAAGTGTTTGTTTTTATTGCATGAATTGAAGTATAAAACACTACAGTAACAATACATATGGTAGAAACAATGATCATATTAACTAAATCCTAAAAGTGCATAACGGCCAACATGTATGCTTCAGACATACTAACTTCATTATAAATAAGAAAATACCTTATTGAAGTTGACGAAGTAGATGGTTGCCAGTCTTCTGGAGAGACAGTCTGTAGAGTCAGACTGACTGAAGATTCCTTCATCCTTGACACAAACTGGTTGAATTTAACCTGCTTTTTGAAGGATCCTTGGAAAAGGTATGCAACCATAGTCTCAGTAAGACCGCAGTCAACTGTGTCACCATCAACCTCATTGTCTGCAAGATAAATGGTAGTACAAACTCTAAATTCAATGTAAGGATATTTATCACCACATTTTTACATGGGTAAAAACCGTATATCACACACATTAAAACCTTTTGTACAACTTCTTTCAGTTCAAAGAAATATTCATTTAAAAAAAATCAGTAAATTAAATAAAATAAACCAAATCTTTAGAGTGAATCCTCTCGATATGCAAAGTTTTCATTTTTAAATTTAGATGTTTGTTTGGGACTACTGGACACAGGAGAGCAGAGTCTGAGCATGCTTTTGTGCCCTTTCAAGTTTGGAAGAAAAAAAAGACTAGAATGCTGTAATGTGTTAATATTCACTACTAAGGTGACTCCTTTCTCCAGATTTCCGACAGTTTCTGCCGTCTGTTCTTTCAGACCGATTACTTATAGTGATAACACCGTATTACAAGCTCAGATTACATGCTGAAAAAGTTCCCACATTGCTTAAAACGCGACTATCAAACCCCAGCTGCGACACCCTTGTTATATTTTAAACAAGTGCGGCGTCAAGATATTTCCTTTAAACGTTATTATCAGCTGCCCATGTGTGTTAATGGCCTTGGAATGGATGTAAAAACGTGATTTTATTAAACCATTAATACACTAACGGTAAACTGCATTCAGCTACCAGGGAATCAAATTTCGCGCCGGTGTTCCAGATCTACTGGCGTTTAGATCAACTGGCGTTGGTCGAACAGATGTGTGGCAGTCTTGCGTTTCAGGAGCTGCTACCGACAAACCAGCAAAAAAACGCCAAATGTGTCATCTGTGACACTTGTGAGGTTATCTCAAACACACTCCGTCAGTCTTGATGCTGTTGAACAACAAAATGTTTAAAATGTGGCGAGTTTATCTGGTGATATCCTCATGCGCGACGCGATCGCGAAAACAGCAAACAAGTAACACCACGCCGATGTTGTTCACAGGACAGCAAGAGTAAACGATCGGGAGACTCTTGTCGTCGTTATCGTTCCGCTCGCACGTTTTATTTCTCCGGTTTCAGCGTTTTTGCTTCACAACTAAAGCGAGCAGTTTACTTTGTGCACTAACATGGAGTCGAGTCAACCAGCGCCACCTCTGGCCAAGTGCCACAGCCTACAGCCAGATCAACCTGTGACACACATCTGCACCACGTTTGAATTCGTGTCATGCACATTTGTACCTTTCAATTGTGTCTGTTTGTGCGTCATGCAAATAAACCTTTGAAATGAATGAAATGATATCATATATTCCTTATTGGCCTACATTTGTACAAAATTCCAAATTATATACACAAAGTCATAGACATCACCACTCCAATTGGTCATCATGATTTTGATATTCTCTTTTTCCATAACAATGAAATACGCCTTGGACAAATATGACACATCAATATTTCATTAGTGTTGTCACATCACATCCTGTAAGCATCATCTGCCTGTGTCCTTTCCCTGGAAATGAATATTTCCAGCCAATATTGGCAATCCATCAACATGGCTGGAGAGTTGGTAGTTATATACAGTCTGTATAAGTGTGGTTAATCTAATGAAGATTTGTAAGGAGACGGCAGTTACTGTGAATTCACAGCAGTTACACAGTGATTAGTAATAAACAGTCAGTGAGTGTGAGTGGATATGACTGTTCCCACCACTAACACATGGCCCTACGCTGTGTTCACTGCATCATTCCATGTTTGGCACTGATCACCACCTGCACTCATGTATATATCTATCTATCTACTTAGCACTTTTAATTCTTATTTTTATTTTCATGTCTATTTAAGCTTAATTTATAACAGTATGTTTGCACTGAAGCACCGCAGCAATTTCCTAATATCCTAACTCCTAACTAGAAGGGGGAATTATGTTAAAATGCTCTTCATAGACTACAGCTCTGCATTTAACACCATAATTCCCTCCACACTCACCACCAAGCTGGAGCATCTGGGACTCAGCTCATCTATGTGTCAGTGGATCTCCAACTTCCTAACTGGCAGACCACAGGCAGTAAGGATGGGCGGACATGTCTCAGCCTCCACCACTCTCAGCACTGGAGCCCCCCAGGGGTGTGTTCTGAGCCCCCTGCTGTACTCTTTGTACACATATGACTGTGTGGCCACTACCAGCTCCACCACCATCATCAAGTTTGCTGACGACACCGTCGTGGTGGGCCTGATCTCTGATAACAACGAGACGGCCTACCTGAAGGAGATTAGGAATCTGGAAAACTGGTGCCAGTGGAGAGAGTGGACAGCTTCAAATACCTCGGAGTTCACATCACGCAGGACCTGTCATGGTCCTGTCACATCAACACCGTGGTGAAAAAGGCCCGACAGCGTCTCTACCACCTCAGACGCTTGAGAGACTTCCAACTGCCCTCCAAGGTGCTCAGGAACTTTTACTCGTGCACCATAGAGAGCATCCTGGCGGGAAACATCTTAACCTGGTTCGGGAACAGCACCATGCAGGACAGACGAGCTCTACAGAGGGTTGTGCGGTCAGCTGAGCGCACCATCCGCTCCGAGCTCCCTGACCTGCACTCAATCTACAGCAGGCGGTGCTGGACCAAGGCCAGGAAGATCGTGAAGGACCTCAGCCATCCCAACAACAGACTGTTCTCTCTGTTGAGGTCAGGAAAGCGATTCCGCTCCCTGAAGACCAACACAGAGAGACTGAGGAGGAGCTTCTTCCCGCAGGCGATACGGTCTCTCAATCACACCACCACACAGTACTGACCCACACATATGGTTCTTACACACACACTGGACTTTCTGGACATTGTTTTTGCACAACACTGGTCACTATATTCTTCATTTCCGGTTAATACTTGTACAGCTGCTGTTATTGTGTATATATTTATTTATATTTAGATTTCTTCATACATTCTTATATAGTTCTATATTGTGTATTTTGTTGTACAGTTATTTCATTTTTAACCTTAATTTATATTTTATTCCTTCCTAGTTAAATTTACCCTTTTTAATTTTTCATATTTATTTCCTATCTTATTCATAGCCTTTTCCTTTTTTGTTCTCTTTAGGTCACGAGCAGTTGTCCAAGCATTTCACTACATATCGTACTGTGTATGACTGTGTACGTGACAAATAAAATTTGAATTTGAATTTGAATTTTTGAATTTAATGTTGTAAACCCGCTCAACATTTGGCAATAAAACCCATTCTGATTCTGATTCTGATATAAGAAAGTCAGTGACTCAGGTGTGTCGCTTGCTTTGTCATCTGTTTGTGAGACTGTAGGAGACGTAGAAATCTTTTGTTTTAAATCTTAGTTAGGAAGGTTCCTGTTTGAAAACAAGCACTTTTTGTGAGAAATGCAAGAAGTACATCTGCAGAAAGCACACCGTTACATTCTGTCCATCATGTGGACAAAATCGAAAATGTTGAGCATTGAAAAACTGAGAACGTTGGGCAAGTTCAAAAGAAATGTGTTTGTAAGAACGAAAAACCAAATTGTTCCTAAAATAGTTATGGAAAGTCTAACTGTTGTATGTCTGTGTTCTACATGTTTATCTAATCGAAAATAAAGGTGCTATTGTTTTATTGCAGTTTTTGGATAATTCTGAGTGGATTTACACAGTACGGGTCAAAATGACCCGCAACAAAATGTCATTTTTTTGTTCTTCAACATAATACAAGGGTTCATTTCCAAAACTTGCTTATGATCTTCAATTTGTAGCAGATCCACTATCACACAGCAGCTGGAGCAGTTTCAAATGGGGGTCAGTCCACTGCTGCCACCTGTGGCCAAGTGCCACAGCCTACTACTAGATTAACTTGTGACACATCTGCACCTGCTGCTATGATCACAGTGAGTAGAGGCTGAGTGGCTGCACTTACCCCGGGTACATCCAAATCTACCCACAAACATGTTGAAAGATGCAATGGCAGCAATGTGGATTGTCAACACTAAAAACAATCAGTAAGCAAAGACAACAGGGATCAATTTTTACTGTTTATTTAATACCCACAACATTTGTAGTCGCCTTCGGCACAGGGAAAGTCCACACACACTGTGTGGTACCACTTTCCACAGAAGGTGCAATCTGCAAGATTGAATGAGATTGTCAGAGTCATTGTCTGACTGTTTATTACTAATCACCTGCTGTACATTCACAGTAACTGCCATCTCCTTACAAATGTTTATTAGATTAACCACACTGTATATAACAACCAACTCTAAAATGTTTGTTCGCAGAGAAAAGACACAGACAGACTACGCTAACGACATGTGATGTTACAACACTAGTGAAATATTAGTGTCATTTCATTCTTTTCAAAGGTTTATTTGCATGACGCACAAACAGACACAGTTGAAAGGTACAAATGTGCATGACACGAATTCAAACGTGGTGCAGATGTGTGTCACAGGTTGATCTGGCTGTAGGCTGTGGCACTTGGCCAGAGGTGGCGCTGGTTGACTCGACTCCATGTTAGTGCACAAAGTAAACTGCTCGCTGTAGTTGTGAAGCAAAAACGCTGAAATCGGAGAAATAAACCGTGCGAGCGGAACGATAACGACGACAAGAGTCTCCCGATCGTTTACTCTTGCTGTCCTGTGAACAACATCGGCGTGGTGTTAATTGTTTGCTGTTTTCGCGATCGCGTCGCGAATGAGGATATCACCAGATAAACTCGCCACATTTTAAACATTTTGTTGTTCAACAGCATCAAGACTGACGGAGTGTGTTTGAGATAACCTCACAAGTGTCACAGATGACACATTTGGCGTTTTTTTGCTGGTTTGTCGGTAGCAGCTCCTGAAACGCAAGACTGCCACACATCTGTTCGACCAACGCCAGTTGATCTAAACGCCAGTAGATCTGGAACACCGCCAGTCCGAGTGTCAGGTGAACTGAACTTCAGGTAAGAAGTTATGACCTGCAGTCTATCTGGGTCAGATATAAACCAAGTTTAGGTGGAGTTTATTTTCGTTGTGCTGACTTTTTACCCTCAGTTGCAATAACTAGTACTGGTTCTAGCCAGCTTGACAGAGTTTATATACAGCTGGGTGGGTGCTATGACGTTACTGATAGTGAACTTTATTTTATTCATAAGGTTAGTTAGTAGAGTTGCCAACGGCTCTTTAAAAAAATGGAATGGTCCCTCATTCAGAGAAAATATTACACGTTTCGTATTGAGCTGAGAAGGAACACAGTTTGTCCCGGACTTTCGCTATAATGAAAAAAAGACACAAAGCTGGAGTTATTCTGTCGTTACGCTGCACAGCTGCCTCTTCTCCTCTCATCCTCTCCCCTGCCTCTCCTGTTGCTACTTCAATCATGAAACTGATCAATGATCAGCTGATTGGCTTTTCTCCCTTGTTTATTTATCGCCCACTTTGCGCCAGAAAGAGGAAACCAGCAGATGTCGCGCTAAACAACAGCAGCACATTTAAGCTTGATCAGCTGTTGTTAGAATTTATTTGATATTACTTTCTAGTATCAGCTGATGTTTGCTGGAGTCACAGCTGTAAAAGCTGCTGGTCATGATATCGGTTTGGATATGTGGTGAGAGGGAAACATGAAGATGAAACCAGGAGATGTCCTTACTGAATCATCAGAGCTGAACAGGTGATGGAGAAACAGGTTTACCTTTTAGTTCACATGAATGAGTTGAAGGGAAGTTATGAACTGTTTCTGAGACACAAATAACACCAGGATCCTTTTTTATGTAGCTGACAGCTGGCAACTGTGCAGGGGTGGATCTAGGAAAGTTTTGCCAGGGGGCCAGGTAGGGCATTAACAGGGAAAGGTGGGGCACAAAGAAATACTTTTCTTTCTTATTCTCATTTAAAATATCTAGCTTTTATTAAATAATTATCTAAATCTTACAACCAAAGTTTTTATCTGACGTAAAATGTATAGAAATCATACATATACCAACAAGACAGTGTACATCACTGTCACAACAGCATTTGTTTTCAGTCAAAGTCTTTATGGCTTTAATACCTGGTGGGCCGGTCTCTAGTCAAAATGCCTGATTTTCTGTCCCAGTCCAGCCCTGCAGGTTAATACTGGCAGTGTCACCATGCCAGCTGACTGTATTTCATCATCAGCCAGTGTTGTTCTTGATCAATATTACCAAAGTTTACCATAAGGCAGCATAGAAAGTATTTACTTGCTTTCAGGTTTTATTCAAATGTTAGTCTTTTCAGTTGTTTCCCCACTTTTTTCCTGTTTCAAAATCAAACACCAGTTTGTGAGAAGATTATCTTCTTTTTTTTAATAGGCATTGGTTTTGCATTGGCATTGGCTAATTTGTCAATTCTTTGTTACAAATGTTCGTATTTTAATATTCAAAAATGTTTTTGCCCAAAACATATGTGCACTATATGTCAGTAAAAATATTATGCAAATATTGCTGTCCTTGAATGCTGAGTAAACACTGACAAAGCACTGATTGTATCTCTTGTACTTTATCAACGCAGTATCTAAAAACTTTGCACCATAGTGGTTAAAATCTCATTCTAATAAGAATTAAAAGCGCATTCGGTTATTAGGTTTATAGGATTATTGAATTATGGTTAACGGTTGGTAGATTTTTTTTTTTAAAACATTATCTGCCAATTACATCTGCCACCCTTCTCCAAATCTGTGCCCCTACCTGGCCCCCCAACAAAAATTTTCTAGACACGCCACTGGGTCCGGGTGGATCTCCACCAGCAGCTCAGCAGGCGAATCCGAAAACTGACACTGACGGCCAAACTCGCAGCGGTGCTTGGAGTAAGCATAAGTGGACCTGGACCTCACCGGACCTGGAGTACCTGATGATTAAGTGCCGGCCATTCTGGCTACCGAGGGAATTTACAGCAGTGATTATTACGGCTGTTTACATTCCCCCACAAGCCGACACTGACCGAGCACTCAGGGAACTGTACAGCGCGATCAGCAGTGAGGAAACCGCACACCCAGAGGCAGCGTTTATCACAGCCGGAGACTTTAATAAGGGAAACCTGAAGAAAGTCTCACCCAAACTCCACCAACACATCCATTTTAACACTCGTGGAGACCGGCTACTCGACCACTGCTACATCTCTTTCCGGGATGCGTACAAAGCCCTCCCCCGCACCCCATTCGGCCAATCAGATCACCGCTCCATCCTGCTCCTGCCCGCCTACAGGCAGAAGCTGAAACAGGAAGCTCCAACCCGGAGGGCGGTGCTGTTTTGATCACGCGGACTGGGAAATGTTTCACGTGGCTGCTAGGGACATTGACGAGTACACAGACTCAGTCTGCGGATTTATCAGGAAATGCGTGGAAGATGTCGTCCCATCCAGAACAGTTAAATCCTTCCCAAATCAAAAACCCTGGATTAACGGAGATGTTCGCGCGGCACTGGCGGCACGGAGCACCGCCTTTGCCTCCGCGAACACATCGGACTACAAACACGCACATTACCAACTCCGGAAGACTATCTAAGCAGCCAAACGTGAGTACAGGGACAGGGTGGAGCAACAGTTCGACAACCCTCGGAGTATGTGGCAGGGACTAAACACGATCACAGACTTTAGAGGGAAAACCAGCACACCGCAGACCACGGCCTCTCTGTGTGAGGATCTAAACGTATTCTACGCTAGATTCGACACAGCGAACACCATGAGACCGGACAGTGTGCGCACCGCGGATGACGTCAGTGCGCACACTGTGTCTGAGGAGGATGTGCGGAAGTGCTTCAGGAAGGTGAACGCACGCAAAGCTACTGGTCCGGACGGGATTCCCGGCCGCGTCCTCAAGTCATGCGCGGCTCAGCTGGCTGCAGTGTTCACGCACATCTTCAACCTTTCCCTCTCTCTGTCTGTAGTCCCAGCCTGCTTCAAAATGGCCACCGTCGTCCCTGTACCCAAATCCTCCACCATCTCCTCATTGAACGACTGGCGACCTGTAGCCCTGACCCCCATCGTAAGCAAATGCTTCGGTCACTGGACCCTCTACAGTTCGCATACCGCCACAACAGGTCCACTGATGATGCCATAGCCTTGACACTACACACTGCCCTGTCACACCTGGAGAAGAGAGACACGTATGTGAGAATGCTGTTTGTAGATTACAGCTCAGCATTCAATACCATCGTTCCCTCGAAGCTGGACAGGAAACTGCAGGATCTAGGACTGAGCAGCTCCCTCTGCAGCTGGATCCTTAGCTTCCTGTCTGACAGACGCCAAGTGGTCAGACTGGGCAGCATCACCTCATCCCCCATCACACTGAACACTGGTGCCCCACAGGGGTGTGTACTGAGCCCTCTCCTGTACTCACTCTACACCTACGACTGCACAGCCACTAACAACTCCAACATCATTGTGAAGTTTGCGGACGACACTACAGTGGTGGGTCTTATCACCAATGGTGATGAGACGGCTTACAGGGAGGAGGTCAGCGCCCTGACCCACTGGTGTCAAGACAACCATCTCACACTCAACGTCGCAAAGACAAAGGAGCTGATAGTGGACTTCCGGAGGTGCAGAGAAGTACACACCCCCATCACCATCAACGGCGCTGCTGTGGAGAGAGTGAGCAGCTTCCGGTTCCTTGGTGTACATCTGGCTGAGGATCTTACGTGGTCAGTACACACAAACAAAACAGTGAAGAAGGCGCAGCAGCGCCTCTTCTTTCTCAGGAGACTGAAAAGATTCGGCATGAGCCCCCGCATCCTCAGGACCTTCTATCACTGTGCCATTGAGAGCATCCTCACTGGATGCATCACCACCTGGTATGGCAACAGCACCGCCTACAACTGCAAAGCTCTCCAGCGAGTAGTGCGGTGCTCTGAACGGATAATTGGAGGTGAGCTTCCCTCCCTCCAAGACATCTACAGGAAGCGGTGCCTGAGGAAAGCGGGGAGGATCATCAAGGACTCCAGTCACCCCAGCCATAAACTGTTCAGACTGCTTCCATCAGGAAGGAGGTTCTGCAGCATCCGGTCCCGTACCAGCAGACTGAGAGACAGCTTCTTCCATCAGGCCATCAGACTGCTGAACACTTCATAGACACCTCAGCTTCACTACTGGAACTTTAACATTATGCACTCCATACTGTACAGTAACGCCACTGTTTTGCACATGTCTCAACTCTGTATATTTTTATATATTTTATTTATTGTTGACTCTATTTAATTTGTAAAATATGTGTACACACACACACACACACACACACACACACACACACACACACACGTAGAAAAATATTTAGTATACACATCCAGAAATGCATATACTATTATATATTGTACATATATTTATTAGTTTCAGATGTAGCCATTCTTGTATTTTGCTTGTTTACATTATTGTATTTTGCACAACTCTGTTGCTTGTGAAGCTCGCACACAAGAATTTCACTCACATGTGCTGTACCAATGTACCTGCACATGTGATGTGACAATAAAAGTGATTTGATTTGATTTTGATTTGAAATTATTTTTGGAGTGGCACAAATAATTTGTGTGGCATCAAATTTGATGCAGAACAGCTGATTGTTCTGTAAATAGTTTGAAATGTTTATTTAAAAAAACGCCTTGGCTGCATTTTAAGTAAACAGCTGCAAAAAACTTTGTTTGCATAGATCAGTTACTTTTTTGAAGACGTAATTATATAATTAATTGCCCAACATTGGTCATTATATACTGTATTTTGCAGACAGAGAGTTACAGGACTCTCTCCCAGACCACAGACTCATACTCATAATACAAGTCAGAGCTTTTTTTTTTTTTTTTAAAAAAGAAAGTTGCGTTTTCAAAATTGGAGTTCAAGTTATTTTTACTTCCAATAGTGTTAACATACTACACAGGTCATGAACAAGTTTTTTTTTAAATTTTTGTTGTAAGTGGGCTAAAGGAGTTAATTAAAAAAAAAGTCTAACATAAATTTAAATGTTGTAATTTGATTATTTTAATAAACCATGTAACTTGGATGGATTCAATGCTGACGTGACCACAGTGCACACGCCTGCTGTTGCTCACAGTGGTCCAAGGGACCGCTCAGAGAGTTTGTGTGTTCGCTCAGACACATGAAAAATTAGAGGGAACATTGGACCCAAGCTTCGCCCCCACAACAGGGTCCTCAACCGTCCTGGAAGAAAGTCTAGTGTGGTATTCTACTGATCAACTGAGCATGCCACCTCTCCCAGTTTGTGTCCATAAACCTCTTTGTGTGCTCCCCTGTTGATCTTCTCTCATTCCTACACTGCTCTTTTGATGGTCATGTGATCTGTACACCTAAATACAGCCCAGTTATTGTTGTTGTTCACACCTGACGCCTGGGCTCATAAGTTGTCCTCAATATCTTGCATTTCCATCCCCCGTTTCTGACTCCCTGCCATCTGTCTTCTCCTTGATATTCTTCTATAATGAAACCTGCAATCATTGCAATCACCAATGAGTCAGCTGAATGGCTAGCTTATCACTTTAACTGAAACACTGTTCAGTCTCAACTTTGCAGTTACTATTTTCATCATTTATGTTACAAGCATTTGTAAGTGCAATTTGTTTGGAGGCACAATCGTCTGATTTTTGTGTGTGACAACATTTCTGCATCTCAAGAACGGTTTAGTTTGGACTACTTGCACAATTTTGCGCTTTAAACTGACCTGCAGTTTGGTTTGGCTAAAAACTTCAGAGCAGACATTTGCCCAAATTTCTGGGCGCTTTCTTGGGTCAGCACAGCTTCTCAGTTTAATATATGAAGTGCCAGATCTTTTTGCATGTCCACTTAATTTCAGAATTTAAGAAACAATCCATGTGACTGAGGCCTGGTATCAGCTTGGCATCCTTTCATCTCTCTAGCCTTTTAGTTAATTATGCCTTACTAAAAACGTGTAAAACAGAGAGCACAATCTGTGATTAGGTATTGAAACAGCTGTTTACTCCCCAGATGTTTGTGTCCTCAAAGAAATTCCATTTTGATTTATGTGAATGTATTGTGCAGGTACTTTCTCTGCTTCGCCCTCATTGCTTGCTTTATCTGAGAACATAATCTGCCTTCTTTTAGCTTGGGGTAGGCCTCACTTTATGTTTTAAATTAAAACGCTTGAAGACAAAGTGAACTCTGGACAAGCGTGCGACCTAACTGAAGTCCAGGTGGGCTTGTTGATAATCACATTTTCACACTCATCTCGGGGCAGACCTGTGGTGTTCTGGTGCCAACCTGTCCCCTCCGTTTTTTGAGTGCCCCCCCCCCCCCACATATAAAAAGAGACGGTTTATTTTATAATATTTTAGACAACAGCATATAAAACACCATTTGCTTGCACTTGTGTGTGTGTGTGTGTGTGTGTGTGTGTGTGTGTGTAAAAACTGAGATGTTCAGAGGTCTTGCTTCATGGTATCGAGCAGCTCACACAAAACAGGGTCTTTGTATTTTAATGTAGGTGCTGATGTAAACCACAATTTTCAGCAAACATCTATCAGGTCATTGCACTTTTCTTTATTTTTAAAGCTTAAGTATGCGTACATGGGATATATTAAAAACTGACAAGCTGTTTGAACATATGATGTGAAATCACTTAATTAACCTGCTGGATTTGCTAAAAGTTAAAATATTTATACTACTTTGGCTAATGGGTTTTGCACATTACTCTTAGTTTAGTAAGTGGCTATTAGTGAGGGTCATGATAATCAATTCAATTGCGTAATGGGCTGACTAAGTATTTCCAGACTAAGAGAAAAAGTCAGTGAACATATCCGTTGGTTTAGGTGTAGGCTTAATCCATTTCTGAGAAAACTGAAGAGCATAAGTGAGGGTTAGTATGTGTTAATGATTTCAGTGTCATGCAGGGGAAAGTAGCATTCAGTGGAAGCTTCTCGGTGATTGTTTTAAATCCAAATATGACCCTTATTTGTGGCGCATGTTAGCATACAGTCAGCTCAGGAGTTAGTATCAGTCATGTGGTTGTCACGAGGTTGCGCACAGCATCACCGGCAAGAGGGCTTGGTTTGAGAGGTTTTTGGCATCTGTGATGTGATTTACAACCATCCACCCATGTACAGTAAGAAGCTGCACTCACAACCGTGGGCATCAGCAAGTTGGTGAAATTTAAACAAAACAGCATTCCATCTGAAACTCTCTTATTGTACCCAAAATACAAATTTTAGTGATTACATGTGGCTTCATTAATTATGTTCAAAAGGATGAATACATAACGCAAGTAATAACTTTATAATCAGTCAGTGAATGAAGGAGCTCAAGAGTGCAAATATAGTTGCAATAAAGTGACAAATATGCCCTTTTATGTCAAACAAAGACCGAAATAAGTGGCATCAGTGTGAGGATGAAAATGAGCGATCCAACCTCACACTGCAGATATCAGGGCAACGCACAGTGGGGGGGCAGGGGAGGGGGGGGGTTGCAGTCTGCGCGCACAAGAGGGCTAACAACGCTGTGAGTGACAGAATCCACCCAAACTGAGGAACAGCTTCTTCCCCAGAGCTGAAGCCTGCACTGTTTGCACTATAATATAATATAATATAATATAATATGTTGCTATTTAATGTTTTTTGTTCGTGTTGCAGCTGCTCTGTGAGCCAAGCTTTCGTAGTCTAAATTCAATGGAAATATATCTCTGCACCACACGATGGCGATAGATTCTCACAGTCTGTGCTCTGCTTCCGCCACCAGTCATCTTTAAATCTTTTTTTTATTCAATGAAACCTTTATTTAACTCGCAGCATTACTTTAAAAAAATCATATTTAAATACAAAAAAAAAAATAAATACATGAACGACAGTAGTAGAAAATTGATAAAATAACACCAAATAAATATATTTACAAATGATAGCAACATCAATGGAATAAAACCATGAACACCAGCAGAAGGAGAAAGAGGCCTGTATCTACATTATTACTCTGGCAGCTCTCAGGCTCCATACAGACAGGACACGTTGCAGCGTAATTGCAGACAGGTGCGTGGGCCTGAGCTCCGCCCAGGCAGAATGACGAGTGGAAGAAAGCAGCAACACAATAAACATATGTAACCTTGCGGAGCCGGCCGGGCAGACATCGAGACCGTGACAGAGTGCAAAACTTTTATACTTGACAACACACACAAAAACCCCCACACACAACAAAAATCAGAATTTTTGTGATTTGGATTTTTATTTAAAGGTGAAACCTTTTTTCTTTTCTTTTTTTTGCCAGATTAGACATTTTGATTAATTTCATTGAAGTATACTTTAGTTTTTTTGTTTTACTTTGATGCTATAATAGATGTTTTTAAAATTTAGTAATATTTAATACTATATTGCATCATGGCAAAACAACAGTCTCCTCAAGCTGCTTTATACTGTAAGGTGAAAACACTACAGAAAAAGCCAGAAAACCCCAACAATCCAAAGATCCCCTTTGAGCAAGCACTGGGCGACAGTGGGGAGGAAAAACTCCCTTTAGGAAGAAACCTCCGGCAGAACCAGGCTCAAGAAGGGGCGGCCATCTGCTGCGACCGGTTGGGGGTGATGGAAAGAGAATAGAGGGAGACAAGATGAAGTATACTTCTAATGGCCTATTCCAATTGGTGGTAATACATCATAAGAATTGAGGAAAGGTGGTGTTGATGGAGACTCTGGGGAAGGCCTTCGTCTGCCAGGGTGTTTTGGAGCCACTTGAATAAATTTAGTTTGCACTGGAGGTGGACGAGGTTTAATCTGTGGAAAGATCTGAGACGGAGTTGGAGTCTCCCCATAACATCTCCCCATCACGCCTCTATGGACCAACGGTGCGAGCTTTTGTCCTTTCTGTTTTTCTAATTTAAGCTGGAGTTGAACGTCTTTCACTCTAGATTTTAGATGACCCATCTCTTTTTCTTCATTGCCAGCCTTTCTGATCATCTGGTTCACTGGTCCAATGAGCTCCTGTTTTTGTTTGAATAAAGCGTATTCGGAAGACTTTACCATATCATTGTACTGCTTTTTAAATGATTCCAGCTCCCGTGTTTTATCTAGTAAAGCTGCATCTAGATCCTTGCATCTGGTACGTAGACAGTTCAGCTGTTTTTCAAGAAACTCGGTCGTTCCAACAAAGGGGATGCCTTCCACACCGTCTGTCACGGCTGCCGAGGCGAGCCGTGTGGAGTTGGAAAAAGGACCCAAGAGCAAGCAGTGTATGAAAAGATTAGTGGAGTTTATTTACAAGGTGTCAGTGGCAGGAACAGAAAACGAATAATGAGACAAACTAACGGAAACCTAAACTGGGAAAACTAAAGAGCAACTAGAAATCCACAGGACACGGGGAGAAAGGCAGAGAGACGCAGACTGACGGAGGATACAGAGACGCAGAGAGACACAGATGAATGCAGAAAAGCGCGGACTTACATGGAGTAATACAGACGAACCGGCAACAGGCAGGAGAACACACAGGGCTTAAATACACACACCAGTAATCAGGGGATAAGAGACAGGAGGGCAACACAGCTGGGAGAAATCAGAGCTGACGGGACAGGGGAAATGTAAACTGAACACACTCACATCAGACATGAACCTTCAGAATAAAACAGGAAATTAACAGACAGAGAACCAGACAGGACACTGAACTTGACAGGCAGACTCATGAGCAGACACAAAAACACCATGGACAGACAGAGGGAACACAGAGAAGTGGGAGCAGGCAGGCAAAGAACAGAAACCTAACAAATGGCAAAATAACAACAGAATACACACTCGGAATGAACAAAAGCATAAGGAAACACAAAACACTGAGTCCTCAGACTCAGGACCATGACACCGTCTACGTATTTCTTTTTCAAGTTGTGGAATATATCCCTAAATTCCACCTTTTCTTTTTGTCTGAAGTGACCTGCATGTGGAAATGCCTTTTCAAAGGACAAAACGCACTGGTACAATTCCTCTTGGAAGTGGCGCTTTTTCTTTTCCAGGCAATTCGTTTTTTGTGTGAATATTTCTGTTTGCTTTTTTGTGGCGCGCAGTTGCTCTTCCAGTGAGATCTTTTCAGCCAGTGCCTGATTGTGTGCCGTTTTTACTTTATGCCTGTCCACTGCTGTCTTTCTGTGTTCTTCCTTCTCTTTACTTAGTGTCACAGTTCGGCTGTGTGGCAGGCAGGAGAAGGACCCAAACGCAAACTCACAGAGTCAAAAGTTAAACTCAAAAAACACAGCTTTATTGCTGGCGTGGAGTGGGACACGAAAAACAATACAAAATAACCTAAACTGGGAAAAACTAAAGCACAAGGAGCCACAGGGAAAAATCACACAGCTATGATGGAGGACGCAACACTGACAAAGAGAAACATGGGGCTTAAATACACTGAGGGATAACGAGGGGGAATGAGCCACAGGAGGAGAGCACAGCTGAGAGTAATTAAGCAGGACGAGGCAAGGGAAGCAAAACTAGAAACATTAACATAGAACAGACTGTGAAAGTAAAACAGGAAACACACTGACGGAACTCAAGACATGTGGACTTAACAGACTGGGGGAGACAGAACATAGGGATCTGAAACATGGAACAGAAAGGCACAGTAGATCAACATGAACATAACAACGCCACAGGGGAAGAGTAAAACTGAACACGATGAACACAGAAACACCAGACCTCTTCACAATAAAACAGGAAACATAATGAGACGTAGACATGACAACCCAAACTTCACAATGTATATCAAAACGTAAAGGGAAAACAGTTTGATGAGCTGTATAGTGAACTGAAACTGAAACAAAACGAAGCCTATCATTAGGAATAGTGACTTTTTACAACTTCAGTTCTTTTTTCACTCAGTAGGTGGCAGCAAACTACAAACAATGGTTGCATTTTACACTCATCCGTTTTCATTAGAGGCAGAACCCAGAAGCACATCCAGGTTTAGGTCTACTGCTTGGTGCTACACAGAAACAGGCTGAACAGACTGGAACTCACATGAATTTGGACGAATCGAAGTAAGAATGTCACTTCTGCTCAATTGAATTGATTATCATGACCCTCACTAATAGCCACCTTAATAAGTTAAGAGCAATGTGCCAAAGTAGTATAAATATTTTAACTTTTGGAAAATCCAGCAGGTTGATTAAGTGATTTCACATCATGTGTTCAAACGGCTTGTCAGTTTTTAATATATCCCATGTGCGCATACTTAAGCTTTAAAAAAATACAGTCCAATGACCTGATAGATGTTTGCTGAACATTGTGGTTTACATCAGCACTTAAATTAAATCATACAGAACCTGTTTTGTGTGGGCTGTTCGATACCATGAAGCAAGACCTCTGAACATCTCACTTTTTACACACAAACACACACATCCAAGCAAACAGTGTTTTATGTGCTGTGAGATTTATAATATTATTTTATGCCATGTTAGACCCCTAATTAAAGATTGTGAATTATTATGTAGTTTTAGTTTGCATTATTCTCCTGAATTAGGAGAGGGTGATAACTATTGCATTTGTTAAACTGATTTGCATTACACTGCTGATTTATTGTGAATGGATGATATTGTTTCATGATGCATTATACTGCTGAGTTATAAGAAATACTGTTTGCAGAAAAGTCATCGCCTTATTTGTCTGATTAGAAGAGAACGGAACATGCTGGAGTTTTCTGCCCCATCTCAGCAGGAGCAGATAAACAGGGAGCCAAGGTCGTAGCTTAGGCGCCGTGTGAGAGAAAGCATGTGAATGTTTAGGCTTTTATGATAAGGTGGGGGCACCAGAGGCTATAAGAGTTTTATCAATGCTCCACCATTTTGAGATCTGAGGCTGTCTGCATACAGTGTCCATCTCCCACGCGTGTGATCATTAAAATCATCGTTTGACTTAACCCGGCCGGACCAGTGTTGTTATTGTGGTTTTTCCTCTTGTCTCCATCCCCAATTTTTGAACTCGTAACAGTGCTGTCGTCTAAAATATTATAAATTTGCCTAAAATAGAAGTGTTTAAAACTTCTATACAGATCCTGTGCAGCTGCAAAGCAAAAATAAAAAACTCCCTCCAGGCAGAAGCGGCCATTTTCGTATGTGGGGAAGACCCCCACAAAAACAGAGGGGACAGGCTGGCACCAGAACACCACGGATGTGCCCCGAGATGAGTGTGAAAATGTGATTATCAACAAGCCCACCTGGGCTTCAGGTAGGCCACACGCCTGTCCAGAGTTCACTTTGTCTTCAAGCTTTTTAATTTAAAACATAAACTGAGGCCTACCCCAAGCTGAAAGAAGGCAGATTATGTCCTCAGATAAAGCAAGCAATGAGGGCGAAGCAGAGAAAGTACCTGCACAATACATTCACATAAATCTAAATGGAATTTCTTTGAGGACACAAACATCTGGGGAGTAAACAGCTGTTTCAATACCTAATCACAGATGATGAGGACGAAGTCGAAGTCCTGCAAGGACTGCTGGAAACAGCAAAAGAAAAGGTGGTACGTCAGGAATTTCACAACAGCCAAGTTGTTGAATTATTATTGAAACGCCACAAAGAGGAAAAAAATAAGATGCAGCAATTTTACGAGGAAAATACTAAAAAAAACTCGAAGACAAAGCCAATGCTGCAGACAGAAAGTTAGAAGAGGTCATGGAAATGTATGATTCCAAAATAGAAAAGCTTGAGAGAACAGTAAAAAATAGTAGAGGTGTGGCCGTCAATGCGGTTAAAGAACGCGAGGAACAACATCAATCCTCGCAGTGTTGGATTGAGGGTCTTCTGACACGTAATACAAAGTTACAGGACGAAAATGAATTGATGGATAAAACCGTGAAAGAATTAACAGACGAGAAAGATCAAATGGGCAAAGTAATAGACAACCAAAAGGCCCAGAATATGGAGATCAAACGGAAATGTCAGAGAAATATTAGGGCTCTGGCCTTTGAAAAGAAAATGAAGGCTATGGTCGAAGATGAAGTTGATTCTTTGAAAAAGAAAAATGAAGACCTAAAAAAGGCCCTAAGCACAGAGCAGGAAAACCACAGAAAGACAGCAGTGGACAGGTATAAAGTAAAAACGGCACACAATCAGGCACTGGCTGAAAAGATCTCACTGGAAGAGCAACTGCGCGCCACAAAAAAGCAAACAGAAATATTCACACAAAAAACGAATTGCCTGGAAAAGAAAAAGCGCCACTTCCAAGAGGAATTGTACCAGTGCGTTTTGTCCTTTGAAAAGGCATTTCCACATGCAGGTCACTTCAGAGAAAAAGAAAAGGTGGAATTTAGGGATATATTCCACAACTTGAAAAAGAAATACGTAGACGGTGTGGAAGGCATCCCCTTTGTTGGAACAACGAAGGAGTTTCTTGAAAAACAGCTGAACTGTCTACGTATCAGATGCAAGGATCTAGATGCAGCTTTACTAGATAAAACACGGGAGCTGGAATCATTTAAAAAGCAGTACAATGATATGGTAAAGTCTTCCGAATACGCTTTATTCAAACAAAAACAGGAGCTCATTGGACCAGTGAACCAGATGATCAGAAAAGCTGGCAATGAAGAAAAAGAGATAGGTCATCTAAAATCTAGAGTGAAAGACGTTCAACTCCAGCTTAAATTAGAAAAACAGAAAGGACAAAAGCTCGCACCGTTGGTCCATAGAGGCGTGATGGGGAGATGTTATGGGGAGACTCCGACTCCGTCTCAGATCTTTCCACAGATTAAACCTCGTCCACCTCCAGTGCAAACTAAATTTATTCAAGTGGCTCCAAAACACCCTGGCAGACGAAGGCCTTCCCCAGAGTCTCCATCAACACCACCTTTCCTCAATTCTTATGATGTATTACCACCAATTGGAATAGGCCATTAGAAGTATACTTCATCTTGTCTCCCTCTATTCTCTTTCCATCACCCCCAACCGGTCGCAGCAGATGGCCGCCCCTTCTTGAGCCTGGTTCTGCTGGAGGTTTCTTCCTAAAGGGAGTTTTTCCTCCCCACTGTCGCCCAGTGCTTGCTCAAAGGGGATCTTTGGATTGTTGGGGTTTTCTGGCTTTTTCTGTAGTGTTTTCACCTTACAGTATAAAGCAGCTTGAGGAGACTGTTTTTTTGCCATGATGCAATATAGTATTAAATATGACTACATTTTAAAAACATCTATTATAGCATCAAAGTAAAACAAAAAAACTAAATGAAATGAATCAAAATGTCTAATCTGGCAAAACAAGAAAAGAAAAAAGGTTTCACCTTTAAATAAAAATCCAAATCACAAACACATTCTGATTTTTGTTGTGTGTGTTTTTTTGTGTGTGTTGTCACGTATAAAATCTTTGCACTCTGTCTCGGTGTCTGCCCGGCCGGCTCCGCAAGGCTACATATGTTTATTGTGTTGCTGCTTTCTTCCACTCGTCATTCTGCCTGGGCGGAGCTCAGGCCCACGCACCTGTCTGCAATTACGCTGCAACGTGTCCTGTCTGTATGGAGACTGAGAGCTGCCAGAGTAATAATGTAGATACAGGCCTCTTTCTCCTTCTGCTGCTGTTCATGCTTTTATTCCATTGATGTTGCTATCATTTGTAAATATATTTATTTGCTCTTATTTTATCAATTTACTGTCGTTCATGTATTTAATCTTCTTTGTATTTAAATATGATTTTTTTTAAGTAATGCCGCGAGATGGACAGTTAAATAAAGGTTTCATTGAATTAAAAAAAAGATTTAAAGATGACTGGTGGCGGAAGCAGAGCACAGACTGTCTGTGAGAATCTATCGCCATCGTGTGGTGCAGAGATATATTGCCATTGAATTTAGACAACGAAAGCTTGGCTCACAGAGCAGCTGCAACACGAACAAAAAACATTAAATAGCAACATGATATATTATATTATATTATATTATATTATATTATATTATATTATATTATATTATATTTATAGCTGTCGAAATTAACGCGTTAATTGCGATAATTAAATTTTGGAATTAATTACGTTAGAATATTTAACTATTTAGCGCAACACGCAGATAAGTCGCTCCCATAATTCCACTTGATTTGTTTACCGCGCCACTGAAAATGGAGAAGCAGGAAGCGGATGGCCTTCTGGATGGGGAATTTAAATACAAGAAGAACATAGATGGGACAATAAACAAACGCGTTGTAATTTGCACTCACTGTAGTAAAGAGTTTCAATTTCACCGTTCAAATTCGACCTTAAAATACCACCTTAATGCCAAACACGCGTTTGTCGGGGCAGCAGCTTCACCCGGCCTGCGTCAGACCACTCTTAGTGAACGCAGGCCACTCGGTAAGTCTTCTTTGGACAAACTGACCGACAATATAGCCAAATGGATAGCAAAGGACTGCAGACCGCTAAGCATTGTGGAGGACAAGGGCTTTGCGGATGTTTTAAAGGTTGCATCTCAGGACGCGTCCTACAAGCCCCCAGCGAGAAGCACAATAACAATTCGAATCCACGAACTGTATGAAACGGAGAAAAAGAAAAAAGAAGAGGCTTTAGTTCACACAGAATGCGTGGCTCTGACAGGAGACCACTGGACATCATTGAGTAATGACAATTACCTGGGAGTTACTGCGCATTTAATCACTGAAGCCTGGGGTCTGACATCCTTTGCGCTGACTATAATGAAAACGGAAGAGCGGCACTTTGCGGAGGCTTGTGCAGAGCAGTTCCAGACTGTTGCTCGCAGGTGGAGAATTGAGGAGAAGGTGACAACAGTAGGCACGGACAGTGCGCGCAATATGATCGCCGCGGCTCGCATCATGCCATTCAATCACATGCCGTGTACCGCGCACATTCTACAGAGATGCATCACAGTGAGTCTCGCAGACAGTGGCTTTGTCACTGCGCTGGCCAAATGCAAACAAACAATGAGTATACAACATACGAACAGATGAAGTATACAACAGAACATGAACACAAAAAGCCAAGGGTGAAAGAAAAAGGTAACAATTATAAGAATACACGCAAAAATTCACATACATATATTGTTGTGAGAGCCTTTTTGTTGGTGCAGTCTGATATTGATTGTATGTGCATGTGCACATCCTTAAAATAATGACAGAAATATGGTGTTTTGTTAGTAAACTTACATTTATGGATAAAAAATTTAGCTAAAAGTATTAAGAAATTTATCATAAAAAACATTTCTCATACTTCTTGGGGAACTTAAAGAAACAGAATAAAACATTTTCCCATCGTAAAGAAAACTCCCTTAAAATATGGACAATAACAAAGCTGCTAAATTCCTTCCAGAATCTCTGTGTAAAAGAACAGTACCAAAAAAGATGTGTCACCGTTTCTGGATGATCCCCACAGAAAGTACAATTAGTATTTATGTCCCTTTTGAATTTGACCATGTAGTGACTGGCTGGATAACATGTATGTCGAATTTTAAAAGAGACTTCTTTCACCTTATTTACAATCAAATATTTATGGGGGACCATCCAGACTGTCTTCCGCTTGATATCTGGAACACTGATTGGAAAATTATATAGTGCAATAAAGTCGTTGTAAGTAAGTAGTTGTCCCTCTTTACTAACCAGCTGAGCCACCAATAGGATCCCATTTTGGAGCCAAGTTTCCAGGAAAAGTGATTTATTTTTCTATAAAATATCTCTGTTGTTCCAGATAAGGTATTTGTGAGGTGAGAAGTTGTGTTTATAAATGAGGGTCCACGCTAAGAGGACCTGCTTATGGAAGGATGAAAGCTTTACAGGGACTTTCTCAACATTGTAATTACAATTTCAAATAAAAGTAAAGCCACCAAAACGAGAGAAAATGTGGTATGGTATAAAGTTCCAGATAGAGGTAGGGTTTTAAGAAAATGTTTGGCCCAATTAATTTTGAAAGTGTTATTTAAAGTAGAAAAGTCTAAGACGTTAAGCCCACCTGATTCGTACTTATTCATCACAACAGTTTTTCTAATATAGTGCGTACGGTTTTTCCATATAAAATTAAAGAGCATACGGTCAATATCTTTACTACTTTTCTTATCCAGATGTAAGGAGAGAGCAGCATATGTTCATCGGGATATCCCTTCAGCTTTAGTAATTAACACTCTACCTTTCAAAGACAAGTCCCTTGTTCCAAGATGGCGCCGCCGCGTATGGATGCCCCGGTGCTTCAGTGCGTTACTTCTGTTTTGTTTTTGTGCATAACTTCTGTGTCTGGGCACTCCTCTGGATATTCTTACACTAGAGAAGAGCTTCTTAACTACAGGACTACAACACCTGTGGATTTACTTCCAATATTTGTCGCATCTGCGGCAGATTTACTGCAGACTCTGATCAGGAAAGTGAGACGCCGAAAGCGAGGAAAGCGAGCCGGCGCACTCGTGCGTCTGAGGAGTGCTGCGAACTGCTCTTCCTGGGATCTTCCTTTCCAACGTACGCTCACTCAGGAATGAGATGGACGAGCTGGCCCTGATGAGAAGCATGAACAGAGACGTTGCCTCCTCCTGTGTCTTGTGTTTTACGGAGTCGTGGCTCTGTGAGGACATCCCGGACAGCGCGCTCAAGCTGGAGGGCTTTCATCTGCTGCGCGCGGACCGGCAGGCCTCTCTCTCTGGTAAGACCACAGGTGGACGTGTCTGCTTCTACATTAATAGTGGCTGGTGCACAGATGTAACAGTGATTGCTCAGCACTGCTCTTCCTCTCTGGAATACCTTTTTATTCACTGCAAACCGTTTTATTCTCCGCGGGAGTTTGCTTCATTCATCTTGGCCGCTGTTTACATCCCGCCAGATGCGGATGCGCAGGCAGCTCAGTGCGCACTCGCGGAGCAGATACTGCACATGGAGCGGACATTCCCGGACTCTCTCATCATTGCTCTTGGGGACTTTTACAACACCCCCCTCCTCACCCCACACAAAAGAGGATTTCACACCACCTCCTCCCACCACAACCCTTCATATTCATGAAGCAGATGCGAGGAAGCAGTTTAAGAGTCTGAATGCTCGGAAAGCTCCCGGCCCAGACGGTGTGTCTCGTCTACTGGACGCAGCCGGAGGGTTCACTTGGTTGTTTGCTCTCAATAGAAGCTGAGCGCGTCTCCGTGTCTGTGCTGGTAAACGATACTGAGTCCCAGTGCTCAGTAAACTGTACACCTGACCGTTATTCTCCCACTGAATCCGGTGTGTCCACGGTCCAACACGTGCTCAACACGATGGTGCTGACCGGTGCCCAAACACACCAGAACACCAAATAAGTAAAATAACACAAACACGAACTTCTCCATGGCTCGTCGGGATGGCAACTGCTCCAAAAGTGACACATGAAATAGGCTGACATTTGAGTTTGACACGGGAGGTGAGGGGGTGTTTTGAATATGCTTGACTCCGTCACGAGGTTGCGCACAGCATCACCGGCAAGGGGGCTTGGTTTGAGAGGTTTTTGGCATCTGTGATGTGATTTACAACCATCCACCCATGTACAGCAAGAAGCCGCACTCACAACCGTGGGCATCAGCAAGTTGGTGAAATTTAAACAAAACAAAACAGCATTCCATCTGAAACTCTCTTATTGTACCCAAAATACAAATTTTAGTGATTACATGTGGCTTCATTAATTATGTTCAAACGGATGAATACATAACGCAAGTAATAACTTTATGATCAGTCAGTGAATGAAGGAGCTCAAGAGTGCAAATATAGTTGCAATAAAGTGACAAATATGCCCTTTTATGTCAAACAAAGACCGAAATAAGTGGCATCAGTGTGAGGATGAGAATGAGCGATCCAACCTCACACTGCAGATATCAGGGCAAAGCACAGTGGGGGGGTTGCAGTCTGCGCGCACAAGAGGGCTAACAACGCTGTGAGTGACGGAATCCACCCAAACTGAGGAACAGCTTGTTCCCCAGAGCTGAAGCCTGCACTGTTTGCACTATAATATAATATAATATAATATAATATAATATAATATAATATAATATAATATAATTAGGGCTGTCAAATGATTAAAATTTTTAATCAGATTAATCACAGCCTAAAAATTAATTAATCATGATTAATCACAACTCGAAATATGACCAAAATGTGTGCAAACATACGGACAGATAGCGGATTTTTACACACTTGTTAGTGTTATTTAATGCTAAGACCACGCTGAGTGGCCTGCGTTCACTCAGCGTGGTCTGACGTAGGCTGGGTGTTGTGCTGGAAGCGAATTAATCACAGCCTAAAAATGTATTAATCGCAACTCGAAATATATGTGTATATGTGTGTATATATGTGTAAAAATCGGGACAGATAGTGGTTTTTAACACACTTGTTTGTTTTATTTATTATTAATTGTGAGTACAAGCAGTACAAGCAGAACAGGGCTTCAAATAATTGTGAGGGATTTTTACTGAATGTTTTCCACCCGTTTAAATCTAGCACATTGTTTTATCCATATACATCTTCAAGTTCACAGAACATAGGCCTAATTCAACAGGCAAAATGTGGAGGCAGGAGTGGCCAGGTATCTGCGAGCAAGGCGGGCCAGCTGGCTGTGGGCTCCTGCATGAGCTGCCCACCACTGTAAGGGACAGTCCTCTAAGGCAGTGCAGGGCTCTGCTCTGTAGCGCTGTATGGCTCTGTCCTGCTGTACCTCCTCCTCTGACTCAGAGTCAGAGTCCATCTGCAGCAGGCTCAGCCTCTTCTTGGCTGGACCTTCTTCTGCAGTGTGTGATCTTCTAGGAGAGTCTTCATGCAGCATGCCTGCCAGTGTGGTCCACACTGCTTCTCTGTCAGTCTTGGGCACACTGCGTAGGTCTTTAAAACGTGGGTCCAGTGCAGTTGCGATCTGGAGCCATGCATAGTTGGTATGTTCCTGGCGGGAAGCAAGGTCTTCCTTAAACTTCTCTTTAAACCTCACCACATATGCAGGGTCCTCATCAGTTACTTCCATGACACGGCGCAGGTGGCAGAAGGCTGGTAGAACTACAGAGCAGGAGACGTAGGCCTCTCCTCCCAGCAGTTCAGTCACATATCTGCAGTGGAATACACACATACACACATGGGGTGGCTGTAGCTCAGGTGGCAGAGCAGGTCAGCCACTAATCAGAAGGTCGGTGGTTCGATCCCAGGCTGCCTCCTGGCTGCATGCCAAATATCCTTGGGCAAGATACTAACCCCGTGTTTGCCTACTGGTGGTGGTCAGAGGGCCCGGTGGCGCCTGTGTCCGGCAGCCTCGCCTCTGTCAGTGCGCCCCAGGGCAGCTGTGGCTACAATGTAGCTTGCCATCGCCAGTGTGTGAATGTGTGCGTGAATGGGTGAATGACTGAATGTAGTGTAAAGCGCTTTGGGGTCCTATGGACTAGAAAAGCGCTATACAAATGCAGGCCATTTACACACACACACACACACACAGATAAGACAGCAAATTAAAAAAAGCTTTTTAATACTAGGTAATATTAATAAAATATTTGATTTCATTTATTTTTTAAATAAGACATTTTCATAATAACAAAACTGATTTAAGATGTATGTTTGATACATTTAATCTAAACCTACAATTATGGTCACAATGACAGGCTCACCTGCAGGGCTCTAGAAGTGTCTCCAGTCTCTGGAGTTTGTCCCACTCTGGAGGCGTCAGGAGGACAAGTTTATGCTTTTGTTTATCCAGAGTCGCGGTTACTGCAGTTTGGTTGCGGATCAAGCGCTTCACCATCTCCAGCGTGGAGTTCCAGCGCGTAGGCACGTCCTGGGCCAACGGCTCCTGCTTGCGCCCCAGTGACACCTGCTCTGCGTTCAGCTCTGCTGTGTTTGCTGGGCTGTGCTTAAAATGGCCAACAATTTTGCGGCATTTGGCCAGCGCAGTGACAAAGCCACTGTCTGCGAGACTCACTGTGATGCATCTCTGTAGAATGTGCGCGGTACACGGCATGTGATTGAATGGCATGATGCGAGCCGCGGCGATCATATTGCGCGCACTGTCCGTGCCTACTGTTGTCACCTTCTCCTCAATTCTCCACCTGCGAGCAACAGTCTGGAACTGCTCTGCACAAGCCTCCGCAAAGTGCCGCTCTTCCGTTTTCATTATAGTCAGCGCAAAGGATGTCAGACCCCAGGCTTCAGTGATTAAATGCGCAGTAACTCCCAGGTAATTGTCATTACTCAATGATGTCCAGTGGTCTCCTGTCAGAGCCACGCATTCTGTGTGAACTAAAGCCTCTTCTTTTTTCTTTTTCTCCGTTTCATACAGTTCGTGGATTCGAATTGTTATTGTGCTTCTCGCTGGGGGCTTGTAGGACGCGTCCTGAGATGCAACCTTTAAAACATCCGCAAAGCCCTTGTCCTCCACAATGCTTAGCGGTCTGCAGTCCTTTGCTATCCATTTGGCTATATTGTCGGTCAGTTTGTCCAAAGAAGACTTACCGAGTGGCCTGCGTTCACTAAGAGTGGTCTGACGCAGGCCGGGTGAAGCTGCTGCCCCGACAAACGCGTGTTTGGCATTAAGGTGGTATTTTAAGGTCGAATTTGAACGGTGAAATTGAAACTCTTTACTACAGTGAGTGCAAATTACAACGCGTTTGTTTATTGTCCCATCTATGTTCTTCTTGTATTTAAATTCCCCATCCAGAAGGCCATCCGCTTCCTGCTTCTCCATTTTCAGTGGCGCGGTAAACAAATCAAGTGGAATTATGGGAGCGACTTATCTGCGTGTTGCGCTAAATAGTTATATATTCTAACGTAATTAATTCCAAAATTTAATTATCGCAATTAACGCGTTAATTTCGACAGCTATAAATATAATATAATATAATATAATATAATATAATATAATATATCATGTTGCTATTTAATGTTTTTTGTTCATGTTGCAGCTGCTCTGTGAGCCAAGCTTTCGTTGTCTAAATTCAATGGCAATATATCTCTGCACCACACGATGGCGATAGATTCTCACAGACAGTCTGTGCTCTGCTTCCGCCACCAGTCATCTTTAAATCTTTTTTTTAATTCAATGAAACCTTTATTTAACTGTCCATCTCGCGGCATTACTTAAAAAAAATCATATTTAAATACAAAGAAGATTAAATACATGAACGACAGTAAATTGATAAAATAAGAGCAAATAAATATATTTACAAATGATAGCAACATCAATGGAATAAAAGCATGAACAGCAGCAGAAGGAGAAAGAGGCCTGTATCTACATTATTACTCTGGCAGCTCTCAGTCTCCATACAGACAGGACACGTTGCAGCGTAATTGCAGACAGGTGCGTGGGCCTGAGCTCCGCCCAGGCAGAATGACGAGTGGAAGAAAGCAGCAACACAATAAACATATGTAGCCTTGCGGAGCCGGCCGGGCAGACACCGAGACAGAGTGCAAAGATTTTATACGTGACAACATACACAAAAAAACACACACAAAAAAAACACACAACAAAAATCAGAATGTGTTTGTGATTTGGATTTTTATTTAAAGGTGAAACCTTTTTTCTTTTCTTGTTTTGCCAGATTAGACATTTTGATTCATTTCATTTAGTTTTTTTGTTTTACTTTGATGCTATAATAGATGTTTTTAAAATGTAGTCATATTTAATACTATATTGCATCATGGCAAAACAACAGTCTCCTCAAGCTGCTTTATACTGTAAGGTAAAAACACTACAGTAAAAGCCAGAAAACCCCAACAATCCAATGATCCCCTTTGAGCAAGCACTGGGCGACAGTGGGGAGGAAAAACTCCCTTTAGGAAGAAACCTCCGGCAGAACCAGGCTCAAGAAGGGGCGGCCATCTGCTGCGACCGGTTGGGGGTGGGTGGGCAATCTCAGTCCACGAGGGCCGGTGTCCCTGCAGGTTTTAGATGTGTCCTCGAACCAACACAGCTGATTTAAACGGCTAAATTAGCTCCTCAACATGTCCTGAAGTTCTCCAGAGGCCTGGTAACGAACTAATCATGTGATTCAGGTGTGTTGAGCCAAGGTGAGATCTAAAACCTGCAGGGACACCGGCCCTCGTGGACTGAGAATGCCCACCCATGATATAGGGAGACAAGATGAAGTATACTTCTAATGGCCTATTTTAGCAGTTAATTTTTAACAATCAACTGGTGGTAATCCATCATCAGAATTGAGGAAAGGTGGTGTTGATGGAGACTCTACAGGAGGATTCACTGGGGAAGCCATACCTGCACTTCTGCCAGGGTGTCTTGGACGTACCTGAATAAATGTAGTTTTCCCTGGAAGTGGACGAGGATTAATCTGAGACGGAGTCTCCTCAGAACATCTCCCCATCATGCTTCTATGGTCCAACGATGCCAGCTTTTGTCCTTTCTGTTTTTCTAATTTAAGCTGGAGTTGAGCGTCTTTCACTCTAGATTTTAGATGACCTATCTCTTTTTCTTCATTGGCAGCCTTTTGGATAATCTGGTTCACTGGTCCAATGAGCTCCTCTCTTTGTCGGAATAAAGCGTACTCGGAAGACTTTACCATGTCATTGTACTGCTTTTTAAATGATTCCAGCTCCCGTGTTTTATCTAGTAAAGCTGCATCTAGATCCTTGCATCTGATACGTAGACAGTTCAGCTGTTTTTCAAGAAACTCCTTCGTTGTTCCAACAAAGGGGGTGCCTTCCACTCCGTCTACGTATTTATTTTTCAAGTAGTGGAACATATCCCTAAATTCCACCTTTTCTTTTCCTCTCAAGTGACCTGCATGTGGAAATGCCTTTTCAAAGGACAAAACGCACTGGCACAATTCCTCTTGGAAGTAGCGCTCTTTCTTCTCCAGCCAATTCACTTTGGATATAAATCTTTCCCGTTGCTTTTTTGTGGAGCGCAGTTTCTCTTCCAGCGCCACCTTTTCAGCCAGTGCCTGATTGTGTGCCGCTTTTACTTTGTGCCGGTCCACTGCTGTCTTTCTGTGGTTTTCCTGCTCTGTGCTTAGGGCCTTTTTGACGTCTTCAATTTTCTTTTTCAAAGAATCAACTTCGTCTTCAAGCATAGCCTTCATTTTCTTTTCCAAGGCCAGAGCTCTAATATTACTCTGGCATTTCTGCTTGATCGCCATATTCTGGGCCTTTTGGTCGTCTATCACTTTGCCCATTTGACCTTTCTCCTCTGTTAATTCTTTCATGTTTTTAACCATAAATTCATTTTCGTCTTGTAACTGTGTATTATGCCACAAAACACCGTCAATCCAACCCTGCGAGGATTGACGTTCTTCCTCGCGTTCCTTAACCGCATTGACGGTCACACCTCTACTATTTTTTACTGCCGTCTGCAGCTTTTCTATTTTGGAGTCATACATGTTGATCACCTCTTCTAACTTCCTGTCTGCAGCATTTGCTTTGTTTTCCAGTTTTTTAGTATTTTCCTGGTAAAACTGCTGCATCTTATTTTTTTCCTCTTTGTGGCGTTTCAATAATAATTCAACAACTTGGCTGTTGTGAAATTGCTGACGTGCCACCTTTTCTTTCTCTGTTTCCAGCAGTCCTTGCAGGACTTGGACTTCGTCCTCGTGTTTTTCTTTAAGCTCAGCCAGAGTTTTCTCCGTCTCTGCGCGGAACTTTACCAGAGCTTCGTGGTCATCTTTTATCGAGTCCAACCTGTCTGCGATGTTTGTCCTGTCATCCAAGACCGAACCCAGCAGCTTATTATTCTGCAAAAGTTCATTGTTTTCTTTTGTTAGATCCTCGATCCGTTTCTTATTGACTGTATGCAGGTTTTTGAAGTAGTCAAGCTCAGTTTTGAGCTTTTCAACCTCGTCGATCATTGGCTGCAGTCTTTGCTCGAACTGTCTGGCATATGTTTCTTTTTCTTTTTCACTTTTTTTAACCATTGTTTTCGAGAAATTAACATTTCTGTCTTTGTTAGCTTTCGAACTCATTTCTGCTTTTTTATGTGCTGTATCACTCCAACAAAACGATAGCTTAATGAATTCCCTTTGACAGCTGTCCTCTATTTATAGACTTGAACATCAAAGGATGAAAGGACTGTCACTATGACATCACCACGTTCTGTGACGTAACAGGGCTTTGGAGCGTGATGTCACGGGGGTGGGCGTGGAAAGGATTTTGGGGGTCTAAACAAAGCGTGTCTTTTTTTTTTAAAACTTTATTTAACAAACAATGAGTATACAACATACGAACAGATGAAGTATACAACAGAACATGAACACAAAAAGCCAAGGGTGAAAGAAAAAGGTAACAATTATAAGAATACACGCAAAAATTCACATACATATATTGTTGTGAGAGCCTTTTTGTTGGTGCAGTCTGATATTGATTGTATGTGCATGTGCACATCCTTAAAATAATGACAGAAATATGGTGTTTTGTTAGTAAACTTACATTTATGGATAAAAAATTTAGCTAAAAGTATTAAGAAATTAATCATAAAAAACATTTCTCATACTTCTTGGGGAACTTAAAGAAACAGAATAAAACATTTTCCCATCGTAAAGAAAACTCCCTTAAAATATGGACAATAACAAAGCTGCTAAATTCCTTCCAGAATCTCTGTGTAAAAGAACAGTACCAAAAAAGATGTGTCACCGTTTCTGGATGATCCCCACAGAAAGTACAATTAGTATTTATGTCCCTTTTGAATTTGACCATGTAGTGACTGGCTGGATAACATGTATGTCGAATTTTAAAAGAGACTTCTTTCACCTTATTTACAATCAAATATTTATGGGGGACCATCCAGACTGTCTTCCGCTTGATATCTGGAACACTGATTGGAAAATTATATAGTGCAATAAAGTCGTTGTAAGTAAGTAGTTGTCCCTCTTTACTAACCAGCTGAGCCACCAATAGGATCCCATTTTGGAGCCAAGTTTCCAGGAAAAGTGATTTATTTTTCTATAAAATATCTCTGTTGTTCCAGATAAGGTATTTGTGAGGTGAGAAGTTGTGTTTATAAATGAGGGTCCACGCTAAGAGGACCTGCTTATGGAAGGATGAAAGCTTTACAGGGACTTTCTCAACATTGTAATTACAATTTCAAATAAAAGTAAAGCCACCAAAACGAGAGAAAATGTGGTATGGTATAAAGTTCCAGATAGAGGTAGGGTTTTAAGAAAATGTTTGGCCCAATTAATTTTGAAAGTGTTATTTAAAGTAGAAAAGTCTAAGACGTTAAGCCCACCTGATTCGTACTTATTCATCACAACAGTTTTTCTAATATAGTGCGTACGGTTTTTCCATATAAAATTAAAGAGCATACGGTCAATATCTTTACTACTTTTCTTATCCAGATGTAAGGAGAGAGCAGCATATGTTCATCGGGATATCCCTTCAGCTTTAGTAATTAACACTCTACCTTTCAAAGACAAGTCCCTTGTTCCAAGATGGCGCCGCCGCGTATGGATGCCCCGGTGCTTCAGTGCGTTACTTCTGTTTTGTTTTTGTGCATAACTTCTGTGTCTGGGCACTCCTCTGGATATTCTTACACTAGAGAAGAGCTTCTTAACTACAGGACTACAACACCTGTGGATTTACTTCCAATATTTGTCGCATCTGCGGCAGATTTACTGCAGACTCTGATCAGGAAAGTGAGACGCCGAAAGCGAGGAAAGCGAGCCGGCGCACTCGTGCGTCTGAGGAGTGCTGCGAACTGCTCTTCCTGGGATCTTCCTTTCCAACGTACGCTCACTCAGGAATGAGATGGACGAGCTGGCCCTGATGAGAAGCATGAACAGAGACGTTGCCTCCTCCTGTGTCTTGTGTTTTACGGAGTCGTGGCTCTGTGAGGACATCCCGGACAGCGCGCTCAAGCTGGAGGGCTTTCATCTGCTGCGCGCGGACCGGCAGGCCTCTCTCTCTGGTAAGACCACAGGTGGACGTGTCTGCTTCTACATTAATAGTGGCTGGTGCACAGATGTAACAGTGATTGCTCAGCACTGCTCTTCCTCTCTGGAATACCTTTTTATTCACTGCAAACCGTTTTATTCTCCGCGGGAGTTTGCTTCATTCATCTTGGCCGCTGTTTACATCCCGCCAGATGCGGATGCGCAGGCAGCTCAGTGCGCACTCGCGGAGCAGATACTGCACATGGAGCGGACATTCCCGGACTCTCTCATCATTGCTCTTGGGGACTTTTACAACACCCCCCTCCTCACCCCACACAAAAGAGGATTTCACACCACCTCCTCCCACCACAACCCTTCATATTCATGAAGCAGATGCGAGGAAGCAGTTTAAGAGTCTGAATGCTCGGAAAGCTCCCGGCCCAGACGGTGTGTCTCGTCTACTGGACGCAGCCGGAGGGTTCACTTGGTTGTTTGCTCTCAATAGAAGCTGAGCGCGTCTCCGTGTCTGTGCTGGTAAACGATACTGAGTCCCAGTGCTCAGTAAACTGTACACCTGACCGTTATTCTCCCACTGAATCCGGTGTGTCCACGGTCCAACACGTGCTCAACACGATGGTGCTGACCGGTGCCCAAACACACCAGAACACCAAATAAGTAAAATAACACAAACACGAACTTCTCCATGGCTCGTCGGGATGGCAACTGCTCCAAAAGTGACACATGAAATAGGCTGACATTTGAGTTTGACACGGGAGGTGAGGGGGTGTTTTGAATATGCTTGACTCCGTCACGAGGTTGCGCACAGCATCACCGGCAAGGGGGCTTGGTTTGAGAGGTTTTTGGCATCTGTGATGTGATTTACAACCATCCACCCATGTACAGCAAGAAGCCGCACTCACAACCGTGGGCATCAGCAAGTTGGTGAAATTTAAACAAAACAAAACAGCATTCCATCTGAAACTCTCTTATTGTACCCAAAATACAAATTTTAGTGATTACATGTGGCTTCATTAATTATGTTCAAACGGATGAATACATAACGCAAGTAATAACTTTATGATCAGTCAGTGAATGAAGGAGCTCAAGAGTGCAAATATAGTTGCAATAAAGTGACAAATATGCCCTTTTATGTCAAACAAAGACCGAAATAAGTGGCATCAGTGTGAGGATGAGAATGAGCGATCCAACCTCACACTGCAGATATCAGGGCAAAGCACAGTGGGGGGGGGGGTTGCAGTCTTCTTGGCTGGACCTTCTTCTGCAGTGTGTGATCTTCTAGGAGAGTCTTCATGCAGCATGCCTGCCAGTGTGGTCCACACTGCTTCTCTGTCAGTCTTGGGCACACTGCGTAGGTCTTTAAAACGTGGGTCCAGTGCAGTTGCGATCTGGAGCCATGCATAGTTGGTATGTTCCTGGCGGGAAGCAAGGTCTTCCTTAAACTTCTCTTTAAACCTCACCACATATGCAGGGTCCTCATCAGTTACTTCCATGACACGGCGCAGGTGGCAGAAGGCTGGTAGAACTACAGAGCAGGAGACGTAGGCCTCTCCTCCCAGCAGTTCAGTCACATATCTGCAGTGGAATACACACACACACACACACACACACACACACACACACACACACACAGAGAGAGAGAGAGAGAGATAAGACAGCAAATTAAAAAAAGCTTTTTAATACTAGGTAATATTAATAAAATATTTGATTTCATTTATTTTTTAAATAAGACATTTTCATAATAACAAAACTGATTTAAGATGTATGTTTGATACATTTAATCTAAACCTACAATTATGGTCACAATGACAGGCTCACCTGCAGGGCTCTAGAAGTGTCTCCAGTCTCTGGAGTTTGTCCCACTCTGGAGGCGTCAGGAGGACAAGTTTATGCTTTTGTTTATCCAGAGTCGCGGTTACTGCAGTTTGGTTGCGGATCAAGCGCTTCACCATCTCCAGCGTGGAGTTCCAGCGCGTAGGCACGTCCTGGGCCAACGGCTCCTGCTTGCGCCCCAGTGACACCTGCTCTGCGTTCAGCTCTGCTGTGTTTGCTGGGCTGTGCTTAAAATGGCCAACAATTTTGCGGCATTTGGCCAGCGCAGTGACAAAGCCACTGTCTGCGAGACTCACTGTGATGCATCTCTGTAGAATGTGCGCGGTACACGGCATGTGATTGAATGGCATGATGCGAGCCGCGGCGATCATATTGCGCGCACTGTCCGTGCCTACTGTTGTCACCTTCTCCTCAATTCTCCACCTGCGAGCAACAGTCTGGAACTGCTCTGCACAAGCCTCCGCAAAGTGCCGCTCTTCCGTTTTCATTATAGTCAGCGCAAAGGATGTCAGACCCCAGGCTTCAGTGATTAAATGCGCAGTAACTCCCAGGTAATTGTCATTACTCAATGATGTCCAGTGGTCTCCTGTCAGAGCCACGCATTCTGTGTGAACTAAAGCCTCTTCTTTTTTCTTTTTCTCCGTTTCATACAGTTCGTGGATTCGAATTGTTATTGTGCTTCTCGCTGGGGGCTTGTAGGACGCGTCCTGAGATGCAACCTTTAAAACATCCGCAAAGCCCTTGTCCTCCACAATGCTTAGCGGTCTGCAGTCCTTTGCTATCCATTTGGCTATATTGTCGGTCAGTTTGTCCAAAGAAGACTTACCGAGTGGCCTGCGTTCACTAAGAGTGGTCTGACGCAGGCCGGGTGAAGCTGCTGCCCCGACAAACGCGTGTTTGGCATTAAGGTGGTATTTTAAGGTCGAATTTGAACGGTGAAATTGAAACTCTTTACTACAGTGAGTGCAAATTACAACGCGTTTGTTTATTGTCCCATCTATGTTCTTCTTGTATTTAAATTCCCCATCCAGAAGGCCATCCGCTTCCTGCTTCTCCATTTTCAGTGGCGCGGTAAACAAATCAAGTGGAATTATGGGAGCGACTTATCTGCGTGTTGCGCTAAATAGTTAAATATTCTAACGTAATTAATTCCAAAATTTAATTATCGCAATTAACGCGTTAATTTCGACAGCTATAAATATAATATAATATAATATAATATAATATAATATAATATATCATGTTGCTATTTAATGTTTTTTGTTCGTGTTGCAGCTGCTCTGTGAGCCAAGCTTTCGTTGTCTAAATTCAATGGCAATATATCTCTGCACCACACGATGGCGATAGATTCTCACAGACAGTCTGTGCTCTGCTTCCGCCACCAGTCATCTTTAAATCTTTTTTTTAATTCAATGAAACCTTTATTTAACTGTCCATCTCGCGGCATTACTTAAAAAAAATCATATTTAAATACAAAGAAGATTAAATACATGAACGACAGTAAATTGATAAAATAAGAGCAAATAAATATATTTACAAATGATAGCAACATCAATGGAATAAAAGCATGAACAGCAGCAGAAGGAGAAAGAGGCCTGTATCTACATTATTACTCTGGCAGCTCTCAGTCTCCATACAGACAGGACACGTTGCAGCGTAATTGCAGACAGGTGCGTGGGCCTGAGCTCCGCCCAGGCAGAATGACGAGTGGAAGAAAGCAGCAACACAATAAACATATGTAGCCTTGCGGAGCCGGCCGGGCAGACACCGAGACAGAGTGCAACGATTTTATACGTGACAACATACACAAAAAAACACACACAACAAAAATCAGAATGTGTTTGTGATTTGGATTTTTATTTAAAGGTGAAACCTTTTTTCTTTTCTTGTTTTGCCAGATTAGACATTTTGATTCATTTCATTTAGTTTTTTTGTTTTACTTTGATGCTATAATAGATGTTTTTAAAATGTAGTCATATTTAATACTATATTGCATCATGGCAAAACAACAGTCTCCTCAAGCTGCTTTATACTGTAAGGTAAAAACACTACAGTAAAAGCCAGAAAACCCCAACAATCCAATGATCCCCTTTGAGCAAGCACTGGGCGACAGTGGGGAGGAAAAACTCCCTTTAGGAAGAAACCTCCGGCAGAACCAGGCTCAAGAAGGGGCGGCCATCTGCTGCGACCGGTTGGGGGTGGGTGGGCAATCTCAGTCCACGAGGGCCGGTGTCCCTGCAGGTTTTAGATGTGTCCTCGAACCAACACAGCTGATTTAAACGGCTAAATTAGCTCCTCAACATGTCCTGAAGTTCTCCAGAGGCCTGGTAACGAACTAATCATGTGATTCAGGTGTGTTGAGCCAAGGTGAGATCTAAAACCTGCAGGGACACCGGCCCTCGTGGACTGAGAATGCCCACCCATGATATAGGGAGACAAGATGAAGTATACTTCTAATGGCCTATTTTAGCAGTTAATTTTTAACAATCAACTGGTGGTAATCCATCATCAGAATTGAGGAAAGGTGGTGTTGATGGAGACTCTACAGGAGGATTCACTGGGGAAGCCATACCTGCACTTCTGCCAGGGTGTCTTGGACGTACCTGAATAAATGTAGTTTTCCCTGGAAGTGGACGAGGATTAATCTGAGACGGAGTCTCCTCAGAACATCTCCCCATCATGCTTCTATGGTCCAACGATGCCAGCTTTTGTCCTTTCTGTTTTTCTAATTTAAGCTGGAGTTGAGCGTCTTTCACTCTAGATTTTAGATGACCTATCTCTTTTTCTTCATTGGCAGCCTTTTGGATAATCTGGTTCACTGGTCCAATGAGCTCCTCTCTTTGTCGGAATAAAGCGTACTCGGAAGACTTTACCATGTCATTGTACTGCTTTTTAAATGATTCCAGCTCCCGTGTTTTATCTAGTAAAGCTGCATCTAGATCCTTGCATCTGATACGTAGACAGTTCAGCTGTTTTTCAAGAAACTCCTTCGTTGTTCCAACAAAGGGGGTGCCTTCCACTCCGTCTACGTATTTATTTTTCAAGTAGTGGAACATATCCCTAAATTCCACCTTTTCTTTTCCTCTCAAGTGACCTTCATGTGGAAATGCCTTTTCAAAGGACAAAACGCACTGGCACAATTCCTCTTGGAAGTAGCGCTCTTTCTTCTCCAGCCAATTCACTTTGGATATAAATCTTTCCCGTTGCTTTTTTGTGGAGCGCAGTTTCTCTTCCAGCGCCACCTTTTCAGCCAGTGCCTGATTGTGTGCCGCTTTTACTTTGTGCCGGTCCACTGCTGTCTTTCTGTGGTTTTCCTGCTCTGTGCTTAGGGCCTTTTTGACGTCTTCAATTTTCTTTTTCAAAGAATCAACTTCGTCTTCAAGCATAGCCTTCATTTTCTTTTCCAAGGCCAGAGCTCTAATATTACTCTGGCATTTCTGCTTGATCGCCATATTCTGGGCCTTTTGGTCGTCTATCACTTTGCCCATTTGACCTTTCTCCTCTGTTAATTCTTTCATGTTTTTAACCATAAATTCATTTTCGTCTTGTAACTGTGTATTATGCCACAAAACACCGTCAATCCAACCCTGCGAGGATTGACGTTCTTCCTCGCGTTCCTTAACCGCATTGACGGTCACACCTCTACTATTTTTTACTGCCGTCTGCAGCTTTTCTATTTTGGAGTCATACATGTTGATCACCTCTTCTAACTTCCTGTCTGCAGCATTTGCTTTGTTTTCCAGTTTTTTAGTATTTTCCTGGTAAAACTGCTGCATCTTATTTTTTTCCTCTTTGTGGCGTTTCAATAATAATTCAACAACTTGGCTGTTGTGAAATTGCTGACGTGCCACCTTTTCTTTCTCTGTTTCCAGCAGTCCTTGCAGGACTTGGACTTCGTCCTCGTGTTTTTCTTTAAGCTCAGCCAGAGTTTTCTCCGTCTCTGCGCGGAACTTTACCAGAGCTTCGTGGTCATCTTTTATCGAGTCCAACCTGTCTGCGATGTTTGTCCTGTCATCCAAGACCGAACCCAGCAGCTTATTATTCTGCAAAAGTTCATTGTTTTCTTTTGTTAGATCCTCGATCCGTTTCTTATTGACTGTATGCAGGTTTTTGAAGTAGTCAAGCTCAGTTTTGAGCTTTTCAACCTCGTCGATCATTGGCTGCAGTCTTTGCTCGAACTGTCTGGCATATGTTTCTTTTTCTTTTTCACTTTTTTTAACCATTGTTTTCGAGAAATTAACATTTCTGTCTTTGTTAGCTTTCGAACTCATTTCTGCTTTTTTATGTGCTGTATCACTCCAACAAAACGATAGCTTAATGAATTCCCTTTGACAGCTGTCCTCTATTTATAGACTTGAACATCAAAGGATGAAAGGACTGTCACTATGACATCACCACGTTCTGTGACGTAACAGGGCTTTGGAGCGTGATGTCACGGGGGTGGGCGTGGAAAGGATTTTGGGGGTCTAAACAAAGCGTGTCTTTTTTTAAAACTTTATTTAACAAACAATGAGTATACAACATACGAACAGATGAAGTATACAACAGAACATGAACACAAAAAGCCAAGGGTGAAAGAAAAAGGTAACAATTATAAGAATACACGCAAAAATTCACATACATATATTGTTGTGAGAGCCTTTTTGTTGGTGCAGTCTGATATTGATTGTATGTGCATGTGCACATCCTTAAAATAATGACAGAAATATGGTGTTTTGTTAGTAAACTTACATTTATGGATAAAAAATTTAGCTAAAAGTATTAAGAAATTAATCATAAAAAACATTTCTCATACTTCTTGGGGAACTTAAAGAAACAGAATAAAACATTTTCCCATCGTAAAGAAAACTCCCTTAAAATATGGACAATAACAAAGCTGCTAAATTCCTTCCAGAATCTCTGTGTAAAAGAACAGTACCAAAAAAGATGTGTCACCGTTTCTGGATGATCCCCACAGAAAGTACAATTAGTATTTATGTCCCTTTTGAATTTGACCATGTAGTGACTGGCTGGATAACATGTATGTCGAATTTTAAAAGAGACTTCTTTCACCTTATTTACAATCAAATATTTATGGGGGACCATCCAGACTGTCTTCCGCTTGATATCTGGAACACTGATTGGAAAATTATATAGTGCAATAAAGTCGTTGTAAGTAAGTAGTTGTCCCTCTTTACTAACCAGCTGAGCCACCAATAGGATCCCATTTTGGAGCCAAGTTTCCAGGAAAAGTGATTTATTTTTCTATAAAATATCTCTGTTGTTCCAGATAAGGTATTTGTGAGGTGAGAAGTTGTGTTTATAAATGAGGGTCCACGCTAAGAGGACCTGCTTATGGAAGGATGAAAGCTTTACAGGGACTTTCTCAACATTGTAATTACAATTTCAAATAAAAGTAAAGCCACCAAAACGAGAGAAAATGTGGTATGGTATAAAGTTCCAGATAGAGGTAGGGTTTTAAGAAAATGTTTGGCCCAATTAATTTTGAAAGTGTTATTTAAAGTAGAAAAGTCTAAGACGTTAAGCCCACCTGATTCGTACTTATTCATCACAACAGTTTTTCTAATATAGTGCGTACGGTTTTTCCATATAAAATTAAAGAGCATACGGTCAATATCTTTACTACTTTTCTTATCCAGATGTAAGGAGAGAGCAGCATATGTTCATCGGGATATCCCTTCAGCTTTAGTAATTAACACTCTACCTTTCAAAGACAAGTCCCTTGTTCCAAGATGGCGCCGCCGCGTATGGATGCCCCGGTGCTTCAGTGCGTTACTTCTGTTTTGTTTTTGTGCATAACTTCTGTGTCTGGGCACTCCTCTGGATATTCTTACACTAGAGAAGAGCTTCTTAACTACAGGACTACAACACCTGTGGATTTACTTCCAATATTTGTCGCATCTGCGGCAGATTTACTGCAGACTCTGATCAGGAAAGTGAGACGCCGAAAGCGAGGAAAGCGAGCCGGCGCACTCGTGCGTCTGAGGAGTGCTGCGAACTGCTCTTCCTGGGATCTTCCTTTCCGACGTACGCTCACTCAGGAATGAGATGGACGAGCTGGCCCTGATGAGAAGCATGAACAGAGACGTTGCCTCCTCCTGTGTCTTGTGTTTTACGGAGTCGTGGCTCTGTGAGGACATCCCGGACAGCGCGCTCAAGCTGGAGGGCTTTCATCTGCTGCGCGCGGACCGGCAGGCCTCTCTCTCTGGTAAGACCACAGGTGGACGTGTCTGCTTCTACATTAATAGTGGCTGGTGCACAGATGTAACAGTGATTGCTCAGCACTGCTCTTCCTCTCTGGAATACCTTTTTATTCACTGCAAACCGTTTTATTCTCCGCGGGAGTTTGCTTCATTCATCTTGGCCGCTGTTTACATCCCGCCAGATGCGGATGCGCAGGCAGCTCAGTGCGCACTCGCGGAGCAGATACTGCACATGGAGCGGACATTCCCGGACTCTCTCATCATTGCTCTTGGGGACTTTTACAACACCCCCCTCCTCACCCCACACAAAAGAGGATTTCACACCACCTCCTCCCACCACAACCCTTCATATTCATGAAGCAGATGCGAGGAAGCAGTTTAAGAGTCTGAATGCTCGGAAAGCTCCCGGCCCAGACGGTGTGTCTCGTCTACTGGACGCAGCCGGAGGGTTCACTTGGTTGTTTGCTCTCAATAGAAGCTGAGCGCGTCTCCGTGTCTGTGCTGGTAAACGATACTGAGTCCCAGTGCTCAGTAAACTGTACACCTGACCGTTATTCTCCCACTGAATCCGGTGTGTCCACGGTCCAACACGTGCTCAACACGATGGTGCTGACCGGTGCCCAAACACACCAGAACACCAAATAAGTAAAATAACACAAACACGAACTTCTCCATGGCTCGTCGGGATGGCAACTGCTCCAAAAGTGACACATGAAATAGGCTGACATTTGAGTTTGACACGGGAGGTGAGGGGGTGTTTTGAATATGCTTGACTCCGTCACGAGGTTGCGCACAGCATCACCGGCAAGGGGGCTTGGTTTGAGAGGTTTTTGGCATCTGTGATGTGATTTACAACCATCCACCCATGTACAGCAAGAAGCCGCACTCACAACCGTGGGCATCAGCAAGTTGGTGAAATTTAAACAAAACAAAACAGCATTCCATCTGAAACTCTCTTATTGTACCCAAAATACAAATTTTAGTGATTACATGTGGCTTCATTAATTATGTTCAAACGGATGAATACATAACGCAAGTAATAACTTTATGATCAGTCAGTGAATGAAGGAGCTCAAGAGTGCAAATATAGTTGCAATAAAGTGACAAATATGCCCTTTTATGTCAAACAAAGACCGAAATAAGTGGCATCAGTGTGAGGATGAGAATGAGCGATCCAACCTCACACTGCAGATATCAGGGCAAAGCACAGTGGGGGGGTTGCAGTCTTCTTGGCTGGACCTTCTTCTGCAGTGTGTGATCTTCTAGGAGAGTCTTCATGCAGCATGCCTGCCAGTGTGGTCCACACTGCTTCTCTGTCAGTCTTGGGCACACTGCGTAGGTCTTTAAAACGTGGGTCCAGTGCAGTTGCGATCTGGAGCCATGCATAGTTGGTATGTTCCTGGCGGGAAGCAAGGTCTTCCTTAAACTTCTCTTTAAACCTCACCACATATGCAGGGTCCTCATCAGTTACTTCCATGACACGGCGCAGGTGGCAGAAGGCTGGTAGAACTACAGAGCAGGAGACGTAGGCCTCTCCTCCCAGCAGTTCAGTCACATATCTGCAGTGGAATACACACACACACACACACACACACACACACACACACACACACACACAGAGAGAGAGAGAGATAAGACAGCAAATTAAAAAAAGCTTTTTAATACTAGGTAATATTAATAAAATATTTGATTTCATTTATTTTTTAAATAAGACATTTTCATAATAACAAAACTGATTTAAGATGTATGTTTGATACATTTAATCTAAACCTACAATTATGGTCACAATGACAGGCTCACCTGCAGGGCTCTAGAAGTGTCTCCAGTCTCTGGAGTTTGTCCCACTCTGGAGGCGTCAGGAGGACAAGTTTATGCTTTTGTTTATCCAGAGTCGCGGTTACTGCAGTTTGGTTGCGGATCAAGCGCTTCACCATCTCCAGCGTGGAGTTCCAGCGCGTAGGCACGTCCTGGGCCAACGGCTCCTGCTTGCGCCCCAGTGACACCTGCTCTGCGTTCAGCTCTGCTGTGTTTGCTGGGCTGTGCTTAAAATGGCCAACAATTTTGCGGCATTTGGCCAGCGCAGTGACAAAGCCACTGTCTGCGAGACTCACTGTGATGCATCTCTGTAGAATGTGCGCGGTACACGGCATGTGATTGAATGGCATGATGCGAGCCGCGGCGATCATATTGCGCGCACTGTCCGTGCCTACTGTTGTCACCTTCTCCTCAATTCTCCACCTGCGAGCAACAGTCTGGAACTGCTCTGCACAAGCCTCCGCAAAGTGCCGCTCTTCCGTTTTCATTATAGTCAGCGCAAAGGATGTCAGACCCCAGGCTTCAGTGATTAAATGCGCAGTAACTCCCAGGTAATTGTCATTACTCAATGATGTCCAGTGGTCTCCTGTCAGAGCCACGCATTCTGTGTGAACTAAAGCCTCTTCTTTTTTCTTTTTCTCCGTTTCATACAGTTCGTGGATTCGAATTGTTATTGTGCTTCTCGCTGGGGGCTTGTAGGACGCGTCCTGAGATGCAACCTTTAAAACATCCGCAAAGCCCTTGTCCTCCACAATGCTTAGCGGTCTGCAGTCCTTTGCTATCCATTTGGCTATATTGTCGGTCAGTTTGTCCAAAGAAGACTTACCGAGTGGCCTGCGTTCACTAAGAGTGGTCTGACGCAGGCCGGGTGAAGCTGCTGCCCCGACAAACGCGTGTTTGGCATTAAGGTGGTATTTTAAGGTCGAATTTGAACGGTGAAATTGAAACTCTTTACTACAGTGAGTGCAAATTACAACGCGTTTGTTTATTGTCCCATCTATGTTCTTCTTGTATTTAAATTCCCCATCCAGAAGGCCATCCGCTTCCTGCTTCTCCATTTTCAGTGGCGCGGTAAACAAATCAAGTGGAATTATGGGAGCGACTTATCTGCGTGTTGCGCTAAATAGTTAAATATTCTAACGTAATTAATTCCAAAATTTAATTATCGCAATTAACGCGTTAATTTCGACAGCTATAAATATAATATAATATAATATAATATAATATAATATAATATAATATATCATGTTGCTATTTAATGTTTTTTGTTCGTGTTGCAGCTGCTCTGTGAGCCAAGCTTTCGTTGTCTAAATTCAATGGCAATATATCTCTGCACCACACGATGGCGATAGATTCTCACAGACAGTCTGTGCTCTGCTTCCGCCACCAGTCATCTTTAAATCTTTTTTTTTAATTCAATGAAACCTTTATTTAACTGTCCATCTCGCGGCATTACTTAAAAAAAATCATATTTAAATACAAAGAAGATTAAATACATGAACGACAGTAAATTGATAAAATAAGAGCAAATAAATATATTTACAAATGATAGCAACATCAATGGAATAAAAGCATGAACAGCAGCAGAAGGAGAAAGAGGCCTGTATCTACATTATTACTCTGGCAGCTCTCAGTCTCCATACAGACAGGACACGTTGCAGCGTAATTGCAGACAGGTGCGTGGGCCTGAGCTCCGCCCAGGCAGAATGACGAGTGGAAGAAAGCAGCAACACAATAAACATATGTAGCCTTGCGGAGCCGGCCGGGCAGACACCGAGACAGAGTGCAACGATTTTATACGTGACAACATACACAAAAAAACACACACAACAAAAATCAGAATGTGTTTGTGATTTGGATTTTTATTTAAAGGTGAAACCTTTTTTCTTTTCTTGTTTTGCCAGATTAGACATTTTGATTCATTTCATTTAGTTTTTTTGTTTTACTTTGATGCTATAATAGATGTTTTTAAAATGTAGTCATATTTAATACTATATTGCATCATGGCAAAACAACAGTCTCCTCAAGCTGCTTTATACTGTAAGGTAAAAACACTACAGTAAAAGCCAGAAAACCCCAACAATCCAATGATCCCCTTTGAGCAAGCACTGGGCGACAGTGGGGAGGAAAAACTCCCTTTAGGAAGAAACCTCCGGCAGAACCAGGCTCAAGAAGGGGCGGCCATCTGCTGCGACCGGTTGGGGGTGGGTGGGCAATCTCAGTCCACGAGGGCCGGTGTCCCTGCAGGTTTTAGATGTGTCCTCGAACCAACACAGCTGATTTAAACGGCTAAATTAGCTCCTCAACATGTCCTGAAGTTCTCCAGAGGCCTGGTAACGAACTAATCATGTGATTCAGGTGTGTTGAGCCAAGGTGAGATCTAAAACCTGCAGGGACACCGGCCCTCGTGGACTGAGAATGCCCACCCATGATATAGGGAGACAAGATGAAGTATACTTCTAATGGCCTATTTTAGCAGTTAATTTTTAACAATCAACTGGTGGTAATCCATCATCAGAATTGAGGAAAGGTGGTGTTGATGGAGACTCTACAGGAGGATTCACTGGGGAAGCCATACCTGCACTTCTGCCAGGGTGTCTTGGACGTACCTGAATAAATGTAGTTTTCCCTGGAAGTGGACGAGGATTAATCTGAGACGGAGTCTCCTCAGAACATCTCCCCATCATGCTTCTATGGTCCAACGATGCCAGCTTTTGTCCTTTCTGTTTTTCTAATTTAAGCTGGAGTTGAGCGTCTTTCACTCTAGATTTTAGATGACCTATCTCTTTTTCTTCATTGGCAGCCTTTTGGATAATCTGGTTCACTGGTCCAATGAGCTCCTCTCTTTGTCGGAATAAAGCGTACTCGGAAGACTTTACCATGTCATTGTACTGCTTTTTAAATGATTCCAGCTCCCGTGTTTTATCTAGTAAAGCTGCATCTAGATCCTTGCATCTGATACGTAGACAGTTCAGCTGTTTTTCAAGAAACTCCTTCGTTGTTCCAACAAAGGGGGTGCCTTCCACTCCGTCTACGTATTTATTTTTCAAGTAGTGGAACATATCCCTAAATTCCACCTTTTCTTTTCCTCTCAAGTGACCTTCATGTGGAAATGCCTTTTCAAAGGACAAAACGCACTGGCACAATTCCTCTTGGAAGTAGCGCTCTTTCTTCTCCAGCCAATTCACTTTGGATATAAATCTTTCCCGTTGCTTTTTTGTGGAGCGCAGTTTCTCTTCCAGCGCCACCTTTTCAGCCAGTGCCTGATTGTGTGCCGCTTTTACTTTGTGCCGGTCCACTGCTGTCTTTCTGTGGTTTTCCTGCTCTGTGCTTAGGGCCTTTTTGACGTCTTCAATTTTCTTTTTCAAAGAATCAACTTCGTCTTCAAGCATAGCCTTCATTTTCTTTTCCAAGGCCAGAGCTCTAATATTACTCTGGCATTTCTGCTTGATCGCCATATTCTGGGCCTTTTGGTCGTCTATCACTTTGCCCATTTGACCTTTCTCCTCTGTTAATTCTTTCATGTTTTTAACCATAAATTCATTTTCGTCTTGTAACTGTGTATTATGCCACAAAACACCGTCAATCCAACCCTGCGAGGATTGACGTTCTTCCTCGCGTTCCTTAACCGCATTGACGGTCACACCTCTACTATTTTTTACTGCCGTCTGCAGCTTTTCTATTTTGGAGTCATACATGTTGATCACCTCTTCTAACTTCCTGTCTGCAGCATTTGCTTTGTTTTCCAGTTTTTTAGTATTTTCCTGGTAAAACTGCTGCATCTTATTTTTTTCCTCTTTGTGGCGTTTCAATAATAATTCAACAACTTGGCTGTTGTGAAATTGCTGACGTGCCACCTTTTCTTTCTCTGTTTCCAGCAGTCCTTGCAGGACTTGGACTTCGTCCTCGTGTTTTTCTTTAAGCTCAGCCAGAGTTTTCTCCGTCTCTGCGCGGAACTTTACCAGAGCTTCGTGGTCATCTTTTATCGAGTCCAACCTGTCTGCGATGTTTGTCCTGTCATCCAAGACCGAACCCAGCAGCTTATTATTCTGCAAAAGTTCATTGTTTTCTTTTGTTAGATCCTCGATCCGTTTCTTATTGACTGTATGCAGGTTTTTGAAGTAGTCAAGCTCAGTTTTGAGCTTTTCAACCTCGTCGATCATTGGCTGCAGTCTTTGCTCGAACTGTCTGGCATATGTTTCTTTTTCTTTTTCACTTTTTTTAACCATTGTTTTCGAGAAATTAACATTTCTGTCTTTGTTAGCTTTCGAACTCATTTCTGCTTTTTTATGTGCTGTATCACTCCAACAAAACGATAGCTTAATGAATTCCCTTTGACAGCTGTCCTCTATTTATAGACTTGAACATCAAAGGATGAAAGGACTGTCACTATGACATCACCACGTTCTGTGACGTAACAGGGCTTTGGAGCGTGATGTCACGGGGGTGGGCGTGGAAAGGATTTTGGGGGTCTAAACAAAGCGTGTCTTTTTTTTTTAAAACTTTATTTAACAAACAATGAGTATACAACATACGAACAGATGAAGTATACAACAGAACATGAACACAAAAAGCCAAGGGTGAAAGAAAAAGGTAACAATTATAAGAATACACGCAAAAATTCACATACATATATTGTTGTGAGAGCCTTTTTGTTGGTGCAGTCTGATATTGATTGTATGTGCATGTGCACATCCTTAAAATAATGACAGAAATATGGTGTTTTGTTAGTAAACTTACATTTATGGATAAAAAATTTAGCTAAAAGTATTAAGAAATTTATCATAAAAAACATTTCTCATACTTCTTGGGGAACTTAAAGAAACAGAATAAAACATTTTCCCATCGTAAAGAAAACTCCCTTAAAATATGGACAATAACAAAGCTGCTAAATTCCTTCCAGAATCTCTGTGTAAAAGAACAGTACCAAAAAAGATGTGTCACCGTTTCTGGATGATCCCCACAGAAAGTACAATTAGTATTTATGTCCCTTTTGAATTTGACCATGTAGTGACTGGCTGGATAACATGTATGTCGAATTTTAAAAGAGACTTCTTTCACCTTATTTACAATCAAATATTTATGGGGGACCATCCAGACTGTCTTCCGCTTGATATCTGGAACACTGATTGGAAAATTATATAGTGCAATAAAGTCGTTGTAAGTAAGTAGTTGTCCCTCTTTACTAACCAGCTGAGCCACCAATAGGATCCCATTTTGGAGCCAAGTTTCCAGGAAAAGTGATTTATTTTTCTATAAAATATCTCTGTTGTTCCAGATAAGGTATTTGTGAGGTGAGAAGTTGTGTTTATAAATGAGGGTCCACGCTAAGAGGACCTGCTTATGGAAGGATGAAAGCTTTACAGGGACTTTCTCAACATTGTAATTACAATTTCAAATAAAAGTAAAGCCACCAAAACGAGAGAAAATGTGGTATGGTATAAAGTTCCAGATAGAGGTAGGGTTTTAAGAAAATGTTTGGCCCAATTAATTTTGAAAGTGTTATTTAAAGTAGAAAAGTCTAAGACGTTAAGCCCACCTGATTCGTACTTATTCATCACAACAGTTTTTCTAATATAGTGCGTACGGTTTTTCCATATAAAATTAAAGAGCATACGGTCAATATCTTTACTACTTTTCTTATCCAGATGTAAGGAGAGAGCAGCATATGTTCATCGGGATATCCCTTCAGCTTTAGTAATTAACACTCTACCTTTCAAAGACAAGTCCCTTGTTCCAAGATGGCGCCGCCGCGTATGGATGCCCCGGTGCTTCAGTGCGTTACTTCTGTTTTGTTTTTGTGCATAACTTCTGTGTCTGGGCACTCCTCTGGATATTCTTACACTAGAGAAGAGCTTCTTAACTACAGGACTACAACACCTGTGGATTTACTTCCAATATTTGTCGCATCTGCGGCAGATTTACTGCAGACTCTGATCAGGAAAGTGAGACGCCGAAAGCGAGGAAAGCGAGCCGGCGCACTCGTGCGTCTGAGGAGACGCGGACTGCGAACTGCTCTTCCTGGGATCTTCCTTTCCAACGTACACTCACTCAGGAATGAGATGGACGAGCTGGCCCTGATGAGAAGCATGAACAGAGACGTTGCCTCCTCCTGTGTCTTGTGTTTTACGGAGTCGTGGCTCTGTGAGGACATCCCGGACAGCGCGCTCAAGCTGGAGGGCTTTCATCTGCTGCGCGCGGACCGGCAGGCCTCTCTCTCTGGTAAGACCACAGGTGGACGTGTCTGCTTCTACATTAATAGTGGCTGGTGCACAGATGTAACAGTGATTGCTCAGCACTGCTCTTCCTCTCTGGAATACCTTTTTATTCACTGCAAACCGTTTTATTCTCCGCGGGAGTTTGCTTCATTCATCTTGGCCGCTGTTTACATCCCGCCAGATGCGGATGCGCAGGCAGCTCAGTGCGCACTCGCGGAGCAGATACTGCACATGGAGCGGACATTCCCGGACTCTCTCATCATTGCTCTTGGGGACTTTTACAACACCCCCCTCCTCACCCCACACAAAAGAGGATTTCACACCACCTCCTCCCACCACAACCCTTCATATTCATGAAGCAGATGCGAGGAAGCAGTTTAAGAGTCTGAATGCTCGGAAAGCTCCCGGCCCAGACGGTGTGTCTCGTCTACTGGACGCAGCCGGAGGGTTCACTTGGTTGTTTGCTCTCAATAGAAGCTGAGCGCGTCTCCGTGTCTGTGCTGGTAAACGATACTGAGTCCCAGTGCTCAGTAAACTGTACACCTGACCGTTATTCTCCCACTGAATCCGGTGTGTCCACGGTCCAACACGTGCTCAACACGATGGTGCTGACCGGTGCCCAAACACACCAGAACACCAAATAAGTAAAATAACACAAACACGAACTTCTCCATGGCTCGTCGGGATGGCAACTGCTCCAAAAGTGACACATGAAATAGGCTGACATTTGAGTTTGACACGGGAGGTGAGGGGGTGTTTTGAATATGCTTGACTCCGTCACGAGGTTGCGCACAGCATCACCGGCAAGGGGGCTTGGTTTGAGAGGTTTTTGGCATCTGTGATGTGATTTACAACCATCCACCCATGTACAGCAAGAAGCCGCACTCACAACCGTGGGCATCAGCAAGTTGGTGAAATTTAAACAAAACAAAACAGCATTCCATCTGAAACTCTCTTATTGTACCCAAAATACAAATTTTAGTGATTACATGTGGCTTCATTAATTATGTTCAAACGGATGAATACATAACGCAAGTAATAACTTTATGATCAGTCAGTGAATGAAGGAGCTCAAGAGTGCAAATATAGTTGCAATAAAGTGACAAATATGCCCTTTTATGTCAAACAAAGACCGAAATAAGTGGCATCAGTGTGAGGATGAGAATGAGCGATCCAACCTCACACTGCAGATATCAGGGCAAAGCACAGTGGGGGGGGGGTTGCAGTCTTCTTGGCTGGACCTTCTTCTGCAGTGTGTGATCTTCTAGGAGAGTCTTCATGCAGCATGCCTGCCAGTGTGGTCCACACTGCTTCTCTGTCAGTCTTGGGCACACTGCGTAGGTCTTTAAAACGTGGGTCCAGTGCAGTTGCGATCTGGAGCCATGCATAGTTGGTATGTTCCTGGCGGGAAGCAAGGTCTTCCTTAAACTTCTCTTTAAACCTCACCACATATGCAGGGTCCTCATCAGTTACTTCCATGACACGGCGCAGGTGGCAGAAGGCTGGTAGAACTACAGAGCAGGAGACGTAGGCCTCTCCTCCCAGCAGTTCAGTCACATATCTGCAGTGGAATACACACATACACACATGGGGTGGCTGTAGCTCAGGTGGCAGAGCAGGTCAGCCACTAATCAGAAGGTCGGTGGTTCGATCCCAGGCTGCCTCCTGGCTGCATGCCAAATATCCTTGGGCAAGATACTAACCCCGTGTTTGCCTACTGGTGGTGGTCAGAGGGCCCGGTGGCGCCTGTGTCCGGCAGCCTCGCCTCTGTCAGTGCGCCCCAGGGCAGCTGTGGCTACAATGTAGCTTGCCATCGCCAGTGTGTGAATGTGTGCGTGAATGGGTGAATGACTGAATGTAGTGTAAAGCGCTTTGGGGTCCTATGGACTAGAAAAGCGCTATACAAATGCAGGCCATTTACACACACACACACACACAGATAAGACAGCAAATTAAAAAAAGCTTTTTAATACTAGGTAATATTAATAAAATATTTGATTTCATTTATTTTTTAAATAAGACATTTTCATAATAACAAAACTGATTTAAGATGTATGTTTGATACATTTAATCTAAACCTACAATTATGGTCACAATGACAGGCTCACCTGCAGGGCTCTAGAAGTGTCTCCAGTCTCTGGAGTTTGTCCCACTCTGGAGGCGTCAGGAGGACAAGTTTATGCTTTTGTTTATCCAGAGTCGCGGTTACTGCAGTTTGGTTGCGGATCAAGCGCTTCACCATCTCCAGCGTGGAGTTCCAGCGCGTAGGCACGTCCTGGGCCAACGGCTCCTGCTTGCGCCCCAGTGACACCTGCTCTGCGTTCAGCTCTGCTGTGTTTGCTGGGCTGTGCTTAAAATGGCCAACAATTTTGCGGCATTTGGCCAGCGCAGTGACAAAGCCACTGTCTGCGAGACTCACTGTGATGCATCTCTGTAGAATGTGCGCGGTACACGGCATGTGATTGAATGGCATGATGCGAGCCGCGGCGATCATATTGCGCGCACTGTCCGTGCCTACTGTTGTCACCTTCTCCTCAATTCTCCACCTGCGAGCAACAGTCTGGAACTGCTCTGCACAAGCCTCCGCAAAGTGCCGCTCTTCCGTTTTCATTATAGTCAGCGCAAAGGATGTCAGACCCCAGGCTTCAGTGATTAAATGCGCAGTAACTCCCAGGTAATTGTCATTACTCAATGATGTCCAGTGGTCTCCTGTCAGAGCCACGCATTCTGTGTGAACTAAAGCCTCTTCTTTTTTCTTTTTCTCCGTTTCATACAGTTCGTGGATTCGAATTGTTATTGTGCTTCTCGCTGGGGGCTTGTAGGACGCGTCCTGAGATGCAACCTTTAAAACATCCGCAAAGCCCTTGTCCTCCACAATGCTTAGCGGTCTGCAGTCCTTTGCTATCCATTTGGCTATATTGTCGGTCAGTTTGTCCAAAGAAGACTTACCGAGTGGCCTGCGTTCACTAAGAGTGGTCTGACGCAGGCCGGGTGAAGCTGCTGCCCCGACAAACGCGTGTTTGGCATTAAGGTGGTATTTTAAGGTCGAATTTGAACGGTGAAATTGAAACTCTTTACTACAGTGAGTGCAAATTACAACGCGTTTGTTTATTGTCCCATCTATGTTCTTCTTGTATTTAAATTCCCCATCCAGAAGGCCATCCGCTTCCTGCTTCTCCATTTTCAGTGGCGCGGTAAACAAATCAAGTGGAATTATGGGAGCGACTTATCTGCGTGTTGCGCTAAATAGTTAAATATTCTAACGTAATTAATTCCAAAATTTAATTATCGCAATTAACGCGTTAATTTCGACAGCTATAAATATAATATAATATAATATAATATAATATAATATAATATAATATAATATAATATAATATATCATGTTGCTATTTAATGTTTTTTGTTCGTGTTGCAGCTGCTCTGTGAGCCAAGCTTTCGTTGTCTAAATTCAATGGCAATATATCTCTGCACCACACGATGGCGATAGATTCTCACAGACAGTCTGTGCTCTGCTTCCGCCACCAGTCATCTTTAAATCTTTTTTTTAATTCAATGAAACCTTTATTTAACTGTCCATCTCGCGGCATTACTTAAAAAAAATCATATTTAAATACAAAGAAGATTAAATACATGAACGACAGTAAATTGATAAAATAAGAGCAAATAAATATATTTACAAATGATAGCAACATCAATGGAATAAAAGCATGAACAGCAGCAGAAGGAGAAAGAGGCCTGTATCTACATTATTACTCTGGCAGCTCTCAGTCTCCATACAGACAGGACACGTTGCAGCGTAATTGCAGACAGGTGCGTGGGCCTGAGCTCCGCCCAGGCAGAATGACGAGTGGAAGAAAGCAGCAACACAATAAACATATGTAGCCTTGCGGAGCCGGCCGGGCAGACACCGAGACAGAGTGCAAAGATTTTATACGTGACAACACACACAAAAAAACACACACAACAAAAATCAGAATGTGTTTGTGATTTGGATTTTTATTTAAAGGTGAAACCTTTTTTCTTTTCTTGTTTTGCCAGATTAGACATTTTGATTCATTTCATTTAGTTTTTTTGTTTTACTTTGATGCTATAATAGATGTTTTTAAAATGTAGTCATATTTAATACTATATTGCATCATGGCAAAACAACAGTCTCCTCAAGCTGCTTTATACTGTAAGGTGAAAACACTACAGAAAAAGCCAGAAAACCCCAACAATCCAAAGATCCCCTTTGAGCAAGCACTGGGCGACAGTGGGGAGGAAAAACTCCCTTTAGGAAGAAACCTCCGGCAGAACCAGGCTCAAGAAGGGGCGGCCATCTGCTGCGACCGGTTGGGGGTGATGGAAAGAGAATAGAGGGAGACAAGATGAAGTATACTTCTAATGGCCTATTCCAATTGGTGGTAATACATCATAAGAATTGAGGAAAGGTGGTGTTGATGGAGACTCTGGGGAAGGCCTTCGTCTGCCAGGGTGTTTTGGAGCCACTTGAATAAATTTAGTTTGCACTGGAGGTGGACGAGGTTTAATCTGTGGAAAGATCTGAGACGGAGTCGGAGTCTCCCCATAACATCTCCCCATCACGCCTCTATGGACCAACGGTGCGAGCTTTTGTCCTTTCTGTTTTTCTAATTTAAGCTGGAGTTGAACGTCTTTCACTCTAGATTTTAGATGACCTATCTCTTTTTCTTCATTGCCAGCTTTTCTGATCATCTGGTTCACTGGTCCAATGAGCTCCTGTTTTTGTTTGAATAAAGCGTATTCGGAAGACTTTACCATATCATTGTACTGCTTTTTAAATGATTCCAGCTCCCGTGTTTTATCTAGTAAAGCTGCATCTAGATCCTTGCATCTGATACGTAGACAGTTCAGCTGTTTTTCAAGAAACTCCTTCGTTGTTCCAACAAAGGGGATGCCTTCCACACCGTCTACGTATTTCTTTTTCAAGTTGTGGAATATATCCCTAAATTCCACCTTTTCTTTTTCTCTGAAGTGACCTGCATGTGGAAATGCCTTTTCAAAGGACAAAACGCACTGGTACAATTCCTCTTGGAAGTGGCGCTTTTTCTTTTCCAGGCAATTCGTTTTTTGTGTGAATATTTCTGTTTGCTTTTTTGTGGCGCGCAGTTGCTCTTCCAGTGAGATCTTTTCAGCCAGTGCCTGATTGTGTGCCGTTTTTACTTTATACCTGTCCACTGCTGTCTTTCTGTGGTTTTCCTGCTCTGTGCTTAGGGCCTTTTTTAGGTCTTCATTTTTCTTTTTCAAAGAATCAACTTCATCTTCGACCATAGCCTTCATTTTCTTTTCAAAGGCCAGAGCCCTAATATTTCTCTGACATTTCCGTTTGATCTCCATATTCTGGGCCTTTTGGTTGTCTATTACTTTGCCCATTTGATCTTTCTCGTCTGTTAATTCTTTCACGGTTTTATCCATCAATTCATTTTCGTCCTGTAACTTTGTATTACGTGTCAGAAGACCCTCAATCCAACACTGCGAGGATTGATGTTGTTCCTCGCGTTCTTTAACCGCATTGACGGCCACACCTCTACTATTTTTTACTGTTCTCTCAAGCTTTTCTATTTTGGAATCATACATTTCCATGACCTCTTCTAACTTTCTGTCTGCAGCATTGGCTTTGTCTTCGAGTTTTTTTTAGTATTTTCCTCGTAAAATTGCTGCATCTTATTTTTTTCCTCTTTGTGGCGTTTCAATAATAATTCAACAACTTGGCTGTTGTGAAATTCCTGACGTACCACCTTTTCTTTTGCTGTTTCCAGCAGTCCTTGCAGGACTTCGACTTCGTCCTCATCATCTGTGATTAGGTATTGAAACAGCTGTTTACTCCCCAGATGTTTGTGTCCTCAAAGAAATTCCATTTAGATTTATGTGAATGTATTGTGCAGGTACTTTCTCTGCTTCGCCCTCATTGCTTGCTTTATCTGAGGACATAATCTGCCTTCTTTCAGCTTGGGGTAGGCCTCAGTTTATGTTTTAAATTAAAAAGCTTGAAGACAAAGTGAACTCTGGACAAGCGTGTGGCCTACCTGAAGCCCAGGTGGGCTTGTTGATAATCACATTTTCACACTCATCTCGGGGCACATCCGTGGTGTTCTGGTGCCAGCCTGTCCCCTCTGTTTTTGTGGGGGTCTTCCCCACATACGAAAATGGCCGCTTCTGCCTGGAGGGAGTTTTTTATTTTTGCTTTGCAGCTGCACAGGATCTGTATAGAAGTTTTAAACACTTCTATTTTAGGCAAATTTATAATATTTTAGACGACAGCACTGTTACGAGTTCAAAAATTGGGGATGGAGACAAGAGGAAAAACCACAATAACAACACTGGTCCGGCCGGGTTAAGTCAAACGATGATTTTAATGATCACACGCGTGGGAGATGGACACTGTATGCAGACAGCCTCAGATCTCAAAATGGTGGAGCATTGATCAAACTCTTATAGCCTCTGGTGCCCCCACCTTATCATAAAAGCCTAAACATTCACATGCTTTCTCTCACACGGCGCCTAAGCTACGACCTTGGCTCCCTGTTTATCTGCTCCTGCTGAGATGGGGCAGAAAACTCCAGCATGTTCCGTTCTCTTCTAATCAGACAAATAAGGCGATGACTTTTCTGCAAACAGTATTTCTTATAACTCAGCAGTATAATGCATCATGAAACAATATCATCCATTCACAATAAATCAGCAGTGTAATGCAAATCAGTTTAACAAATGCAATAGTTATCACCCTCTCCTAATTCAGGAGAATAATGCAAACTAAAACTACATAATAATTCACAATCTTTAATTAGGGGTCTAACATGGCATAAAATAATATTATAAATCTCACAGCACATAAAACACTGTTTGCTTGGATGTGTGTGTTTGTGTGTAAAAAGTGAGATGTTCAGAGGTCTTGCTTCATGGTATCGAACAGCCCACACAAAACAGGTTCTGTATGATTTAATTTAAGTGCTGATGTAAACCACAATGTTCAGCAAACATCTATCAGGTCATTGGACTGTATTTTTTTAAAGCTTAAGTATGCGCACATGGGATATATTAAAAACTGACAAGCCGTTTGAACACATGATGTGAAATCACTTAATCAACCTGCTGGATTTTCCAAAAGTTAAAATATTTATACTACTTTGGCACATTGCTCTTAACTTATTAAGGTGGCTATTAGTGAGGGTCATGATAATCAATTCAATTGAGCAGAAGTGACATTCTTACTTCGATTCGTCCAAATTCATGTGAGTTCCAGTCTGTTCAGCCTGTTTCTGTGTAGCACCAAGCAGTAGACCTAAACCTGGATGTGCTTCTGGGTTCTGCCTCTAATGAAAACGGATGAGTGTAAAATGCAACCATTGTTTGTAGTTTGCTGCCACCTACTGAGTGAAAAAAGAACTGAAGTTGTAAAAAGTCACTATTCCTAATGATAGGCTTCGTTTTGTTTCAGTTTCAGTTCACTATACAGCTCATCAAACTGTTTTCCCTTTACGTTTTGATATACATTGTGAAGTTTGGGTTGTCATGTCTACGTCTCATTATGTTTCCTGTTTTATTGTGAAGAGGTCTGGTGTTTCTGTGTTCATCGTGTTCAGTTTTACTCTTCCCCTGTGGCGTTGTTATGTTTATGTTGATCTACTGTGCCTTTCTGTTCCATGTTTCAGATCCCTATGTTCTGTCTCCCCCAGTCTGTTAAGTCCACATGTCTTGAGTTCCGTCAGTGTGTTTCCTGTTTTACTTTCACAGTCTGTTCTATGTTAATGTTTCTAGTTTTGCTTCCCTTGCCTCGTCCTGCTTAATTACTCTCAGCTGTGCTCTCCTCCTGTGGCTCATTCCCCCTCGTTATCCCTCAGTGTATTTAAGCCCCATGTTTCTCTTTGTCAGTGTTGCGTCCTCCATCATAGCTGTGTGATTTTTCCCTGTGGCTCCTTGTGCTTTAGTTTTTCCCAGTTTAGGTTATTTTGTATTGTTTTTCGTGTCCCACTCCACGCCAGCAATAAAGCTGTGTTTTTTGAGTTTAACTTTTGACTCTGTGAGTTTGCGTTTGGGTCCTTCTCCTGCCTGCCACACAGCCGAACTGTGACACTAAGTAAAGAGAAGGAAGAACACAGAAAGACAGCAGTGGACAGGCATAAAGTAAAAACGGCACACAATCAGGCACTGGCTGAAAAGATCTCACTGGAAGAGCAACTGCGCGCCACAAAAAAGCAAACAGAAATATTCACACAAAAAACGAATTGCCTGGAAAAGAAAAAGCGCCACTTCCAAGAGGAATTGTACCAGTGCGTTTTGTCCTTTGAAAAGGCATTTCCACATGCAGGTCACTTGAGAGAAAAAGAAAAGGTGGAATTTAGGGATATATTCCACAACTTGAAAAAGAAATACGTAGACGGTGTCATGGTCCTGAGTCTGAGGACTCAGTGTTTTGTGTTTCCTTATGCTTTTGTTCATTCCGAGTGTGTATTCTGTTGTTATTTTGCCATTTGTTAGGTTTCTGTTCTTTGCCTGCCTGCTCCCACTTCTCTGTGTTCCCTCTGTCTGTCCATGGTGTTTTTGTGTCTGCTCATGAGTCTGCCTGTCAAGTTCAGTGTCCTGTCTGGTTCTCTGTCTGTTAATTTCCTGTTTTATTCTGAAGGTTCATGTCTGATGTGAGTGTGTTCAGTTTACATTTCCCCTGTCCCGTCAGCTCTGATTTCTCCCAGCTGTGTTGCCCTCCTGTCTCTTATCCCCTGATTACTGGTGTGTGTATTTAAGCCCTGTGTGTTCTCCTGCCTGTTGCCGGTTCGTCTGTATTACTCCATGTAAGTCCGCGCTTTTCTGCATTCATCTGTGTCTCTCTGCGTCTCTGTATCCTCCGTCAGTCTGCGTCTCTCTGCCTTTCTCCCCGTGTCCTGTGGATTTCTAGTTGCTCTTTAGTTTTCCCAGTTTAGGTTTCCGTTAGTTTGTCTCATTATTCGTTTTCTGTTCCTGCCACTGACACCTTGTAAATAAACTCCACTAATCTTTTCATACACTGCTTGCTCTTGGGTCCTTTTTCCAACTCCACACGGCTCGCCTCGGCAGCCGTGACAGACGGTGTGGAAGGCATCCCCTTTGTTGGAACGACCGAGTTTCTTGAAAAACAGCTGAACTGTCTACGTACCAGATGCAAGGATCTAGATGCAGCTTTACTAGATAAAACACGGGAGCTGGAATCATTTAAAAAGCAGTACAATGATATGGTAAAGTCTTCCGAATACGCTTTATTCAAACAAAAACAGGAGCTCATTGGACCAGTGAACCAGATGATCAGAAAGGCTGGCAATGAAGAAAAAGAGATGGGTCATCTAAAATCTAGAGTGAAAGACGTTCAACTCCAGCTTAAATTAGAAAAACAGAAAGGACAAAAGCTCGCACCGTTGGTCCATAGAGGCGTGATGGGGAGATGTTATGGGGAGACTCCGACTCCGTCTCAGATCTTTCCACAGATTAAACCTCGTCCACCTCCAGTGCAAACTAAATTTATTCAAGTGGCTCCAAAACACCCTGGCAGACGAAGGCCTTCCCCAGAGTCTCCATCAACACCACCTTTCCTCAATTCTTATGATGTATTACCACCAATTGGAATAGGCCATTAGAAGTATACTTCATCTTGTCTCCCTCTATTCTCTTTCCATCACCCCCAACCGGTCGCAGCAGATGGCCGCCCCTTCTTGAGCCTGGTTCTGCCGGAGGTTTCTTCCTAAAGGGAGTTTTTCCTCCCCACTGTCGCCCAGTGCTTGCTCAAAGGGGATCTTTGGATTGTTGGGGTTTTCTGGCTTTTTCTGTAGTGTTTTCACCTTACAGTATAAAGCAGCTTGAGGAGACTGTTGTTTTGCCATGATGCAATATAGTATTAAATATTACTAAATTTTAAAAACATCTATTATAGCATCAAAGTAAAACAAAAAAACTAAAGTATACTTCAATGAAATTAATCAAAATGTCTAATCTGGCAAAAAAAAGAAAAGAAAAAAGGTTTCACCTTTAAATAAAAATCCAAATCACAAAAATTCTGATTTTTGTTGTGTGTGGGGGTTTTTGTGTGTGTTGTCAAGTATAAAAGTTTTGCACTCTGTCACGGTCTCGATGTCTGCCCGGCCGGCTCCGCAAGGTTACATATGTTTATTGTGTTGCTGCTTTCTTCCACTCGTCATTCTGCCTGGGCGGAGCTCAGGCCCACGCACCTGTCTGCAATTACGCTGCAACGTGTCCTGTCTGTATGGAGACTGAGAGCTGCCAGAGTAATAATGTAGATACAGGCCTCTTTCTCCTTCTGCTGGTGTTCATGGTTTTATTCCATTGATGTTGCTATCATTTGTAAATATATTTATTTGGTGTTATTTTATCAATTTTCTACTACTGTCGTTCATGTATTTATTTATTTTTTTGTATTTAAATATGATTTTTTTAAAGTAATGCTGCGAGTTAAATAAAGGTTTCATTGAATAAAAAAAAGATTTAAAGATGACTGGTGGCGGAAGCAGAGCACAGACTGTGAGAATCTATCGCCATCGTGTGGTGCAGAGATATATTTCCATTGAATTTAGACTACGAAAGCTTGGCTCACAGAGCAGCTGCAACACGAACAAAAAACATTAAATAGCAACATATTATATTATATTATATTATATTATATTATATTATATTATAGTGCAAACAGTGCAGGCTTCAGCTCTGGGGAAGAAGCTGTTCCTCAGTTTGGGTGGATTCTGTCACTCACAGCGTTGTTAGCCCTCTTGTGCGCGCAGACTGCAACCCCCCCCTCCCCTGCCCCCCCACTGTGCGTTGCCCTGATATCTGCAGTGTGAGGTTGGATCGCTCATTTTCATCCTCACACTGATGCCACTTATTTCGGTCTTTGTTTGACATAAAAGGGCATATTTGTCACTTTATTGCAACTATATTTGCACTCTTGAGCTCCTTCATTCACTGACTGATTATAAAGTTATTACTTGCGTTATGTATTCATCCTTTTGAACATAATTAATGAAGCCACATGTAATCACTAAAATTTGTATTTTGGGTACAATAAGAGAGTTTCAGATGGAATGCTGTTTTGTTTAAATTTCACCAACTTGCTGATGCCCACGGTTGTGAGTGCAGCTTCTTACTGTACATGGGTGGATGGTTGTAAATCACATCACAGATGCCAAAAACCTCTCAAACCAAGCCCTCTTGCTGGTGATGCTGTGCGCAACCTCGTGACAACCACATGACTGATACTAACTCCTGAGCTGACTGTATGCTAACATGCGCCACAAATAAGGGTCATATTTGGATTTAAAACAATCACCGAGAAGCTTCCACTGAATGCTACTTTCCCCTGCATGACACTGAAATCATTAACACATACTAACCCTCACTTATGCTCTTCAGTTTTCTCAGAAATGGATTAAGCCTACACCTAAACCAACGGATATGTTCACTGACTTTTTCTCTTAGTCTGGAAATACTTAGTCAGCCCATTACGCAATTGAATTGATTATCATGACCCTCACTAATAGCCACTTACTAAGCTAAGAGTAATGTGCAAAACCCATTAGCCAAAGTAGTATAAATATTTTAACTTTTAGCAAATCCAGCAGGTTAATTAAGTGATTTCACATCATATGTTCAAACAGCTTGTCAGTTTTTAATATATCCCATGTACGCATACTTAAGCTTTAAAAATAAAGAAAAGTGCAATGACCTGATAGATGTTTGCTGAAAATTGTGGTTTACATCAGCACCTACATTAAAATACAAAGACCCTGTTTTGTGTGAGCTGCTCGATACCATGAAGCAAGACCTCTGAACATCTCAGTTTTTACACACACACACACACACACACACACACACACACAAGTGCAAGCAAATGGTGTTTTATATGCTGTTGTCTAAAATATTATAAAATAAACCGTCTCTTTTTATATGTGGGGGGGGGGCACTCAAAAAACGGAGGGGACAGGTTGGCACCAGAACACCACAGGTCTGCCCCGAGATGAGTGTGAAAATGTGATTATCAACAAGCCCACCTGGACTTCAGTTAGGTCGCACGCTTGTCCAGAGTTCACTTTGTCTTCAAGCGTTTTAATTTAAAACATAAAGTGAGGCCTACCCCAAGCTAAAAGAAGGCAGATTATGTTCTCAGATAAAGCAAGCAATGAGGGCGAAGCAGAGAAAGTACCTGCACAATACATTCACATAAATCAAAATGGAATTTCTTTGAGGACACAAACATCTGGGGAGTAAACAGCTGTTTCAATACCTAATCACAGATTGTGCTCTCTGTTTTACACGTTTTTAGTAAGGCATAATTAACTAAAAGGCTAGAGAGATGAAAGGATGCCAAGCTGATACCAGGCCTCAGTCACATGGATTGTTTCTTAAATTCTGAAATTAAGTGGACATGCAAAAAGATCTGGCACTTCATATATTAAACTGAGAAGCTGTGCTGACCCAAGAAAGCGCCCAGAAATTTGGGCAAATGTCTGCTCTGAAGTTTTTAGCCAAACCAAACTGCAGGTCAGTTTAAAGCGCAAAATTGTGCAAGTAGTCCAAACTAAACCGTTCTTGAGATGCAGAAATGTTGTCACACACAAAAATCAGACGATTGTGCCTCCAAACAAATTGCACTTACAAATGCTTGTAACATAAATGATGAAAATAGTAACTGCAAAGTTGAGACTGAACAGTGTTTCAGTTAAAGTGATAAGCTAGCCATTCAGCTGACTCATTGGTGATTGCAATGATTGCAGGTTTCATTATAGAAGAATATCAAGGAGAAGACAGATGGCAGGGAGTCAGAAACGGGGGATGGAAATGCAAGATATTGAGGACAACTTATGAGCCCAGGCGTCAGGTGTGAACAACAACAATAACTGGGCTGTATTTAGGTGTACAGATCACATGACCATCAAAAGAGCAGTGTAGGAATGAGAGAAGATCAACAGGGGAGCACACAAAGAGGTTTATGGACACAAACTGGGAAAGGTGGCATGCTCAGTTGATCAGTAGAATACCACACTAGACTTTCTTCCAGGACGGTTGAGGACCCTGTTGTGGGGGCGAAGCTTGGGTCCAATGTTCCCTCTAATTTTTCATGTGTCTGAGCGAACACACAAACTCTCTGAGCGGTCCCTTGGACCACTGTGAGCAACAGCAGGCGTGTGCACTGTGGTCACGTCAGCATTGAATCCATCCAAGTTACATGGTTTATTAAAATAATCAAATTACAACATTTAAATTTATGTTAGACTTTTTTTTAATTAACTCCTTTAGCCCACTTACAACAAAAATTCAAAAAAAAATCTTGTTCATGACCTGTGTAGTATGTTAACACTATTGGAAGTAAAAATAACTTGAACTCCAATTTTGAAAACGCAACTTTCTTTTTTAAAAAAAAAAAAAAAAAGCTCTGACTTGTATTATGAGTATGAGTCTGTGGTCTGGGAGAGAGTCCTGTAACTCTCTGTCTGCAAAATACAGTATATAATGACCAATGTTGGGCAATTAATTATATAATTACGTCTTCAAAAAAGTAACTGATCTATGCAAACAAAGTTTTTTGCAGCTGTTTACTTAAAATGCAGCCAAGGCGTTTTTTTAAATAAACATTTCAAACTATTTACAGAACAATCAGCTGTTCTGCATCAAATTTGATGCCACACAAATTATTTGTGCCACTCCAAAAATAATTTCAAATCAAAATCAAATCAAATCACTTTTATTGTCACATCACATGTGCAGGTACATTGGTACAGCACATGTGAGTGAAATTCTTGTGTGCGAGCTTCACAAGCAACAGAGTTGTGCAAAATACAATAATGTAAACAAGCAAAATACAAGAATGGCTACATCTGAAACTAATAAATATATGTACAATATATAATAGTATATGCATTTCTGGATGTGTATACTAAATATTTTTCTACGTGTGTGTGTGTGTGTGTGTGTGTGTGTGTGTGTGTGTGTGTGTGTGTGTGTACACATATTTTACAAATTAAATAGAGTCAACAATAAATAAAATATATAAAAATATACAGAGTTGAGACATGTGCAAAACAGTGGCGTTACTGTACAGTATGGAGTGCATAATGTTAAAGTTCCAGTAGTGAAGCTGAGGTGTCTATGAAGTGTTCAGCAGTCTGATGGCCTGATGGAAGAAGCTGTCTCTCAGTCTGCTGGTACGGGACCGGATGCTGCAGAACCTCCTTCCTGATGGAAGCAGTCTGAACAGTTTATGGCTGGGGTGACTGGAGTCCTTGATGATCCTCCCCGCTTTCCTCAGGCACCGCTTCCTGTAGATGTCTTGGAGGGAGGGAAGCTCACCTCCAATTATCCGTTCAGAGCACCGCACTACTCGCTGGAGAGCTTTGCAGTTGTAGGCGGTGCTGTTGCCATACCAGGTGGTGATGCATCCAGTGAGGATGCTCTCAATGGCACAGTGATAGAAGGTCCTGAGGATGCGGGGGCTCATGCCGAATCTTTTCAGTCTCCTGAGAAAGAAGAGGCGCTGCTGCGCCTTCTTCACTGTTTTGTTTGTGTGTACTGACCACGTAAGATCCTCAGCCAGATGTACACCAAGGAACCGGAAGCTGCTCACTCTCTCCACAGCAGCGCCGTTGATGGTGATGGGGGTGTGTACTTCTCTGCACCTCCGGAAGTCCACTATCAGCTCCTTTGTCTTTGCGACGTTGAGTGTGAGATGGTTGTCTTGACACCAGTGGGTCAGGGCGCTGACCTCCTCCCTGTAAGCCGTCTCATCACCATTGGTGATAAGACCCACCACTGTAGTGTCGTCCGCAAACTTCACAATGATGTTGGAGTTGTTAGTGGCTGTGCAGTCGTAGGTGTAGAGTGAGTACAGGAGAGGGCTCAGTACACACCCCTGTGGGGCACCAGTGTTCAGTGTGATGGGGGATGAGGTGATGCTGCCCAGTCTGACCACTTGGCGTCTGTCAGACAGGAAGCTAAGGATCCAGCTGCAGAGGGAGCTGCTCAGTCCTAGATCCTGCAGTTTCCTGTCCAGCTTCGAGGGAACGATGGTATTGAATGCTGAGCTGTAATCTACAAACAGCATTCTCACATACGTGTCTCTCTTCTCCAGGTGTGACAGGGCAGTGTGTAGTGTCAAGGCTATGGCATCATCAGTGGACCTGTTGTGGCGGTATGCGAACTGTAGAGGGTCCAGTGACCGAAGCATTTGCTTACGATGGGGGTCAGGGCTACAGGTCGCCAGTCGTTCAATGAGGAGATGGTGGAGGATTTGGGTACAGGGACGACGGTGGCCATTTTGAAGCAGGCTGGGACTACAGACAGAGAGAGGGAAAGGTTGAAGATGTGCGTGAACACTGCAGCCAGCTGAGCCGCGCATGACTTGAGGACGCGGCCGGGAATCCCGTCCGGACCAGTAGCTTTGCGTGCGTTCACCTTCCTGAAGCACTTCCGCACATCCTCCTCAGACACAGTGTGCGCACTGACGTCATCCGCGGTGCGCACACTGTCCGGTCTCATGGTGTTCGCTGTGTCGAATCTAGCGTAGAATACGTTTAGATCCTCACACAGAGAGGCCGTGGTCTGCGGTGTGCTGGTTTTCCCTCTAAAGTCTGTGATCGTGTTTAGTCCCTGCCACATACTCCGAGGGTTGTCGAACTGTTGCTCCACCCTGTCCCTGTACTCACGTTTGGCTGCTTAGATAGTCTTCCGGAGTTGGTAATGTGCGTGTTTGTAGTCCGATGTGTTCGCGGAGGCAAAGGCGGTGCTCCGTGCCGCCAGTGCCGCGCGAACATCTCCGTTAATCCAGGGTTTTTGATTTGGGAAGGATTTAACTGTTCTGGATGGGACGACATCTTCCACGCATTTCCTGATAAATCCGCAGACTGAGTCTGTGTACTCGTCAATGTCCCTAGCAGCCACGTGAAACATTTCCCAGTCCGCGTGATCAAAACAGCACCGCCCTCCGGGTTGGAGCTTCCTGTTTCAGCTTCTGCCTGTAGGCGGGCAGGAGCAGGATGGAGCGGTGATCTGATTGGCCGAATGGGGTGCGGGGGAGGGCTTTGTACGCATCCCGGAAAGAGATGTAGCAGTGGTCGAGTAGCCGGTCTCCACGAGTGTTAAAATGGATGTGTTGGTGGAGTTTGGGTGAGACTTTCTTCAGGTTTCCCTTATTAAAGTCTCCGGCTGTGATAAACGCTGCCTCTGGGTGTGCGGTTTCCTCACTGCTGATCGCGCTGTACAGTTCCCTGAGTGCTCGGTCAGTGTCGGCTTGTGGGGGAATGTAAACAGCCGTAATAATCACTGCTGTAAATTCCCTCGGTAGCCAGAATGGCCGGCACTTAATCATCAGGTACTCCAGGTCCGGTGAGGTCCAGGTCCACTTATGCTTACTCCAAGCACCGCTGCGAGTTTGGCCGTCAGTGTCAGTTTTCGGATTCGCCTGCTGAGCTGCTGGTGGAGATCCACCCGGACCCAGTGGCGTGTCTAGAAAATTTTTGTTGGGGGGCCAGGTAGGGGCACAGATTTGGAGAAGGGTGGCAGATGTAATTGGCAGATAATGTTTTTAAAAAAAAAATCTACCAACCGTTAACCATAATTCAATAATCCTATAAACCTAATAACCGAATGCGCTTTTAATTCTTATTAGAATGAGATTTTAACCACTATGGTGCAAAGTTTTTAGATACTGCGTTGATAAAGTACAAGAGATACAATCAGTGCTTTGTCAGTGTTTACTCAGCATTCAAGGACAGCAATATTTGCATAATATTTTTACTGACATATAGTGCACATATGTTTTGGGCAAAAACATTTTTGAATATTAAAATACGAACATTTGTAACAAAGAATTGACAAATTAGCCAATGCCAATGCAAAACCAATGCCTATTAAAAAAAAGAAGATAATCTTCTCACAAACTGGTGTTTGATTTTGAAACAGGAAAAAAGTGGGGAAACAACTGAAAAGACTAACATTTGAATAAAACCTGAAAGCAAGTAAATACTTTCTATGCTGCCTTATGGTAAACTTTGGTAATATTGATCAAGAACAACACTGGCTGATGATGAAATACAGTCAGCTGGCATGGTGACACTGCCAGTATTAACCTGCAGGGCTGGACTGGGACAGAAAATCAGGCATTTTGACTAGAGACCGGCCCACCAGGTATTAAAGCCATAAAGACTTTGACTGAAAACAAATGCTGTTGTGACAGTGATGTACACTGTCTTGTTGGTATATGTATGATTTCTATACATTTTACGTCAGATAAAAACTTTGGTTGTAAGATTTAGATAATTATTTAATAAAAGCTAGATATTTTAAATGAGAATAAGAAAGAAAAGTATTTCTTTGTGCCCCACCTTTCCCTGTTAATGCCCTACCTGGCCCCCTGGCAAAACTTTCCTAGATCCACCCCTGCACAGTTGCCAGCTGTCAGCTACATAAAAAAGGATCCTGGTGTTATTTGTGTCTCAGAAACAGTTCATAACTTCCCTTCAACTCATTCATGTGAACTAAAAGGTAAACCTGTTTCTCCATCACCTGTTCAGCTCTGATGATTCAGTAAGGACATCTCCTGGTTTCATCTTCATGTTTCCCTCTCACCACATATCCAAACCGATATCATGACCAGCAGCTTTTACAGCTGTGACTCCAGCAAACATCAGCTGATACTAGAAAGTAATATCAAATAAATTCTAACAACAGCTGATCAAGCTTAAATGTGCTGCTGTTGTTTAGCGCGACATCTGCTGGTTTCCTCTTTCTGGCGCAAAGTGGGCGATAAATAAACAAGGGAGAAAAGCCAATCAGCTGATCATTGATCAGTTTCATGATTGAAGTAGCAACAGGAGAGGCAGGGGAGAGGATGAGAGGAGAAGAGGCAGCTGTGCAGCGTAACGACAGAATAACTCCAGCTTTGTGTCTTTTTTTCATTATAGCGAAAGTCCGGGACAAACTGTGTTCCTTCTCAGCTCAATACGAAACGTGTAATATTTTCTCTGAATGAGGGACCATTCCATTTTTTTAAAGAGCCGTTGGCAACTCTACTAACTAACCTTATGAATAAAATAAAGTTCACTATCAGTAACGTCATAGCACCCACCCAGCTGTATATAAACTCTGTCAAGCTGGCTAGAACCAGTACTAGTTATTGCAACTGAGGGTAAAAAGTCAGCACAACGAAAATAAACTCCACCTAAACTTGGTTTATATCTGACCCAGATAGACTGCAGGTCATAACTTCTTACCTGAAGTTCAGTTCACCTGACACTCGGACTGGCGGTGTTCCAGATCTACTGGCGTTTAGATCAACTGGCGTTGGTCGAACAGATGTGTGGCAGTCTTGCGTTTCAGGAGCTGCTACCGACAAACCAGCAAAAAAACGCCAAATGTGTCATCTGTGACACTTGTGAGGTTATCTCAAACACACTCCGTCAGTCTTGATGCTGTTGAACAACAAAATGTTTAAAATGTGGCGAGTTTATCTGGTGATATCCTCATTCGCGACGCGATCGCGAAAACAGCAAACAATTAACACCACGCCGATGTTGTTCACAGGACAGCAAGAGTAAACGATCGGGAGACTCTTGTCGTCGTTATCGTTCCGCTCGCACGGTTTATTTCTCCGATTTCAGCGTTTTTGCTTCACAACTACAGCGAGCAGTTTACTTTGTGCACTAACATGGAGTCGAGTCAACCAGCGCCACCTCTGGCCAAGTGCCACAGCCTACAGCCAGATCAACCTGTGACACACATCTGCACCACGTTTGAATTCGTGTCATGCACATTTGTACCTTTCAACTGTGTCTGTTTAAATCACGGGCTTAAAATGGACCTGATATCAGGACAGGAAAGGGACATTACTGAACAGGGTTGCTTACAGTTCTTTTGTCTTTTTTCTTATTATTTTCTTTTGGGACTATATAGGAAATTGGACTAGAATGATGTTGCAGTTTTCAGCCAATCATTTCATTGACCCACAGATTTAGCCTAGGCTACCTTTGTTTTGTTTTTTTTATCACCCCCATTTTACAACAAATACCAGTAAAGCAGAGGTTGTAATTTATTTGCCATTATTCAGTTTTGGTTTTGCAAATAATCTGAATGAGCCTCTGTAGTAACTCAGAGGGTGACTGATATCAGGAACTTTCTAAACAATGAATCAAAGCTAGAGATGACTTAAGGCTTTCAGGATGACTTTTAAACACAATGAAGGATTCCCCTGTAGGCTACCAATCACTAATAGTATTGTATTTGCTAAGTGTGAGCTGGTTGGTGTCAGTTTATCTATGCAGACAAGGCATTACCTCCTGGGTTTCCACACTACCTGTCCCTCTGGAGGCACAGACAGCTTTGGGTGGGGCTGAGACTTAGTAAGGTGGTGGTGGTTTTTGAGTTTGTTAATGAGGCTATGCCACCCAGTAATCTGTGTGTTCCTCATTGAAAAGTGGAATTTATTTGGAAAAATATTTCAGTACATTATACATCTGTGATTTTAATTTGTACATTTTTCCTTTTAAAATTGCTTTGTCCACAAAACAGCAGCCATTGATCAGATCAGAAACAATATTATTTACTTGTGTATCCTTTGACAGGTATGACTGGTGGATTTTTGTTGTTTGAAACAGAAAAGCTCTGATTGTGTCAGAAACTATATTTAGATTGAGCACAAACGTTTGACTGTCTGACTAAGAAAGCCTCACTTATTTTTATGTGATGCTATATCGGTGCACTTCTATTTTGAAGGCGACACATCTAGGTTATTGTCTGTGAGCCAGTCACATGCTTGTGTTTGTAAATTAACACCCATTTGGGCTAAAAAAAAACAAAAAAAACAACACTTTTTTTTCTTTATTTATTTTTTTTTATAATGTAGCACAGTACTGCAACAGCAACTCTCTGGGTGCTCCTGCTAATGTCTCCTGGTGTTGTGCACAGTACTGGGCCAGAAAACTTGGCCAGTGGAGCCCACCATGAGTTGGTTTTGGAACTGTGTAATGTAGACCTGACCATAGGGACTGATTGCTTTTCCTGTCTCCTTGCCAGAGCTTAACCACAGAGAGGGAAGCTCTGCAGGTTCTGTGCGCTGTAATGGCAGTGGGTGGCTTTGTGTGCATGTATTTTAACATCTCGCAAATCACACACCTCAGATCAACCTTTTTTCGTTATGACATAAAAAACAGCCAGGGTGGTGAGCTGATATTTAAGTTGTGCCTTTCCTCTGAATGTTTCTGTGTTAAAACAGGGGCAGAGAATGGCTCCTCTTCCCAGGGTGTGGTGGGGCAGACCGGGCCTGTGGTCAGCTCCACGGGGGGAGTATCCAAGACCTCCAAGGGCCAAGGGTCTACAGAGAAGGAAGAACAAGCTGGTAACCAGAAAAGAGCCCGTCGGCAGTGGGAATCCTGGAGCGCCGAGGACAAAAACAGCTTTTTTGAGGGTCTTTATGAGGTAAAGCTTGCAACAACCTTTTACCAAGTTAAAAGTTTACCATGTGTAGATCTTTTGACGTCGTAGATTCACGGCTGCCCTCCTTTGTTCCCAGCACGGGAAGGATTTTGAGGCCATCCAGAACAACATTGCAATGAAGTACAAGAAGAGAGGCAAGCCAGCAAATATGGTGAAGAACAAGGAACAGGTCCGCCACTTTTACTACCGAACTTGGCACAAGATCTCCAAACACATCGACTTCGCTAACGGTGAGTTGCTTTTTTTCTCTCTCTCTTAATTCACCTTGGAATTTTTGATCCCCAAATATGAAGTTTGTACACTGTAATGACTTTATCGAATGACGCCTCATAAAAATGTGTACAACTCATACAACAAGGTGATGTCTTAGGCTGATCTTAATTGGTTTATTTTAGGTTTGTGTTTAGTTGTTTCAGTTATGCTACTTACTGCAGACACTGTGAATGAGAAGTAAAGAAGAGATGCTGTTAAACAGCCACATATATTATTATTTTTTCCTACAACAGAACTCACACTGACATTTTTGTTTTTTAGCAAGCAAAACATATGTTAAAGAAGTTCACCAGATAAGCTGGAGCTCTTTTCCCCTACAAAAAGCACCCAGTGTTACTCTCATGTTATCTTTATGTAGCACGCACAGGCCTCCACCAGTGTTGTGACTTGTGCTTCCTTTCCTTCTCAGTGTACTCCAGGGTGTTAAAGAAATCTTCTCAAGAACTGTACGGCCTCATCTGCTACGCCGAGCTTCGCAAAAAAGTTGGAGGATGTAAGTGAGGGCTGTGAAAGCGCTTGGATGCAATGTAGACTGCGTGTGTTTTGCTGTTTGTTCTGCTGGTTGTGGACACAGGGGATGTGATTAAACTCCAGATGATCCCTGTGGCTCGGGGCAGTTGCCCCTGAGGAGCATGTCTTAACTAGCTGTCTTGTGTTTTGTCTTTGACAGTGATGGATGATAAGAATGTGGCAAAGCTGAACGAACTCATCCAGCAAGGGTAAGTCTGTGGCAGAAGCTTTGGCTAGTGGGTTTACGTACACATCTGGGATTGTGATACTTTAAACTGATGCACTAGATCACATTTGGAAAGATACAGATTAGCACTTTGCTAGTATGAAAAACAAATCTGAGGGCTGAGTTGACAGTATGTAGTCAGATGCTTTCTCTGTGGCACGGCAAGGTTTAGAGCTTACAACATATATGAATAAAGATTCTTCTGTTCCACCAGGGCCACCACCGTGCGCTCTAAGGGGAGGAACCTGCGGATCAAAGCTCCAATGTGCCGAGCGTTGAAGAAACTTTGTGATCCAGATGGTGAGTATGAGCCTGCAGAAACCCAGCACACGCGTTACAGAACAAGCACTGAAAACCTCACTGATGGTGAGACTGGGGGGTTCACGGGGGCGGGGCTTTTTTACAAAAACCATGGCATCAAGTGGGCTGGTGGTGTTTCCATGGTAACTTTGGGTGCAAAGTGAGGAGGATGAAGGAGATGACTGTTCTGACCAGCTGTCATCAACCCCTCTGCTCAATAACACCCACTCATCACACTTACTGAAAATATTTGCTTTCATCAAGGGTAGAAAAAGACTGTCTCTTGTCATTGTTGTATGTAAATCTGTGAATGGATCCCACCGAGATTGATGGCTGCCTTTTCATTTTGTCGTGGTTGATTAAGTGAGAGAGCATAGTTGAGTTTATAGGTTTTGGGCTTTTCTTATAGTGGCTGAATCTGTAATTTTGTGTCCTGCAGGAGTGAGTGATGAAGAGGACCAGAAGCCGGTGCGTCTGCCCTTGAAGGTGGCAGTGGAGCTCCAGCCACGCAGTAACCACTCCTGGGCCCGAGTTCAGAGTCTTGCCCACAACCCTCGCCTCAGGTCTGACATGGATAAGAACCACAATATATTTTCAAAAGCATAACATCCAAGAGTCGGAGAGATGTCATACCTTCATTAATTCATTTTCTATTATTATTTTATTTATTTATTTTATTAGTTCAAGCCATGGTGATGCAACAAAGCCTGAGCTAATTTAAGAACCTCTTCTTGGCTTCAGACTGCTTATTTCAGTTTGATGGTTTGCATGTTTTCCACCGTTTTCTGGGTCAGCTCTTTTTTTTTTTTTTTTTTTTTTTTTGTGCAAATTAAATATGTGTGTATATGTTTTTTTTTTAAGCTAACTCGTGAAATTTGAAAAGTGTAAACACCCTCAGACATGATGCTGTTCAAAGTTTAAACTCTATTTCTTTCATTTTTAATTTTTGTTCTCAGTTCAGTTTTCAGTTAGTGTTCAGACTGGGTTTGCTTCTTTTGAGGTTCAGTTTCGTTTTTACTGGTTTCAGTGTTAGGGGTTTTTTTTGTTTTTTTGTTTAATTATTATGATAATAAGGGTTATTTATCATGGGTAGGTTGAAGAAGGGTAAAGACTTTGTGAAAATGGCTGAATTACAGCAATGTCAGTATGCATTTGTTTGCAAACGTGACAAAACAAATATAGTAAAACTATACATTAATGAACATTTCTGTTTTATTTTAGTTATTTTTGGAGCACGTAGTTGGCGTTTTGATTTTTCCCACACAGGATTATTTCGGTTTTAGAAAACTCTATTAAATTTGATCCACAGTAGTCTAAGTGTAAAATGTAGAAGTAGTTTATGTCAGACGTATTCGACCTGGTAGTGTTGTATTTTGCAAAGTTGACATCAAATGTTTTTTCTGTTTTCTCAGGATGGTGGTGGAGCTCCACAGGAAAGTTTCCAGCCTCATAGAGTATCTGAAACAGAAGTGGGCTTATCATGACCAGTGGATTGTATCCTTTTTAAAAAAAACATTACAGTGCAATATGTATGCAAAACTCTTCAGAGTGTTTTTCATTCCTAGTGTACATATTAGAAATGTACTGCTCTAACATGCTGCTTTCTGGGGCATATACAGTGGGGCAAAAAAGTATTTAGTCAGCCACCGATTGTGCAAGTTCCCCCACCTAAAATGATGACAGAGGTCAGTAATTTGTACCAGAGGTACACTTCAACTGTGAGAGACAGAATGTGGAAAAAAAAAAAATCCATGAATCCACATGGTAGGATTTGTAAAGAATTTATTCGTAAATCAGGGTGGAAAATAAGTATTTGGTCAATAACAAAAATACAACTCAATACTTTGTAACATAACCTTTGTTGGCAATAACAGAGGTCAAACGTTTACTATAGGTCTTTACCAGGTTTGCACACACAGTAGCTGGTATTTTGGCCCATTCCTCCATGCAGATCTTCTCGAGAGCAGTGATGTTTTGGGGCTGTCGCCGAGCAACACGGACTTTCAACTCCCGCCACAGATTTTCTATGGGGTTGAGGTCTGGAGACTGGCTAGGCCACTCCAGGACTTTCAAATGCTTCTTACGGAGCCACTCCTTTGTTGCCCGGGCGGTGTGTTTTGGATCATTGTCATGTTGGAAGACCCAGCCTCGTTTCATCTTCAAAGTTCTCACTGATGGAAGGAGGTTTTGGCTCAAAATCTCACGATACATGGCCCCATTCATTCTGTCCTTAACACGGATCAGTCGTCCTGTCCCCTTGGCAGAAAAACAGCCCCATAGCATGATGTTTCCACCCCCATGCTTCACAGTAGGTATGGTGTTCTTGGGATGCAACTCAGTATTCTTCTTCCTCCAAACACGACGAGTTGAGTTTATACCAAAAAGTTCTACTTTGGTTTCATCTGACCACATGACATTCTCCCAATCCTCTGCTGTATCATCCATGTGCTCTCTGGCAAACTTCAGACGGGCCTGGACATGCACTGGCTTCAGCAGCGGACCACGTCTGGCACTGCGGGATTTGATTCCCTGCCGTTGTAGTGTGTTACTGATGGTGACCTTTGTTACTTTGGTCCCAGCTCTCTGCAGGTCATTCACCAGGTCCCCCCGTGTGGTTCTGGGATCTTTGCTCACCGTTCTCATGATCATTTTGACCCCACGGGATGAGATCTTGCGTGGAGCCCCAGATCGAGGGAGATTATCAGTGGTCTTGTATGTCTTCCATTTTCTGATGATTGCTCCCACAGTTGATTTTTTCACACCAAGCTGCTTGCCTATTGTAGATTCACTCTTCCCAGTCTGGTGCAGGTCTACAATACTTTTCCTGGTGTCCTTCGAAAGCTCTTTGGTCTTGGCCATAGCGGAGTTTGGAGTCTGACTGTTTGAGGCTGTGGACAGGTGTCTTTTATACAGATGAGTTCAAACAGGTGCCATTCATACAGGTAACGAGTGGGGGGACAGAAAAGCGTCTTACAGAAGACGTTACAGGTCTGTGAGAGCCAGAGATTTTCCTTGTTTGAGGTGACCAAATACTTATTTTCCACCCTGATTTACAAATAAATTCTTTACAAATCCTACCATGTGAATTCATGGATTTTTTTTTTTTCCACATTCTGTCTCTCACAGTTGAAGTGTACCTCTGGTGCAAATTACTGACCTCTGTCATCATTTTAAGTGGGGGAACTTGCACAATCGGTGGCTGACTAAATACTTTTTTGCCCCACTGTACCAGCTTGTGTCGAATATAAACTGGTCCTTAACTTTGAAAACTCAGCTTAAGAGTCTCATGGAGAGAGAGGCTCTAGAAGGCAACCAGACCAGCACAGCCTCTCCCAGCATAACTCAGAAGGAAGAACTTTTTCTTTTTCCAGCTGAGAGCTGCACATTGACTACACTGCCTGGGGTGGCACGTGTGGTTCACTCCAAAGCGTCCTGCACTGTCCATTGGATCGAGAGTGGCAAGAGCCGACCTAATGCCAAGGAGTTGCCAGCTGCCCAGATCCTGGGCATCCATGCAGCTCCACAACCTCGAACTGGCAGCAAATCTGGGCGGGGAAGCGCTGCTGTTGCTGGTGCTTCACTGACTATAACGGGTGATGCTCGTCGAACTGAAACCCCCAACCCTGATCCATCAGCAGACAGTTCTGCAAAGGTAGAGGAGAAGAGACTTCAGTCCCCTTGTGTCCCAGTTTCCTCTCAGCTGACTGTCAGAGAAGAGGGAGATGGGATGGGATCTTCTGATCCAGGAAAGGCCTGCACTGGCGTTGAGGTCAGTGGTGGTTTAGCCATGACCAGAAGCACGGACAGGTCATGTAGTGGTGCCGATGGCTCCGCTGAGCAGTACAAAGAGGAGCAGAGCACCAGCGCGTCTTCCTCGGAGGCAAATCAGCCTCCTTCAGTCAAACCTCCAGTGACTGGCTCAGACGAAGCCGTGTCGCAAGCTTCCCCACCAGCGACCAAAGAACGGGTCGTTGAGCAGATCAGAGAGGAAGGCTGGAGCGCCCGTGACGCAGAGAACGTCACCCTGGCCGAGCTGTACCTGATGTTTGGGAAGCCAGGCAAGCTGCAGCTGGAGTACGAGTGGCAGCCGGTCACAGCTCCACCCAGCAACTCAGAAGAGGGACAAGCCTCAGTGCAGCCAAAGCCCGACAGGACAAATCGAGTTTTGCGCTGCTTACTCAAGCTGGTTTCCACTGAAGTCAACCCCAAACCTCTGGTAAGTTTTCCCTTTTCTGTCTTCCAAGATTGTGGCCTGGTGTGTTGTTTAAATTACAAGTTGAAAAGATGAAAAATGTGTAATTATCAGTGGCATTAAGGCTTAAAATTAAACATTTTTAAGATGCAGCAGTGTGAAGAGTTTATATTCCGTACAAAGCCAGCTGATGAAAAACATGTTACTGGTTATGTACTATGAACACCACAGGTTTTTTTTTTTGTTTGGTTTTTTTTTGTCTTTTTCAATGAAAGTGCTATTTCGAGATAGGAGCATATCATGTGTCTTTTCCTTCAGGCTCCAGAGCTGTGCTCCACAGCCACATCACCCCTCAAGACCTATCAGGAGGAGCAAAACCAGGTCCTCACACCTCCGGCGAAGGGTCCTGTTGCAGGCGCCCGTAGCCCCAGCTGTGGGCGGCCGCAGGCGTCTTTGCGCATGCCCAAGTTACAGCTGCCAAGTGCTGGAGGTATTTATGTCTCTCTCCTGCTGGCTTTTGTGATAAAGTCTTTTCTGTACTTACAGTGCTGTAGTTATTAAACAGCGAGAAGTAATTATGCAGCACCGATGCTTCCTCTTTAGAAGTTGTCTTCAAATAGCTGCCTTTCCTGATGTGGCACCACATCTGTTTCAATCCTGTTCAGGTGGGCGCAACCTTACCCGCTCTCTGCTGGGTTCTACTGCAGTTGGCGAATCAGAAAGCAGCGTGTTCGCAGTACCCACCACGCTGCCACCCAACAGCTCACGGCACAACCGAATGTTCTCCCCTAACAAAGAGGCAGAGCTAGCCTTCAGACAGCAGCTCGACTCGATCAGTGTAAGCCAGAATAATGCATCATTTTTTGTTTATGCCAACTGTACAGAGACATAATTCATGTATTAACGAGCATTAATATGTGCTTTTTTCTTTTCTTTTTCTCACAGATGCAGTCAGATCTTTTCCTTTCTAGACAGAGAAAACCTCGGAACAGACAACTTCGCAAACCACTTGTAGTTCAGGTGAGAGCAAGATCATTATCCATTCATCAGTTCTGGGCTTGGTTGGGTGGAAGGCGGGTTTTCCTAAGTGTGTTTTTGTTTGGCCACTTCTTTCTCGTTCACAGCGAACACTGCTGCCCAGAACTACAGGAGACACTCCTCAACACGTCTGCTCCTTCTCCATCCTCTCCAACTCCTCTGCCACAGGTACTCCTCAGATGGCAGGACAGAACGATAGAATATGTCGTCAGCTGAGGCTGGAAATGTTTAGGGCGTAGTTTTACAGTATGCATTAATGAAATCACAGCTAAAAACGATTTCTCTTTCTCAGCAAGACCCTCTGGTAATTGTCTGCTCTCTCACTTCCTGTTTCTTCCTTCAGGAACTGGATCTTTCCGGCCGATCCATCCCCGACTAGCTCCTTCCTCTCGCTCTGTCCAAACTAAAACAACCCCAGCAACATCCAGCTCTGCGGGGGCCAGCCAGCTCTCTAGTATGGACTTCTTCTGTTATCTACTACATTTTTCTGTTTTATTGAAATATTGATAAACTCTACACCAAATATACTGCAAAAAAATTACATATTGTTGTTTTTATGGGGTCAACAACTTTGCTTTTATAAGCACCCAGTTTCACACCTTGGCTCAGGCGATTAGAGGATCATCAGGGGTCCTTTTGTCCCTCTGTGGGGGGATACTCCCACTAGGTTTAAATCTGGGACTCCCCACCATTTGACCTTAGAACTGAAGAAGCTTCTCGGATGAGAGGTGAAACGTCTTCAAGTAACTTAAAGAAGTCCAGATGCTTTTCTTTGTAAGCTCCTTTGACTACGATGACCTGGATGACTGAGAACCTTCACAGACATATTTTATAAAATTGCTTAAAAACATATTTAAGGTCCAAGTTGTATTTGTGTAAGATTCCTGTGTCAAAATCTAGAACTCTGAGAAGGTCAGTGACAGACAGTATTTCTGTGCAGACGACAGAAGCAAAAACATTTTTCCAGAAGACCTTGGACCATCCTTTTTTTTTTTTTTTCTTCCTGCTCTGCTCTTCACATGCTGTTGCTGTTGATGCTTATCAGGAGTGATATGACAAATCTCTCGTTTGCCTGAACTGTTAATACTTTCAGGTGCCATTGACCTGGCAGCTAAGTCTGCAGGCATCATCCCAGGCAGTCCCTGTCGGGAGGTGGATTCTTCCACTGTGGATAACAGCGCTCTTCTCGCCACCACTCCCATTGCTGATGCTGAGCCAGACTCTCAACTCCACCAGCAAAATGTTCCAGAGGTCAGAGACACACACACACACACACACACACACACACACACACACACACACACACACACACGGACTAGAACCCTCCTTCATTTGATGTCTCCTCCTTGCCTGTGGCATTAGAATAAATGCTATTGCCCATTACCATCTTGGAGTGTTACATTTAAAACGGTCAGTTTTTGATTTATCTTACTTTAATGAAAGTTATTGCTCACTCTAATGATTTTCTGTTTATCTGTGCGGTGTAGGCCAGGTTTTGCATAATGTTTTTCTTTTTACTGTGCATCTGTCGTACAAGACTTCACAAATGATTTAGTAATTTTTATAGATTTTCTTTGTAGACATTATTCTTGCATACAGTTGTCATATTCATGATCACCTGTTTATTTGTCTGTTACGGTTTAAAAACAAGCTGCTCCAAACAGTTTGCCCTGATGGGATAAATAAAGCTGTTTGTATCGCCATCAGAGCGTTTCCTTGCTCACAGTGGACCTTTGTGAGGGAACACTTGGCTTAGTTAAAGGCAGTGAGTCTGCGTAACCTCATTTGTTTTCCAGTCGTAGCTGATCACCATTTGGTAAAGAAAATTGTCAGCTATGCTTGAATAAATGGTTTAAAAAAATGTGATGTGCTAAGTTAAATCGCTCTTTCCATAGAATGGCGTACCACCTCCGTCTCCTGGAGTCACCGGCGGGGGAGACTCACTCCTCTCTCCCCCGAGCGTTGCCTCGCTCCTTGATATCTCACTCCCAGGCCCTCCTGAAGAGGCTCTAACCCCCGGAGAACCTCAAACGCAGATCAGCGACTCCATCATCGAGCTTGCCATCAACTCCACACATTACGGTGCGTGCACGTGCAGACGTCTTACCCGAGCCATATTGACAAGAAACTGCTAAATAAAGCTTGATGATGTTTGTTTAGTGAAATGGAAAGTGAGAGTAGGTTAGAAAGGTTTTGTAATTACCACTGAGGTCAGCTTTGTGGCTCCACAGCATTAATTCCTCTGCAGGTTGTGGAAAAGAGTGCACGTTGACATCCAAGCAGCTAAACATCTGAGCCTGCTGAGTTTAATCGCTGATATCTCATTTCTGTTTGCCTGCTGCACTGCAGGTGAGGAGGCTGCTCTCTCTCCAGCCAAGCTGGGCAACAGCGACGGCTCCAAACTGCTGGCCTCGTCTCCCTCGCTCAGCCCATCCAGAGGCTGGATCCCTTCACCCAGCCACGACCCTCAGTGGTACCCCAGCGACTCGTCTGACTCCACACTGGGATGCCTCCTTTGTAAGAGTTTTTTTGCTTCCTTTCTCAAGAGTGTGCCAGAAGTTACATTTTAGGCCAAGAAGAACAGAATATTAAGTGGATGTATTTTTATCATTACTTCCCACTAAAAATGCTGCATACAGCAGCACGTGCAGTCAACATTTACAAAGATTTGTTTGTAAAATCCCCAATATTACTAACACAGCTGTATGATGAAAGGCCATTTACTCAGTCTTTTGCTCTTATTTTCCTTGCAGCCAGCATGGTCTCTCCTGATAAGGGCAGACGGACCACCCTAACCCCCACTGGCCCCTCCAGTGGCACAGCTCTACTCGGTCCTAGCCTCCTGGACTGCAATTCTCATGATTCTCATGATTCAATCCCGTGGCCTTCCTGATGTGGCAGAGGTAAGTAAATGCTTGTTGATTAAATGAAAGAAAGTTGTGACTGAGAAGCAACACTTGCCACAAACACAACACAGTCTGAATCTCAGCAACCAACATGTTATATGTTATTAATTAGTCTCTAAAATGTAAATGTAAAAACATCACTTCCCATTTTAAAAATAACCTGCATTTATATCCACTCTGAAAATGTGGTTCTTATCCCCTTTTGGATCTGTCCTGCTGTGCAAGTGGACTCTGACCCAGAGCCGGTTGTGTTAGGGACCACATGGTACCTTTTGGATAGATCAGCTTCTGGGCTGATCCACCAAATTTTAGGTGATTTTTAATGAAAAACTTGTTGAGTCACACCCTGAGATTCAGACACCATACCTTTTGAAATGCTGACAGCATTTAATATCTGAATCTCAGTCTGTGAACACGTTTTCATTTTTAGTGCTCTCTCTCGCTCTCTTGCGTGCTTTGATAGCGACTTTATGAAGAAATGAATCGGGAGTGTCAGTTAGCTGGTTCAGGTGTGGCAGGAGGGGATGAGGCAGAGAGAAGCTCTAAGTTTGTTAAAGATAACCTGCCAGTGAGCAGGTTTAGTTCAGATTGTGTTAAGTGATTCATCTCAGGGTTAACAAACGCAGACTTGTTAGCTTAAACCTGTTTCCTGGGATGGGGCCCAAACCTGCCTGGGAGGTGAATAGAGCCCGGTGACTGTTGCCTCCTGTGTTTGGACTAACACATCTGCTTTTTCAGTAAATAATTTAATTTCATTGACAGATATTGATGTGATGAACTTTTCCCCCCCTGCACTCTTGACCTAAAGTATGAAACTGTTCGAGGGATGTCTGGAAAAATCTTGTTTTTTGGGGGTTTTTTCTCCTTCTTGGATTTGCCCTTGTTGTCAGTCTGAAAGCTCTTTGGTGTTGCTTGCAGATGGATTCTCAGCTTGCTTGTATGATGAGTGAGAGCAGCATAGACTACATCGCTCGCTTCAATGATCTGGCTCAGGAGCTCGCCGTAACTGAGCCCTCCATTCCACCTCCCTGAGGAAGACTCCACCAAGCCATGGTCATCTGTACCTCTAATCTACAGCCAGTTCCAGGCATTTCCACAGTTCCAGGAGAGAGAGACACAAACTTCTGGGCCCACACTTGGAAGCAGTGACTACTGCTAGAAATTCAAAACCGATTTGCAGCCAGCAGCTGCAAATTACCCCAACTTTTACCACGTCTGGTTCTCACACCTGTCGATAAGCAGGCCATTCCTAAAAAGAGACCAAGGCAGAACTTTGCTCACCTAGAGCATCATGTTGTTGGTGACAAGAGGTACTGTAAGTGAGGAGAGGAGAGGTTTCCTCTCTGTCTTCTCCCTGTTTGGAGAAAGAAGACTGGGGAGAAAGGCCAACCCCATCCCCCCTCAAAGCCATCCATGGCCTGTTTGTAAAAGTGCAATAATAGGTGGTCAACCGTGACCATTGTTCAAAAGCGAGTTGCGTTGGTTTCACTGAACTGTTCTCTAAGGAACAATTCCCTTTAAATACAAACACTTTAGATAAAACAAATGAGTTTACAAAGATACAACCTCATGTACAGGAAAATACTATGCCATATCCGAACAAAATATCTGATCTTTCATGTCTCTTCCTGCTCTCGGTGTGTGAGTGCATGAATGTATCTGTGTGTGCGTGTGTATTAAAGGCTGTAAGGCTGACCGCTCAAAATGTGCAGTTCAGATCATCAGCTGGTGGCAAACAGCCACTGGACTGTGATTTTTATTAAAAGTAATGTCGGTGAGAAAGAGATACTTGGCATAGTTCAGTAGCAAAAGTGGAACAAAACAAAGTGATGTGTAGAAGTTCATTTTTCCTGTTGGCCTCCTTTTTTCTTTTCTTTTTGTTCCTCATCTCTTATGAGTTCAGGTGTTACAGATTGTGTTGTAGTCACACGTGTTTGGAATCGGGTTCTTCATTTCTCAAACCCACATTTAAAAAAAAACAAACAAACAAAACAAAACAAAAAAAACAAACAAATACAAATAAAAAATGGCAGCTTGTTGGTTGACTCCACTTGGGTAGCTCCACAGATGCTGAAAATGTTATTGGAATTATTTTATTGTTGCATTCATTTCTCATTAGTTTTGTGTGCAGAGATGCAAGTTCAAATATTGGATTTTGTTGCATAAACAGGAATACCTTTTTAGATATTTAAGCCCTCTTCACACGTGTGGTATTTGGAGACTGAATCAGAATGTTTTAAAGAGTCTGTGCTGACAGTGCTTATAGCCACAAACAGCATAATGTGCGTAATGTACTGTTCTTCATGGTTGTTGCGTCTGAATGAAAGCCTTGAGGAACGTTCACATTAAAACGTTTCCTTTGACTCGGCGCTTTCCCAGCTCCTCATTCGCAAGCTGCAATAGGGAGAATTTCCCTCCTGTATTGTAGATGTGAGCGTGAATTGCACAGGAAGGTTTTAATGAAGGGAGATGAACAACTCAAAAAGATGCGCGTGAGCGGCAGCACTCTGATGCGTGCCTGTCTGTTAACATACATTCAGGCTTGCGCTGTTTTAAAAGGTGACCTATCCAGACCTGAAGCTTCCAGATCAACAGCAAGGAGGGCGTGTCTTTGTTTACTTTTGCTGTCGTTTTCAGTAACGCTGACACAACAGGTGGGCGCTCTCTTGCCGACGCCATCGATTACAAGGAAATCTAACAATGTTGCTCATTTACTTTCCTTAGTTCTGTTGCTTTCTTGCCGTCCTAATTAGTTCAAACAAATGAGCTGGCTGCAGCCACACATTCATTTTGTTTGACAAACTAGAATTATGAATGTCCTGGCTACTATTGAGTTCCCAGTAGAAATACACTCCATAAGAGCGAGCGGTTAATTTAATGAAACACTAAAGCCATAGTTGACTCCATTTATTTTAATTTTTGTTTTTTATTATATGCCCCCAAATTACTTTCCTCTGACTAGTGGATGCTAACAAAACACTATGACTAAAGAGTGGCTCTTGCATGTTACAGAAGCAGACATCGTTTCTCTGAATTTTTCATGCAGTACAGACTCATTGCCTTCACATTTAATTTGATCAACCAGCATCATCTCTATGCAGCTGTGTGAACCCGTTTGGTGTAAACTGTTAGACCTCTTTGTCATTCCACAAACGAGATTGTAAGACGATCTAACAAATGTAAGCGCTCCTGTGGTGTTAGTTTGTGAACATTTGGAAACGCTTGATCTTGTCACACTAGATGATTCTTAATAAGGAATCCTATTGAAGGATGTATTTGTACAAATGGAAATTCCAGTATTCACTGCGCTTTTGTAACATAATGTAAATCATTATTTGGACTATTTATTGTTAATATTTCTGAGACAAGTGTTTTTTCTGTTTTAATTTAAGGTGACATCCAAGAAAGGAGGAAAAAAAAATACTGTTTTCAGTTTGTAAAAGGTGTTTTATTCTGTGCATAAAGATAGTTATAAAAACCTGCCTGTTTTCTTGTATTCACTGTGTTTGGGGGATACACAGCAGTTCATATGCAAGCTTGTACAAAGTTCGGTCTTTGGCCTTGGGCTTGTTTCTGACAGGTTTGTCAGCTTCTCCAGAGATGGATGAGTGGTTTATCCGCACAGACTCCACACTGAATTCCTCGCTGCTCCCAATAAAAGTACAATCATGCTCCAATCCAGACGACACTTTAAAGTGACAAAGAATATTAGCCGGAAACAAAAACTCGACTGCACGTACGTGTGCTGAAGTGACTCATTTTCAGTGATGTGCTCTGCATACTGCATGGAAAATATGACCCAGAAACAGGTCGGGTGCTGCACCATTTTTCAATGAGAAATTGTTGGCAAACGTTGACTTTGTAACCACAGTAGATATTTTAAAGGAGAGTAAGTGACACAGTTGTGGGTAGACATTCTGCCAAAACATCAGACATGATTCCTTTACCACAGTTTGGTTTATTTAAGCTGTTCTGTTTGCATCAGGAGTCCCAAATTATGGAGTTCAAATTAAACCATCTCTTCTCACCAGCCTGCAAAATGTGATACTGCAGGCTTTTGCCAACAATTTTTGTTGTTTTTGGGTGGGAAGGGTAAAAGTTTCTCAGACATGACAGACAATATCAACATGTAAATTAGACATTAAACAATGAATAGTACAAAAACCCACTCCAGCTCTGTCCCAGATGTTATAAAACAGATCTCCTCATTTCCTCCAAAGTCTTGCTTATTTCAGGTCCTAGACCTCACCAGCTCGAACATCACTTATCCTTAGGTTTTTGCTCCTTTCGAGCGCGCGAGGACATGAGCTTGAAGAAAAGTGCAGGCCAGAGTGTGCGGAGGTATACTGCAGCAGTGGGCAGAGGGCCGGCCAAAACCACGTCTTTACTTTGCTGACGAACAGCCTTTAGGACTTCCCACGCCACGTCCCTGGGGTCCCAGCCCGTAGCTGTAGTTCTGTCCAACACTGAGCGGTAGTTGCAAAGACAAGAGACATGTTGCATCATTGATACAAGAGAGTACAGATTACTTCAATTAATTCAAATTACTTTTATTTATATAGTACCAAATCACAACAGCAGTTGCCTCGAGGTGCTTTTTAATGTAAGGTAAGAAAGACCCTACAATAACTTATAAATTACTCTGGTTATGTTGCTTCTTACTTTTATTATTTAGTTATAAAAATCCATTTGGCTTGTAGTCTTTTCCTTATGTAGTCAAAAAAAAAAATCAGTAAGAAAACACAAAATCCCAGCTGGCATCAAAGATCCACACACATTCCAACACCACCTTAATAACTCTGAGATTTATCACCTGTTACCAGCTGACTCTTAAAAATGCTGCTTTTGCTACTGTTACTCTTTTGTTCCATCCTCTCACTGCCTCACCTCCATACTTGGATCCATCTCCTGTGACAGCATTGATCGACAGGTTGGTTCAGATGTACCCGGGGCTGATCACAGTCACTGGGATCCCGTAGCGCTCCATCTCTGCCCGCAAGCAGTCGAAGTAGGCCTGGGTGGCGTGCTTGGACGCAGCATCTGACCAGCATGAGACAAATCAGAGGCTTGCTTTAGTTACCCTCCTCCTGCTGGCAAACTCATGTTGTGTTTGTTTGCATTAATCAAAGACGACTTACAGGCTGACCGGTAAGGAATGGCTATCTTCCCCTGGACGCTGCTAATCACTACAATATGGCCGCTGTGCCGGCGAACCATGGAAGGCAGGAGAGCTGTGGAGAGAGGAAAGAAATGAAAGAGAGAGGGCTGACTCATATTCATGATAATCTTCACCCAAATCTCTACATAAATGACTTATTAACTTCACATTTAGCTCGGCTCTTTCAACCACAAGCCAAAATAAATGAAAACATCCCGTACGCTGAAACCAACAAGATTAAACAAACCTTGTGTAAGAGCAACGGGCCCGAAGTAATTTGTCTCCATAACATCCCGCTGAACTGAAATGTGAGTCTCTAGTATATTGCCAAGGTAACTGATTCCAGCATTATTAATGAGGATGTCCACTTGTCCGTAACATTTCAGGATCTCTTCTGCAGCTCTCTCCACCGTGTCTGTTTTAGCCAGGTCGAAGACAACAGTACAGGGAGTGTGAATCTGGTGGATAACCAAAGCGAAACAAAACGACTCTTTACAAATGGATCCTTAGAGGCTAAGCTATAGTTCAGACAGACCAGACTTTATTGTGTTACTCCTTTGTGTGTATATACATACCAGTTTCTGTGTGTTTGCTGAACTCGCTGTTAGTTCTTGGACCACCTGCTGCAGGCGAGCTGCGTCACGTCCACACAAGCCGTGCACCTGCAGCGTGGAAGACCCGCGCAGACTCTACAATGCAGAATTCTCGTTGTAGATTAGTGAGCATAAAACAGGGGTGGGTGCAGAGAGCCACACCACTAAGCTGAACTCAAATCTGCTCAGTATCTCTTTAATTCTTACCAGGAGCACTTTATAAAACTGAAATAAGCATAGAAGAAAACTGCTAACATTTTTATCATGATATAATAAACATTCCCCAAAACAATTGTGCACAAAATGTCCATATTTTTGCAAAATTTAAAAGACTTAACTTTATTTTAAAATAAGTGCTATTGCTATTTTTAATTATTTTTTCTTGCTCAGCTACAGGAATCTAGTCCGTCTTGAGTTTCTACAAGTGCATCCAGTGAATCAACAGTGCAACAAACTGAAGTTAACGGTTTTAGTTACAACACCAACAGCATGGTTCACTGACTTGCACAACACCTTCTGCTGTACGATTCAGCGGGAAAAAAAAGCAATTTTACTTCTGGCTTCATTTCAGTCACTTTATCTTGCATCTGCTTTAAAAGTCCCACATTTTTCCCTGTCAGATTTTGACAGGTGTAAGTTGTTTACAAACAAACAAACCTTGGTAGTCCCTTTTACTGAGCCTGTGGCTGCTAAACTCTTTTCGTTGTCCCATGTAAAAAATTCATTAACAGGGCTGGGTCATCACAACTGTCATCCACAGCCACCAAGCACTCTTTGATAAACTCCTCAGAGGATGGCTTGTTTGAAATCACAAAGCTGGTCTTGCCTGCTCCATCCCTGGATGTGTGAGGCTTAGTGAAAAGTCCTGTTGCTTTTCGCAGATTTGCTAGCAACAGTCCAGCTCTTTTCTCTCTCTGTTTAGTCTCACAAAGGGGATTCAATCTGTAATCCATAAACAGAGCACTCTGCTCTCCACAAACTAAACACATGGCTTTACCTCTGACTTCAGTAATTAAATATTGAGAAGTCTACGTCCTGTTAAAAACTCTACACTCCGTATCAATCTTTCCTGTTTTTAAAGGTCAGCTGACATCTTTCGGGGCTAGAAACTCTCAGAAACAAAAGATCAGGCACACTTACAGAGGAGATGCATTCGCTCACAAACATGTGTTTGTAAAGTAAAAAAATAGCATTCATGTTCAAAATAGAAGTGACAAATTTGTAATGTGGTTTCCTACAAAAATCAGGAATCCACTCTCTGACCAGGAATTTATCAAAGAGTGTTTGGTGTCTGAAATGGGACAAAATGATTCATGTATACGTATATATGTTTAAATCCTAATTTCCCATTGATCGCACGCAGACTGGTCCGAGACAACCAACGGGCAGTACAATGTCCAAATCTGATAAAGAACTACAACTACATGTTGGCATCTGCACAACAACACTGAAGAATGAGATTGCACATTATCTAAATAAAAGCCTACTAGCACTAAAGCAGTATGGTTTAGAGAGTTTGCACATGTAAGCTGAAATGAATGAATGGAGGCTGACCTTTCCCGAGTCCAGAGCTGGCCCCAGTTATGACCACTACAGCACCTTGGACTGAAGCCCCTTTTCTGAGACGTACAAGTATCCGGTACAACAATACGACTCCCAAACCGGTTAAAACCACCGGTAGCATTCCTCCTCCCATCACACGCTCCATTACTTGGCAATCACCAGCTACCTGCAGGTAAAAAATAATCAGTAAATACCTTATAAGAAATTATTTACTGTACCTTTAAAGTCCATCTGAATGCAACTACCAACATGACAATAATAAACACACATACAGCCAAAAAAGCGGGGGAATTAAATGGTAATTCATTGTAATAAGAACAGTAGGAGTTATGGATCTTCCTTTATCTTCTTAACCACTTAAGCCCCACCTGCTAGCAACAACCAATAACTTGATATCACCAGACTTCGGACAATCTTATTAAGCAAATGTTAACTAAATACATGCATCACTTAGCACATTAATATTCGCATGGTTAAAAAGTACAGTTCAGTATGCCAGGTGAACACCTTGCACATGCACACACTGGGTTTAGCACTAGCTTGTTCTGCGCAGGCAGTGTCAAAATAACGGCTACTGAGGCTAAAGCTAACAACAGCTAGCATCTCTAGCAAATACTAACAAGTGTTGGTTTGTAGTTCTGTTTTTTACAGGTCTCACCTGAGCCGAGCTGCTGAGCAGAGCAGCAGTAATGTGTCAATGTGTCTCCTCTTCTTTTAGCTGATCTTCTTCCTTCTGTTTTGTCTTTATTGACGGTTAGAAAAACAGCTTTTGGTCGCTTTAGCGCCACCGTCTGATCTGGAGTATGCACTTAACAAAATGCGCTCTTTCAAATGATTAACAAATAAGGAAATAAGCTATTATTTCTCGTAAAGCTCATAATTTGATAATTTGCTATATTAATGCTTTACATTTATATTTAGAGGTCTTTTTAAACCACTAGTGCCTATTTAATCAGCTGCTATCTTCTTCATTGCTACATGATCCATTAGAAGTGTGCTCTACATCTCATTTCAGTTTTTCTTTTTAATTATTTAAAAATTCTTAGTTTACTTTATTTTTTATTATTTATTACAAATTGTAGGGTATTTGTCAGGTTCATATTCTTCAGAAGTCCATCCATCCATCCATTCACTTCCGCTTATCCTTTTCAGGGTCGCGGGGGGTGCTGGAGCCTATCCCAGCTGTCATAGGGCGAGAGGCGGGGTACACCCTGGACAGGTCGCCAGTCTGTCGCAAGGCTAACACACAAGGACAAACAACCATTCGCACTCACATACATTTGCACATTCACACCTAGTGACAATTTGGGTTATCCAATTAACCTATCCCCACAAGCTTCATGTCTTTGGACGGTGGGAGGAAGCCGGAGTACCCGGAGGGAACCCACGCAGACACGGGGAGAACATGCAAACTCCACACAGAAAGACCCCGGCCTGATGTTGGAATTGAACTCAGGACATTCTTGCTGTGCGGCAACAGTGCTAACCACCGTGCCACCGTGCTGCCCTTCAGAAGTTCAGAATGGAAATTGCATCACAAACACAGGAAGTTGACTCAGAGTCATGCAGACATCCTGAGTGTGAATAAATACAGCTGAGGTCAGAAGTTTACAGGGACTCACTATGGACTTTAATTTCATGATCTCTTTGAATTGTCCTGGGTGAAATGATTGTACAGCACACATTTTTAATTTCTTTAAAATGAACAAAAATTAGGTAAACAAGTTTGAACTGGTTTTGAACTTTCTCTAATCCAAGGTTACACGAGGTCAAACGTATGTACCTCTAAGGCTGTTGCAAGTTAAAATTTGTGCTTTATAAATATAATTATAAACGATTTTAATGTAACGTTTTTTTCAAGGGATGATTATACAGCGTACATCTTTAATGACTTTTAAAAAAAGACTTCTTTATTTTGGATTTTCTCTAATCCACACAGGGTCAAAAGTATATATAGGCCCAAATATATACATACACCCCCAGTAATATTTGGTTAAATGTCCTTTAGTAAGTTGTACTTCAACCAGATGCTTTTTGTAGCTATTGATGCTACCACCCTGGTTAACACTGTTACTAAGTTTTAAAGACTCAACATTACTGCCCTGAACTTACCTCTTGTCATTGTGGCCAAACAGGTCAATCTTTGCTTCGTCTGACCATAACACTCCGATTTATAAATCAAATCAAGGTACGGTTTATCATCTCATGTGACTTCTGATGTAGATGTGAGTTCCGGCCACATTTGAGACCTATCCAACACATTTCCCAAGGATACCAAGAATACACCGTTGTGTGGATTGTGATCTGGACTTTCAGAATCAGAATAGTTTATTGATCCCTTGGGGCAATTGTGTAGAAAGCATTATTTTTGCAAGAATTAGTTTCCAACCTGTGTGGTGTTGTAAACAGGGACTATAACTGTTTTGTTTTTTTAAAATCATGTCTAATAGGATTCTTTTTTTGTTATAGTTGTTGATGCATCTTTAATTAAATCTTTCCCTGCAGGTCTTCTATGGGTGGAGCCTCTAACCTGTTTGTGAGTCAGTTTTCAGTCCAAGCAAACAGTGTTTTATGTGCTGTCGTCTAAAATATTATAAAATTGCCTAAAATAGAAGTGTTTAAAACAGATCCTGTGCAGCTGCAAAGCAAAAATAAAAAACTCCCTCCAGGCAGAAGCGGCCATTTTCGTATGTGGGGAAAACCCCCACAAAAACAGAGGGGACAGGCTGGCACCAGAACACCATGGATGTGCCCCGAGATGAGTGTGAAAATGTGATTATCAACAAGCCCACCTGGGCTTCAGGTAGGCCGCACGCTTGTCCAGAGTTCACTTTGTCTTCAAGCTTTTTAATTTAAAACATAAAGTGAGGCCTACCCCAAGCTAAAAGAAGGCAGATTATGTTCTCAGATAAAGCAAGCAATGAGGGCGAAGCAGAGAAAGTACCTGCACAATACATTCACATAAATCAAAATGGAATTTCTTTGAGGACACAAACATCTGGGGAGTAAACAGCTGTTTCAATACCTAATCACAGATTGTGCTCTCTGTTGTACATGTTTTTAGTAAGGCATAATTAACTAAAAGGCTAGAGAGATGAAAGGATGCCAAGCTGATACCAGGCCTCAGTCACATGAGTGGAGATGTGGACATGCAATAAAGATCTGGCACTTCATATATTAAACTGATGAGAGGCTGTGTTCACCCCAGAAAGCTTCCAGAAATTTGGGCAAATGTCTGCTGTGAAGTTTTTAGTCAAACGAAATTGCAGGTCAGTTTAAAGCGCAAAATTGTGCAAGTAGTCCAAACTAAACCGTTCTTGAGATGCAGAAATGTTGTCACACACACAAAAATTAGACGATTGTGCCTCCAAACAAATTGCACTTACAAATGCTTGTGACATAAATGATGAAAACGGTAGGTGCAAAGTTGAGATTGAACAGTGTTACAGTTAAAATGATAAGCCAATGGCAATAGTTCTATTAAAATAATTAACGGCTCCACCCCGAGATTTGACCTGAAACGTGCTATTCGCCAAGGATGTCCTATTTCACCATATTTATTTTTACTTTGTACACAAATTCTTGCAACTAATAGTTCAAACAGTGTTGTACAAGGAATCACCATAGCTGATAAGGAGCTCGTCATCAGCCAGTTAGCCAATGACACCACACTCTTCTTGAAGAATGCAAACCAAATCCCTGCAGCCCTTACTGTGATTAGTGATTTCTCTGAGGCCTCTGGTTTATGCCTAAATCTAAAAAAGTGTGAGTTACTAGCAATTAAAGACTGCCCTGCAAATACTATCTGTAATATCTCTGTTAAACAAGAAGTCACATACTTGGGACTGTTAATATCCAAAGACCAAAAATCAAGATGCTCTTCAAACTTCACTCCAATTATACAGAAAACCCTAAAAAAGTTCAACCAGTGGCTGCAAAGGGACTTGTCTTTGAAAGGTAGAGTGTTAATTACTAAAGCTGAAGGGATATCCCAATTAACATATGCTGCTCTCTCCTTACATCTGGATAAGAAAATTAGTAAAGATATTGACCGTATGCTCTTTAATTTTATATGGAAAAACCGTACGCATTATATTAGAAAAACTGTTGTGATGAATAAGTACAAATCAGGTGGGCTTAACGTCTTAGACTTTTCTACTTTAAATAACACTTTCAAAATTAATTGGGCCAAACATTTTCTTAAAAACTACCTCTATCTGGAACTTTATACCATATTATATTTTCTCTCATTTTGGTGGCTTTAATTTTATTTTAAATTGTAATTACAATGGTGAGAAAGTCCCTGTAAAGCTTTCATCCTTCCATAAGCAGGTCCTCTTAGCGTGGACCCTCATTTATAAACACAACTTCTCACCTCACAAATACCTTATCTGGAACAACAGAGATATTTTATAGAAAAATAAATCACTTTTCCTGGAAACTTGGCTCCAAAATGGGATCCTATTGGTGGCTCAGCTGGTTAATAAAGAGGGACAACTACTTACTTACAACGACTTTATTGCACTATATAATTTTCCAATCAGTGTTCAGGAATTCTCAATGGTGCTTGGTGCCATACCCTCAGGGACTTTAATGTTATATAAAAACACTGACAGCTCAATATCTACCTCAGTCACTCTCCCCGATCCAGCTGAGTCACCAATAGGAAAAATCTGCTTTTCATAGGAACTTGGTAACAGCAATAAGAGAATACGTAGTTTATTCCAAGAAGATATCGTCTCTCTCCCACATATAACATCTTATTGGAACCGATATGTTCCAGATATCAAGTGGAAGACAGTCTGGGTGGTCCCCCATAAATATTTGATTGTAAATAAGGTGAAATAAGTCTCTTTTAAAATTCTACATAAATGTTATCCAGCCAGTCACTACATGGTCAAATTTAAAAGGGATATAAATACTAATTGTACTTTCTGTGGGGATCATCCAGAAACTGTGACACATCTTTTTTGGTACTGTTCTTTTACACAGAGATTCTGGAAGGAATTTAGCAGGTTTGTTATTGTCCATATTTTAAGGGAGTTTTCTTTACGATGGGAAAATGTTTTATTCTGTTTCTTTAAGTTCCCCAAGAAGTATGAGAAAAATTTTTTTATGATAAATTTCTTAATACTTTTAGCTAAATTTTTGATCCATAAATGTAAGTTTACTAACAAAACACCATATTTCTGTCATTATTTTAAGGATGTGGAAATGTACATACAATCAATATCAGACTCCAGCAACAAAAAGGCTCTCAAAACAATATATGTATGTGAATTTTTGCGTGTATTCTTATAATTGTTACCTTTTTCTTTTACCCTTGGCTTTTTGTGTTCATGTTCTGTTGTTTTGTATACTTCATCTGTTCGTATATTGTATACTCATTGTTTGATAAATAAAGTTTAAAAAAAAAAAAGACACACTTTGTTTAGACCCCCAAAATCCTTTCCACGCCCACCCCCGTGACATCACGCTCCAAAGCCCTATTACCACAGAACGTGGTGCCGTTTAATGACATTACGTCACAGAACGTGGTGATGTCATAGTGACAGTCGTTTCATCCTTTGATGTTCAAGTCTATAAATAGAGGAAAGCTGTCAAAGGGAATTCATTGAGCTATCGTTTTGTTGGAGTGATACAGCACATAAAAAAGCAGAAATGACTTCGAAACCTAACAAAGACAGAAATGTTAATTTCTTGAAAGCAATGGTTAAAAAAAGTGAAAAAGAAAAAGAAACATATGCCAGACAGTTCGACCAAAGACTGCAGCCAATGATTGATGAAGTTGAAAAGCTTAAAACTGAGCTTGACTACTTCAAAAAACAGGACACAATCAAGAACAAACGGATCGAGGATCTAACTAAAGAAAACAAAGAACTTTGGCAGAATAATGAGATGCTGTCTTCTGTTGTGGACGACAGGACCAGTATCTCAGACAGGTTGGACTCGAGAAAAGATGACAACGAAGCTCTCATAAAGTTCCGCGCAGAGACGGAGAAAACACTGGCTGAACTTAATAGGAAACATGAAGAAGATGTTGAAGTGCTGCAAGCATTGCTGGAAACGGAAAAAGAAAAAGTTGCGCGTCAGCAGTTTCACAACAGCCAAGTCGTCGACTTACTGGTGAAACGCCACAAAGAGGAGAAAAATCGGATGCAGCAATTTTATGACGAAAATACATCAAAACTCACAGACAAAGCATATGCTGCAGAAACAAAGTTAAAAATCGTCATAGGCATTTATGATAAATATATTGCAAAGCTTGAGAAGAAAATGGAAATTGGTAAAAGTGTGAGCATCAATGCAGTCAAAGAACGTGAGGAGGAACATAAATCCTCGAAGTTTTGGATCGAGGGCCTTTTGACGCATAATGCAAAGCTGCAGGACCAAAACAAATTAATAGGCAAAACGGTGAAAGATTTAACAGATGAGAAAGCTCAAATGGGGAAGACCATCAACGAAAAAACGGCCCAGCAAATGGAGATGAAACAAAAATGTCAGAGAAATATTAGGGCTCTGGCCTTTGAAAAGAAAATGAAGGCTGGGGTCGAAGATGAAAATGATTCTCTGAAAAAGAAAAATGAAGACATAAAAAAGGCCCTAAGTAAAGAGAAGGAAGAACACAGAAAGACAGCAGTGGACAGGCATAAAGTAAAAACGGCACACAATCAGGCACTGGCTGAAAAGATCTCACTGGAAGAGCAACTGCGCGCCACAAAAAAGCAAACAGAAATATTCACACACAAAACGAATTGCCTGGAAAAGAAAAAGCGCCACTTCCAAGAGGAATTGTACCAGTGCGTTTTGTCCTTTGAAAAGGCATTTCCACATGCAGGTCACTTCAGAGAAAAAGAAAAGGTGGAATTTAGGGATAAATTCCTCAACTTGAAAAAGAAATACGTAGACGGTGTGGAAGGCATCCCCTTTGTTGGAACAACGAAGGAGTTTCTTGAAAAACAGCTGAACTGTCTACGTACCAGATGCAAGGATCTAGATGCAGCTTTACTAGATAAAACACGGGAGCTGGAATCATTTAAAAAGCAGTACAATGATATGGTAAAGTCTTCCGAATACGCTTTATTCAAACAAAAACAGGAGCTCATTGGACCAGTGAACCAGATGATCAGAAAGGCTGGCAATGAAGAAAAAGAGATAGGTCATCTAAAATCTAGAGTGAAAGACGTTCAACTCCAGCTTAAATTAGAAAAACAGAAAGGACAAAAGCTCGCACCGTTGGTCCATAGAGGCGTGATGGGGAGATGTTATGGGGAGACTCCGTCTCAGATCTTTCCACAGATTAAACCTCGTCCACCTCCAGTGCAAACTAAATTTATTCAAGTGGCTCCAAAACACCCTGGCAGACGAAGGCCTTCCCCAGAGTCTCCATCAACACCACCTTTCCTCAATTCTTATGATGTATTACCACCAATTGGAATAGGCCATTAGAAGTATACTTCATCTTGTCTCCCTCTATTCTTTTTCCATCACCCCCAACCGGTCGCAGCAGATGGCCGCCCCTTCTTGAGCCTGGTTCTGCCGGAGGTTTCTTCCTAAAGGGAGTTTTTCCTCCCCACTGTCGCCCAGTGCTTGCTCAAAGGGGATCTTTGGATTGTTGGGGTTTTCTGGATTTTTCTGTAGTGTTTTCACCTTACAGTATAACGCAGCTTGAGGAGACTGTTGTTTTGCCATGATGCTATATAATCTTAAATATAACTGAATTTTATAAACATCTATTATAGCATCAAAGTAAAACAATAAAACTAAAGTATACTTCAATGAAATTAATCAAAATGTCTAACCCTACGGTGGCCCTGAGAGGCCAAACGGACACCAGCAGTAAGAAAAATGCTGCAAAAGCACACAAAACACAACGGAAATAGGAAAAACAAAACAGCATTTTTCTTATCGCTGGTGTTTTCTAAAGTTGCAGTCCGTTTGGCCTCTGAGGGCCACCGTACTAACCTGACCAAAAAAGAAGAGAAAAAATGAATAAATAAATAAAAATCCAAATCACAAAAACCTTCTGATTTCTGTTGTGTTTTATTGTGTTGTATGAAAGGACTTATATTGCAAGGTAAAATCCCCAATATATAAACCAGAAATCCCAACAATAGCAAGTCATTTCACACTTGCTAGAATTCCAAAAACGTCCAAATCTTTTGCATCTGTGTGAGTTTTTGATACAATTTTATATCAGCTTCAAAAGAAACAGAGCAATAAAGTTTTTCTCTTGAGTTCTGCATCTCCCTGCCCTTTTACAACATTTTTGTTTTGGTGGCTGAGTGGCAATTTAGAAAGCTAGCATGTGATTGACAGTTTCCAATTGGCTGAAAGAAGAGATTTAAATTAAGTTTGATAAAACCTTATCTGGTTTCATAATTTATGCTGCTAGTTTGGTGAGTTAAAGTTTATGACGCACTCATCTGATAATTCATCGAGATAACTTTTGACTTCTTTCCTTCTTTATTATTATTATTATTATTATTTAAAGGAACCTATTAAATCTTTTTTGTAATGAAAATCAATCAATAGTAATTGTCGATAGAATGAAAGTCAAAATGGAATTTCTTTACAGATTTGTCGTCAGCTCTTAAGGATTTACGTATTACATGATTTATGACTCATTACATTTTTGTTATTGTTGGAGCTATTTGTTCTTTATTTATTTTTTTTTAAATTAGTTAAAGTTTGTTGTTAGTTTACTTATATTTTGGGGTTTATTTGTCGGTTAATATTTTGTTTTAACCCTTGTATGGTGTTCGGGTCTGTGAGACCCGTTTTCAGGCTGGCACCAGAACACCACGGATGTGCCCCGAGATGAGTGTGAAAATGTGATTATCAACAAGCCCACCTGGGCTTCAGGTAGGCCGCACGCTTGTCCAGAGTTCACTTTGTCTTCAAGCGTTTTAATTTAAAACATCAACTGAGGCCTACCCCAAGCTAAAAGAAGCTAAACCTATACACCATGGACAGAGACAGTCTGATTGAGTTTTATTTTAGGCTGGGAATGAGCTACAAACGCATTTTGAAAAGCCTGGCAATGCAAGGAACCATCATTACGGAGAGACATTTAAACCGGATATTGAGAGCCAAGTCGCTTTACAGACGTAAGTACGACCTGGACGCCGGGATAGATTTTATTGTGAACCAACTGCAAGGGCCTGGGAAGGATCACGGTTATCGGTGGATGTTTACAAAGTGCAAACAACACGGCACTGCGATCAGGAAAGAAGACGTCAGGATCCTCATCTCTTTACTGGACCCATTAGGTTCCCAGGTTCGCCAGACCACACGTCTCAGAAGGAGGCAATATTTTGCTCAGGGGCCTAACTTTGTGTGGCACATAGACTCTTATGACAAACTAAAGCCATATGGGATATGTATTAATGGATGCATCGACGGTTTCTCACGCAACATCATTTGGCTGCGGGCCGCACACACTAACAGTGACCCAAAGGTTATCGGAGGTTACTTTGTGGAAGCAGTGGAGAGTCGTGGGGTTGGCCTACCCCAAGCTAAAAGAAGGCAGATTATGTTCTCAGATAAAGCAAGCAATGAGGGCGAAGCAGAGAAAGTACCTGCACAATACATTCACATAAATCAAAATGGAATTTCTTTGAGGACACAAACATCTGGGGAGTAAACAGCTGTTTCAATACCTAATCACAGATGATGAGGACGAAGTCGAAGTCCTGCAAGGACTGCTGGAAACAGCAAAAGAAAAGGTGGTACGTCAGGAATTTCACAACAGCCAAGTTGTTGAATTATTATTGAAACGCCACAAAGAGGAAAAAAATAAGATGCAGCAATTTTACGAGGAAAATACTAAAAAAAACTCGAAGACAAAGCCAATGCTGCAGACAGAAAGTTAGAAGAGGTCATGGAAATGTATGATTCCAAAATAGAAAAGCTTGAGAGAACAGTAAAAAATAGTAGAGGTGTGGCCGTCAATGCGGTTAAAGAACGCGAGGAACAACATCAATCCTCGCAGTGTTGGATTGAGGGTCTTCTGACACGTAATACAAAGTTACAGGACGAAAATGAATTGATGGATAAAACCGTGAAAGAATTAACAGACGAGAAAGATCAAATGGGCAAAGTAATAGACAACCAAAAGGCCCAGAATATGGAGATCAAACGGAAATGTCAGAGAAATATTAGGGCTCTGGCCTTTGAAAAGAAAATGAAGGCTATGGTCGAAGATGAAGTTGATTCTTTGAAAAAGAAAAATGAAGACCTAAAAAGGCCCTAAGCACAGAGCAGGAAAACCACAGAAAGACAGCAGTGGACAGGTATAAAGTAAAAACGGCACACAATCAGGCACTGGCTGAAAAGATCTCACTGGAAGAGCAACTGCGCGCCACAAAAAAGCAAACAGAAATATTCACACAAAAAACGAATTGCCTGGAAAAGAAAAAGCGCCACTTCCAAGAGGAATTGTACCAGTGCGTTTTGTCCTTTGAAAAGGCATTTCCACATGCAGGTCACTTCAGAGAAAAAGAAAAGGTGGAATTTAGGGATATATTCCACAACTTGAAAAAGAAATACGTAGACGGTGTGGAAGGCATCCCCTTTGTTGGAACAACGAAGGAGTTTCTTGAAAAACAGCTGAACTGTCTACGTACCAGATGCAAGGATCTAGATGCAGCTTTACTAGATAAAACACGGGAGCTGGAATCATTTAAAAAGCAGTACAATGATATGGTAAAGTCTTCCGAATACGCTTTATTCAAACAAAAACAGGAGCTCATTGGACCAGTGAACCAGATGATCAGAAAAGCTGGCAATGAAGAAAAAGAGATAGGTCATCTAAAATCTAGAGTGAAAGACGTTCAACTCCAGCTTAAATTAGAAAAACAGAAAGGACAAAAGCTCGCACCGTTGGTCCATAGAGGCGTGATGGGGAGATGTTATGGGGAGACTCCGACTCCGTCTCAGATCTTTCCACAGATTAAACCTCGTCCACCTCCAGTGCAAACTAAATTTATTCAAGTGGCTCCAAAACACCCTGGCAGACGAAGGCCTTCCCCAGAGTCTCCATCAACACCACCTTTCCTCAATTCTTATGATGTATTACCACCAATTGGAATAGGCCATTAGAAGTATACTTCATCTTGTCTCCCTCTATTCTCTTTCCATCACCCCCAACCGGTCGCAGCAGATGGCCGCCCCTTCTTGAGCCTGGTTCTGCTGGAGGTTTCTTCCTAAAGGGAGTTTTTCCTCCCCACTGTCGCCCAGTGCTTGCTCAAAGGGGATCTTTGGATTGTTGGGGTTTTCTGGCTTTTTCTGTAGTGTTTTCACCTTACAGTATAAAGCAGCTTGAGGAGACTGTTTTTTTGCCATGATGCAATATAGTATTAAATATGACTACATTTTAAAAACATCTATTATAGCATCAAAGTAAAACAAAAAAACTAAATGAAATGAATCAAAATGTCTAATCTGGCAAAACAAGAAAAGAAAAAAGGTTTCACCTTTAAATAAAAATCCAAATCACAAACACATTCTGATTTTTGTTGTGTGTGTTTTTTTGTGTGTGTTGTCACGTATAAAATCGTTGCACTCTGTCTCGGTGTCTGCCCGGCCGGCTCCGCAAGGCTACATATGTTTATTGTGTTGCTGCTTTCTTCCACTCGTCATTCTGCCTGGGCGGAGCTCAGGCCCACGCACCTGTCTGCAATTACGCTGCAACGTGTCCTGTCTGTATGGAGACTGAGAGCTGCCAGAGTAATAATGTAGATACAGGCCTCTTTCTCCTTCTGCTGCTGTTCATGCTTTTATTCCATTGATGTTGCTATCATTTGTAAATATATTTATTTGCTCTTATTTTATCAATTTACTGTCGTTCATGTATTTAATCTTCTTTGTATTTAAATATGATTTTTTTTAAGTAATGCCGCGAGATGGACAGTTAAATAAAGGTTTCATTGAATTAAAAAAAAGATTTAAAGATGACTGGTGGCGGAAGCAGAGCACAGACTGTCTGTGAGAATCTATCGCCATCGTGTGGTGCAGAGATATATTGCCATTGAATTTAGACAACGAAAGCTTGGCTCACAGAGCAGCTGCAACAGAACAAAAAACATTAAATAGCAACATGATATATTATATTATATTATATTATATTATATTATATTATATTATATTTATAGCTGTCGAAATTAACGCGTTAATTGCGATAATTAAATTTTGGAATTAATTACGTTAGAATATTTAACTATTTAGCGCAACACGCAGATAAGTCGCTCCCATAATTCCACTTGATTTGTTTACCGCGCCACTGAAAATGGAGAAGCAGGAAGCGGATGGCCTTCTGGATGGGGAATTTAAATACAAGAAGAACATAGATGGGACAATAAACAAACGCGTTGTAATTTGCACTCACTGTAGTAAAGAGTTTCAATTTCACCGTTCAAATTCGACCTTAAAATACCACCTTAATGCCAAACACGCGTTTGTCGGGGCAGCAGCTTCACCCGGCCTGCGTCAGACCACTCTTAGTGAACGCAGGCCACTCGGTAAGTCTTCTTTGGACAAACTGACCGACAATATAGCCAAATGGATAGCAAAGGACTGCAGACCGCTAAGCATTGTGGAGGACAAGGGCTTTGCGGATGTTTTAAAGGTTGCATCTCAGGACGCGTCCTACAAGCCCCCAGCGAGAAGCACAATAACAATTCGAATCCACGAACTGTATGAAACGGAGAAAAAGAAAAAAGAAGAGGCTTTAGTTCACACAGAATGCGTGGCTCTGACAGGAGACCACTGGACATCATTGAGTAATGACAATTACCTGGGAGTTACTGCGCATTTAATCACTGAAGCCTGGGGTCTGACATCCTTTGCGCTGACTATAATGAAAACGGAAGAGCGGCACTTTGCGGAGGCTTGTGCAGAGCAGTTCCAGACTGTTGCTCGCAGGTGGAGAATTGAGGAGAAGGTGACAACAGTAGGCACGGACAGTGCGCGCAATATGATCGCCGCGGCTCGCATCATGCCATTCAATCACATGCCGTGTACCGCGCACATTCTACAGAGATGCATCACAGTGAGTCTCGCAGACAGTGGCTTTGTCACTGCGCTGGCCAAATGCCGCAAAATTGTTGGCCATTTTAAGCACAGCCCAGCAAACACAGCAGAGCTGAACGCAGAGCAGGTGTCACTGGAGCGCAAGCAGGAGCCGTTGGCCCAGGACGTGCCTACGCGCTGGAACTCCACGCTGGAGATGGTGAAGCGCTTGATCCGCAACCAAACTGCAGTAACCGCGACTCTGGATAAACAAAAGCATAAACTTGTCCTCCTGACGCCTCCAGAGTGGGACAAACTCCAGAGACTGGAGACACTTCTAGAGCCCTGCAGGTGAGCCTGTCATTGTGACCATAATTGTAGGTTTAGATTAAATGTATCAAACATACATCTTAAATCAGTTTTGTTATTATGAAAATGTCTTATTTAAAAAATAAATGAAATCAAATATTTTATTAATATTACCTAGTATTAAAAAGCTTTTTTTAATTTGCTGTCTTATCTCTGTGTGTGTGTGTGTGTGTGTGTGTGTGTGTGTGTGTGTGTATTCCACTGCAGATATGTGACTGAACTGCTGGGAGGAGAGGCCTACGTCTCCTGCTCTGTAGTTCTACCAGCCTTCTGCCACCTGCGCCGTGTCATGGAAGTAACTGATGAGGACCCTGCATATGTGGTGAGGTTTAAAGAGAAGTTTAAGGAAGACCTTGCTTCCCGCCAGGAACATACCAACTATGCATGGCTCCAGATCGCAACTGCACTGGACCCACGTTTTAAAGACCTACGCAGTGTGCCCAAGACTGACAGAGAAGCAGTGTGGACCACACTGGCAGGCATGCTGCATGAAGACTCTCCTAGAAGATCACACACTGCAGAAGAAGGTCCAGCCAAGAAGACTGCAACCCCCCCCCACTGTGCTTTGCCCTGATATCTGCAGTGTGAGGTTGGATCGCTCATTCTCATCCTCACACTGATGCCACTTATTTCGGTCTTTGTTTGACATAAAAGGGCATATTTGTCACTTTATTGCAACTATATTTGCACTCTTGAGCTCCTTCATTCACTGACTGATCATAAAGTTATTACTTGCGTTATGTATTCATCCGTTTGAACATAATTAATGAAGCCACATGTAATCACTAAAATTTGTATTTTGGGTACAATAAGAGAGTTTCAGATGGAATGCTGTTTTGTTTTGTTTAAATTTCACCAACTTGCTGATGCCCACGGTTGTGAGTGCGGCTTCTTGCTGTACATGGGTGGATGGTTGTAAATCACATCACAGATGCCAAAAACCTCTCAAACCAAGCCCCCTTGCCGGTGATGCTGTGCGCAACCTCGTGACGGAGTCAAGCATATTCAAAACACCCCCTCACCTCCCGTGTCAAACTCAAATGTCAGCCTATTTCATGTGTCACTTTTGGAGCAGTTGCCATCCCGACGAGCCATGGAGAAGTTCGTGTTTGTGTTATTTTACTTATTTGGTGTTCTGGTGTGTTTGGGCACCGGTCAGCACCATCGTGTTGAGCACGTGTTGGACCGTGGACACACCGGATTCAGTGGGAGAATAACGGTCAGGTGTACAGTTTACTGAGCACTGGGACTCAGTATCGTTTACCAGCACAGACACGGAGACGCGCTCAGCTTCTATTGAGAGCAAACAACCAAGTGAACCCTCCGGCTGCGTCCAGTAGACGAGACACACCGTCTGGGCCGGGAGCTTTCCGAGCATTCAGACTCTTAAACTGCTTCCTCGCATCTGCTTCATGAATATGAAGGGTTGTGGTGGGAGGAGGTGGTGTGAAATCCTCTTTTGTGTGGGGTGAGGAGGGGGGTGTTGTAAAAGTCCCCAAGAGCAATGATGAGAGAGTCCGGGAATGTCCGCTCCATGTGCAGTATCTGCTCCGCGAGTGCGCACTGAGCTGCCTGCGCATCCGCATCTGGCGGGATGTAAACAGCGGCCAAGATGAATGAAGCAAACTCCCGCGGAGAATAAAACGGTTTGCAGTGAATAAAAAGGTATTCCAGAGAGGAAGAGCAGTGCTGAGCAATCACTGTTACATCTGTGCACCAGCCACTATTAATGTAGAAGCAGACACGTCCACCTGTGGTCTTACCAGAGAGAGAGGCCTGCCGGTCCGCGCGCAGCAGATGAAAGCCCTCCAGCTTGAGCGCGCTGTCCGGGATGTCCTCACAGAGCCACGACTCCGTAAAACACAAGACACAGGAGGAGGCAACGTCTCTGTTCATGCTTCTCATCAGGGCCAGCTCGTCCATCTCATTCCTGAGTGAGCGTACGTCGGAAAGGAAGATCCCAGGAAGAGCAGTTCGCAGTCCGCGTCTCCTCAGACGCACGAGTGCGCCGGCTCGCTTTCCTCGCTTTCGGCGTCTCACTTTCCTGATCAGAGTCTGCAGTAAATCTGCCGCAGATGCGACAAATATTGGAAGTAAATCCACAGGTGTTGTAGTCCTGTAGTTAAGAAGCTCTTCTCTAGTGTAAGAATATCCAGAGGAGTGCCCAGACACAGAAGTTATGCACAAAAACAAAACAGAAGTAACGCACTGAAGCACCGGGGCATCCATACGCGGCGGCGCCATCTTGGAACAAGGGACTTGTCTTTGAAAGGTAGAGTGTTAATTACTAAAGCTGAAGGGATATCCCGATGAACATATGCTGCTCTCTCCTTACATCTGGATAAGAAAAGTAGTAAAGATATTGACCGTATGCTCTTTAATTTTATATGGAAAAACCGTACGCACTATATTAGAAAAACTGTTGTGATGAATAAGTACGAATCAGGTGGGCTTAACGTCTTAGACTTTTCTACTTTAAATAACACTTTCAAAATTAATTGGGCCAAACATTTTCTTAAAACCCTACCTCTATCTGGAACTTTATACCATACCACATTTTCTCTCGTTTTGGTGGCTTTACTTTTATTTGAAATTGTAATTACAATGTTGAGAAAGTCCCTGTAAAGCTTTCATCCTTCCATAAGCAGGTCCTCTTAGCGTGGACCCTCATTTATAAACACAACTTCTCACCTCACAAATACCTTATCTGGAACAACAGAGATATTTTATAGAAAAATAAATCACTTTTCCTGGAAACTTGGCTCCAAAATGGGATCCTATTGGTGGCTCAGCTGGTTAGTAAAGAGGGACAACTACTTACTTACAACGACTTTATTGCACTATATAATTTTCCAATCAGTGTTCCAGATATCAAGCGGAAGACAGTCTGGATGGTCCCCCATAAATATTTGATTGTAAATAAGGTGAAAGAAGTCTCTTTTAAAATTCGACATACATGTTATCCAGCCAGTCACTACATGGTCAAATTTAAAAGGGACATAAATACTAATTGTACTTTCTGTGGGGATCATCCAGAAACGGTGACACATCTTTTTTGGTACTGTTCTTTTACACAGAGATTCTGGAAGGAATTTAGCAGCTTTGTTATTGTCCATATTTTAAGGGAGTTTTCTTTACGATGGGAAAATGTTTTATTCTGTTTCTTTAAGTTCCCCAAGAAGTATGAGAAATGTTTTTTATGATAAATTTCTTAATACTTTTAGCTAAATTTTTTATCCATAAATGTAAGTTTACTAACAAAACACCATATTTCTGTCATTATTTTAAGGATGTGCACATGCACATACAATCAATATCAGACTGCACCAACAAAAAGGCTCTCACAACAATATATGTATGTGAATTTTTGCGTGTATTCTTATAATTGTTACCTTTTTCTTTCACCCTTGGCTTTTTGTGTTCATGTTCTGTTGTATACTTCATCTGTTCGTATGTTGTATACTCATTGTTTGTTAAATAAAGTTTTCAAAAAAAGACACGCTTTGTTTAGACCCCCAAAATCCTTTCCACGCCCACCCCCGTGACATCACGCTCCAAAGCCCTGTTACGTCACAGAACGTGGTGATGTCATAGTGACAGTCCTTTCATCCTTTGATGTTCAAGTCTATAAATAGAGGACAGCTGTCAAAGGGAATTCATTAAGCTATCGTTTTGTTGGAGTGATACAGCACATAAAAAAGCAGAAATGAGTTCGAAAGCTAACAAAGACAGAAATGTTAATTTCTCGAAAACAATGGTTAAAAAAAGTGAAAAAGAAAAAGAAACATATGCCAGACAGTTCGAGCAAAGACTGCAGCCAATGATCGACGAGGTTGAAAAGCTCAAAACTGAGCTTGACTACTTCAAAAACCTGCATACAGTCAATAAGAAACGGATCGAGGATCTAACAAAAGAAAACAATGAACTTTTGCAGAATAATAAGCTGCTGGGTTCGGTCTTGGATGACAGGACAAACATCGCAGACAGGTTGGACTCGATAAAAGATGACCACGAAGCTCTGGTAAAGTTCCGCGCAGAGACGGAGAAAACTCTGGCTGAGCTTAAAGAAAAACACGAGGACGAAGTCCAAGTCCTGCAAGGACTGCTGGAAACAGAGAAAGAAAAGGTGGCACGTCAGCAATTTCACAACAGCCAAGTTGTTGAATTATTATTGAAACGCCACAAAGAGGAAAAAAATAAGATGCAGCAGTTTTACCAGGAAAATACTAAAAAACTGGAAAACAAAGCAAATGCTGCAGACAGGAAGTTAGAAGAGGTGATCAACATGTATGACTCCAAAATAGAAAAGCTGCAGACGGCAGTAAAAAATAGTAGAGGTGTGACCGTCAATGCGGTTAAGGAACGCGAGGAAGAACGTCAATCCTCGCAGGGTTGGATTGACGGTGTTTTGTGGCATAATACACAGTTACAAGACGAAAATGAATTTATGGTTAAAAACATGAAAGAATTAACAGAGGAGAAAGGTCAAATGGGCAAAGTGATAGACGACCAAAAGGCCCAGAATATGGCGATCAAGCAGAAATGCCAGAGTAATATTAGAGCTCTGGCCTTGGAAAAGAAAATGAAGGCTATGCTTGAAGACGAAGTTGATTCTTTGAAAAAGAAAATTGAAGACGTCAAAAAGGCCCTAAGCACAGAGCAGGAAAACCACAGAAAGACAGCAGTGGACCGGCACAAAGTAAAAGCGGCACACAATCAGGCACTGGCTGAAAAGGTGGCGCTGGAAGAGAAACTGCGCTCCACAAAAAAGCAACGGGAAAGATTTATATCCAAAGTGAATTGGCTGGAGAAGAAAGAGCGCTACTTCCAAGAGGAATTGTGCCAGTGCGTTTTGTCCTTTGAAAAGGCATTTCCACATGAAGGTCACTTGAGAGGAAAAGAAAAGGTGGAATTTAGGGATATGTTCCACTACTTGAAAAAGAAATACGTAGACGGAGTGGAAGGCACCCCCTTTGTTGGAACAACGAAGGAGTTTCTTGAAAAACAGCTGAACTGTCTACGTATCAGATGCAAGGATCTAGATGCAGCTTTACTAGATAAAACACGGGAGCTGGAATCATTTAAAAAGCAGTACAATGACATGGTAAAGTCTTCCGAGTACGCTTTATTCCGACAAAGAGAGGAGCTCATTGGACCAGTGAACCAGATTATCCAAAAGGCTGCCAATGAAGAAAAAGAGATAGGTCATCTAAAATCTAGAGTGAAAGACGCTCAACTCCAGCTTAAATTAGAAAAACAGAAAGGACAAAAGCTGGCATCGTTGGACCATAGAAGCATGATGGGGAGATGTTCTGAGGAGACTCCGTCTCAGATTAATCCTCGTCCACTTCCAGGGAAAACTACATTTATTCAGGTACGTCCAAGACACCCTGGCAGAAGTGCAGGTATGGCTTCCCCAGTGAATCCTCCTGTAGAGTCTCCATCAACACCACCTTTCCTCAATTCTGATGATGGATTACCACCAGTTGATTGTTAAAAATTAACTGCTAAAATAGGCCATTAGAAGTATACTTCATCTTGTCTCCCTATATCATGGGTGGGCATTCTCAGTCCACGAGGGCCGGTGTCCCTGCAGGTTTTAGATCTCACCTTGGCTCAACACACCTGAATCACATGATTAGTTCGTTACCAGGCCTCTGGAGAACTTCAGGACATGTTGAGGAGCTAATTTAGCCGTTTAAATCAGCTGTGTTGGTTCGAGGACACATCTAAAACCTGCAGGGACACCGGCCCTCGTGGACTGAGATTGCCCACCCACCCCCAACCGGTCGCAGCAGATGGCCGCCCCTTCTTGAGCCTGGTTCTGCCGGAGGTTTCTTCCTAAAGGGAGTTTTTCCTCCCCACTGTCGCCCAGTGCTTGCTCAAAGGGGATCATTGGATTGTTGGGGTTTTCTGGCTTTTACTGTAGTGTTTTTACCTTACAGTATAAAGCAGCTTGAGGAGACTGTTGTTTTGCCATGATGCAATATAGTATTAAATATGACTACATTTTAAAAACATCTATTATAGCATCAAAGTAAAACAAAAAAACTAAATGAAATGAATCAAAATGTCTAATCTGGCAAAACAAGAAAAGAAAAAAGGTTTCACCTTTAAATAAAAATCCAAATCACAAACACATTCTGATTTTTGTTGTGTGTGTTTTTTTGTGTATGTTGTCACGTATAAAATCGTTGCACTCTGTCTCGGTGTCTGCCCGGCCGGCTCCGCAAGGCTACATATGTTTATTGTGTTGCTGCTTTCTTCCACTCGTCATTCTGCCTGGGCGGAGCTCAGGCCCACGCACCTGTCTGCAATTACGCTGCAACGTGTCCTGTCTGTATGGAGACTGAGAGCTGCCAGAGTAATAATGTAGATACAGGCCTCTTTCTCCTTCTGCTGCTGTTCATGCTTTTATTCCATTGATGTTGCTATCATTTGTAAATATATTTATTTGCTCTTATTTTATCAATTTACTGTCGTTCATGTATTTAATCTTCTTTGTATTTAAATATGATTTTTTTTAAGTAATGCCGCGAGATGGACAGTTAAATAAAGGTTTCATTGAATTAAAAAAAAGATTTAAAGATGACTGGTGGCGGAAGCAGAGCACAGACTGTCTGTGAGAATCTATCGCCATCGTGTGGTGCAGAGATATATTGCCATTGAATTTAGACAACGAAAGCTTGGCTCACAGAGCAGCTGCAACACGAACAAAAAACATTAAATAGCAACATGATATATTATATTATATTATATTATATTATATTATATTATATTATATTATATTATATTATATTTATAGCTGTCGAAATTAACGCGTTAATTGCGATAATTAAATTTTGGAATTAATTACGTTAGAATATTTAACTATTTAGCGCAACACGCAGATAAGTCGCTCCCATAATTCCACTTGATTTGTTTACCGCGCCACTGAAAATGGAGAAGCAGGAAGCGGATGGCCTTCTGGATGGGGAATTTAAATACAAGAAGAACATAGATGGGACAATAAACAAACGCGTTGTAATTTGCACTCACTGTAGTAAAGAGTTTCAATTTCACCGTTCAAATTCGACCTTAAAATACCACCTTAATGCCAAACACGCGTTTGTCGGGGCAGCAGCTTCACCCGGCCTGCGTCAGACCACTCTTAGTGAACGCAGGCCACTCGGTAAGTCTTCTTTGGACAAACTGACCGACAATATAGCCAAATGGATAGCAAAGGACTGCAGACCGCTAAGCATTGTGGAGGACAAGGGCTTTGCGGATGTTTTAAAGGTTGCATCTCAGGACGCGTCCTACAAGCCCCCAGCGAGAAGCACAATAACAATTCGAATCCACGAACTGTATGAAACGGAGAAAAAGAAAAAAGAAGAGGCTTTAGTTCACACAGAATGCGTGGCTCTGACAGGAGACCACTGGACATCATTGAGTAATGACAATTACCTGGGAGTTACTGCGCATTTAATCACTGAAGCCTGGGGTCTGACATCCTTTGCGCTGACTATAATGAAAACGGAAGAGCGGCACTTTGCGGAGGCTTGTGCAGAGCAGTTCCAGACTGTTGCTCGCAGGTGGAGAATTGAGGAGAAGGTGACAACAGTAGGCACGGACAGTGCGCGCAATATGATCGCCGCGGCTCGCATCATGCCATTCAATCACATGCCGTGTACCGCGCACATTCTACAGAGATGCATCACAGTGAGTCTCGCAGACAGTGGCTTTGTCACTGCGCTGGCCAAATGCCGCAAAATTGTTGGCCATTTTAAGCACAGCCCAGCAAACACAGCAGAGCTGAACGCAGAGCAGGTGTCACTGGGGCGCAAGCAGGAGCCGTTGGCCCAGGACGTGCCTACGCGCTGGAACTCCACGCTGGAGATGGTGAAGCGCTTGATCCGCAACCAAACTGCAGTAACCGCGACTCTGGATAAACAAAAGCATAAACTTGTCCTCCTGACGCCTCCAGAGTGGGACAAACTCCAGAGACTGGAGACACTTCTAGAGCCCTGCAGGTGAGCCTGTCATTGTGACCATAATTGTAGGTTTAGATTAAATGTATCAAACATACATCTTAAATCAGTTTTGTTATTATGAAAATGTCTTATTTAAAAAATAAATGAAATCAAATATTTTATTAATATTACCTAGTATTAAAAAGCTTTTTTTAATTTGCTGTCTTATCTCTCTCTCTCTCTCTGTGTGTGTGTGTGTGTGTGTGTGTGTGTGTGTGTGTGTGTGTGTGTGTGTGTGTATTCCACTGCAGATATGTGACTGAACTGCTGGGAGGAGAGGCCTACGTCTCCTGCTCTGTAGTTCTACCAGCCTTCTGCCACCTGCGCCGTGTCATGGAAGTAACTGATGAGGACCCTGCATATGTGGTGAGGTTTAAAGAGAAGTTTAAGGAAGACCTTGCTTCCCGCCAGGAACATACCAACTATGCATGGCTCCAGATCGCAACTGCACTGGACCCACGTTTTAAAGACCTACGCAGTGTGCCCAAGACTGACAGAGAAGCAGTGTGGACCACACTGGCAGGCATGCTGCATGAAGACTCTCCTAGAAGATCACACACTGCAGAAGAAGGTCCAGCCAAGAAGACTGCAACCCCCCCCCACTGTGCTTTGCCCTGATATCTGCAGTGTGAGGTTGGATCGCTCATTCTCATCCTCACACTGATGCCACTTATTTCGGTCTTTGTTTGACATAAAAGGGCATATTTGTCACTTTATTGCAACTATATTTGCACTCTTGAGCTCCTTCATTCACTGACTGATCATAAAGTTATTACTTGCGTTATGTATTCATCCGTTTGAACATAATTAATGAAGCCACATGTAATCACTAAAATTTGTATTTTGGGTACAATAAGAGAGTTTCAGATGGAATGCTGTTTTGTTTTGTTTAAATTTCACCAACTTGCTGATGCCCACGGTTGTGAGTGCGGCTTCTTGCTGTACATGGGTGGATGGTTGTAAATCACATCACAGATGCCAAAAACCTCTCAAACCAAGCCCCCTTGCCGGTGATGCTGTGCGCAACCTCGTGACGGAGTCAAGCATATTCAAAACACCCCCTCACCTCCCGTGTCAAACTCAAATGTCAGCCTATTTCATGTGTCACTTTTGGAGCAGTTGCCATCCCGACGAGCCATGGAGAAGTTCGTGTTTGTGTTATTTTACTTATTTGGTGTTCTGGTGTGTTTGGGCACCGGTCAGCACCATCGTGTTGAGCACGTGTTGGACCGTGGACACACCGGATTCAGTGGGAGAATAACGGTCAGGTGTACAGTTTACTGAGCACTGGGACTCAGTATCGTTTACCAGCACAGACACGGAGACGCGCTCAGCTTCTATTGAGAGCAAACAACCAAGTGAACCCTCCGGCTGCGTCCAGTAGACGAGACACACCGTCTGGGCCGGGAGCTTTCCGAGCATTCAGACTCTTAAACTGCTTCCTCGCATCTGCTTCATGAATATGAAGGGTTGTGGTGGGAGGAGGTGGTGTGAAATCCTCTTTTGTGTGGGGTGAGGAGGGGGGTGTTGTAAAAGTCCCCAAGAGCAATGATGAGAGAGTCCGGGAATGTCCGCTCCATGTGCAGTATCTGCTCCGCGAGTGCGCACTGAGCTGCCTGCGCATCCGCATCTGGCGGGATGTAAACAGCGGCCAAGATGAATGAAGCAAACTCCCGCGGAGAATAAAACGGTTTGCAGTGAATAAAAAGGTATTCCAGAGAGGAAGAGCAGTGCTGAGCAATCACTGTTACATCTGTGCACCAGCCACTATTAATGTAGAAGCAGACACGTCCACCTGTGGTCTTACCAGAGAGAGAGGCCTGCCGGTCCGCGCGCAGCAGATGAAAGCCCTCCAGCTTGAGCGCGCTGTCCGGGATGTCCTCACAGAGCCACGACTCCGTAAAACACAAGACACAGGAGGAGGCAACGTCTCTGTTCATGCTTCTCATCAGGGCCAGCTCGTCCATCTCATTCCTGAGTGAGCGTACGTCGGAAAGGAAGATCCCAGGAAGAGCAGTTCGCAGCACTCCTCAGACGCACGAGTGCGCCGGCTCGCTTTCCTCGCTTTCGGCGTCTCACTTTCCTGATCAGAGTCTGCAGTAAATCTGCCGCAGATGCGACAAATATTGGAAGTAAATCCACAGGTGTTGTAGTCCTGTAGTTAAGAAGCTCTTCTCTAGTGTAAGAATATCCAGAGGAGTGCCCAGACACAGAAGTTATGCACAAAAACAAAACAGAAGTAACGCACTGAAGCACCGGGGCATCCATACGCGGCGGCGCCATCTTGGAACAAGGGACTTGTCTTTGAAAGGTAGAGTGTTAATTACTAAAGCTGAAGGGATATCCCGATGAACATATGCTGCTCTCTCCTTACATCTGGATAAGAAAAGTAGTAAAGATATTGACCGTATGCTCTTTAATTTTATATGGAAAAACCGTACGCACTATATTAGAAAAACTGTTGTGATGAATAAGTACGAATCAGGTGGGCTTAACGTCTTAGACTTTTCTACTTTAAATAACACTTTCAAAATTAATTGGGCCAAACATTTTCTTAAAACCCTACCTCTATCTGGAACTTTATACCATACCACATTTTCTCTCGTTTTGGTGGCTTTACTTTTATTTGAAATTGTAATTACAATGTTGAGAAAGTCCCTGTAAAGCTTTCATCCTTCCATAAGCAGGTCCTCTTAGCGTGGACCCTCATTTATAAACACAACTTCTCACCTCACAAATACCTTATCTGGAACAACAGAGATATTTTATAGAAAAATAAATCACTTTTCCTGGAAACTTGGCTCCAAAATGGGATCCTATTGGTGGCTCAGCTGGTTAGTAAAGAGGGACAACTACTTACTTACAACGACTTTATTGCACTATATAATTTTCCAATCAGTGTTCCAGATATCAAGCGGAAGACAGTCTGGATGGTCCCCCATAAATATTTGATTGTAAATAAGGTGAAAGAAGTCTCTTTTAAAATTCGACATACATGTTATCCAGCCAGTCACTACATGGTCAAATTCAAAAGGGACATAAATACTAATTGTACTTTCTGTGGGGATCATCCAGAAACGGTGACACATCTTTTTTGGTACTGTTCTTTTACACAGAGATTCTGGAAGGAATTTAGCAGCTTTGTTATTGTCCATATTTTAAGGGAGTTTTCTTTACGATGGGAAAATGTTTTATTCTGTTTCTTTAAGTTCCCCAAGAAGTATGAGAAATGTTTTTTATGATAAATTTCTTAATACTTTTAGCTAAATTTTTTATCCATAAATGTAAGTTTACTAACAAAACACCATATTTCTGTCATTATTTTAAGGATGTGCACATGCACATACAATCAATATCAGACTGCACCAACAAAAAGGCTCTCACAACAATATATGTATGTGAATTTTTGCGTGTATTCTTATAATTGTTACCTTTTTCTTTCACCCTTGGCTTTTTGTGTTCATGTTCTGTTGTATACTTCATCTGTTCGTATGTTGTATACTCATTGTTTGTTAAATAAAGTTTTAAAAAAAAAAGACACGCTTTGTTTAGACCCCCAAAATCCTTTCCACGCCCACCCCCGTGACATCACGCTCCAAAGCCCTGTTACGTCACAGAACGTGGTGATGTCATAGTGACAGTCCTTTCATCCTTTGATGTTCAAGTCTATAAATAGAGGACAGCTGTCAAAGGGAATTCATTAAGCTATCGTTTTGTTGGAGTGATACAGCACATAAAAAAGCAGAAATGAGTTCGAAAGCTAACAAAGACAGAAATGTTAATTTCTCGAAAACAATGGTTAAAAAAAGTGAAAAAGAAAAAGAAACATATGCCAGACAGTTCGAGCAAAGACTGCAGCCAATGATCGACGAGGTTGAAAAGCTCAAAACTGAGCTTGACTACTTCAAAAACCTGCATACAGTCAATAAGAAACGGATCGAGGATCTAACAAAAGAAAACAATGAACTTTTGCAGAATAATAAGCTGCTGGGTTCGGTCTTGGATGACAGGACAAACATCGCAGACAGGTTGGACTCGATAAAAGATGACCACGAAGCTCTGGTAAAGTTCCGCGCAGAGACGGAGAAAACTCTGGCTGAGCTTAAAGAAAAACACGAGGACGAAGTCCAAGTCCTGCAAGGACTGCTGGAAACAGAGAAAGAAAAGGTGGCACGTCAGCAATTTCACAACAGCCAAGTTGTTGAATTATTATTGAAACGCCACAAAGAGGAAAAAAATAAGATGCAGCAGTTTTACCAGGAAAATACTAAAAAACTGGAAAACAAAGCAAATGCTGCAGACAGGAAGTTAGAAGAGGTGATCAACATGTATGACTCCAAAATAGAAAAGCTGCAGACGGCAGTAAAAAATAGTAGAGGTGTGACCGTCAATGCGGTTAAGGAACGCGAGGAAGAACGTCAATCCTCGCAGTGTTGGATTGACGGTGTTTTGTGGCATAATACACAGTTACAAGACGAAAATGAATTTATGGTTAAAAACATGAAAGAATTAACAGAGGAGAAAGGTCAAATGGGCAAAGTGATAGACGACCAAAAGGCCCAGAATATGGCGATCAAGCAGAAATGCCAGAGTAATATTAGAGCTCTGGCCTTGGAAAAGAAAATGAAGGCTATGCTTGAAGACGAAGTTGATTCTTTGAAAAAGAAAATTGAAGACGTCAAAAAGGCCCTAAGCACAGAGCAGGAAAACCACAGAAAGACAGCAGTGGACCGGCACAAAGTAAAAGCGGCACACAATCAGGCACTGGCTGAAAAGGTGGCGCTGGAAGAGAAACTGCGCTCCACAAAAAAGCAACGGGAAAGATTTATATCCAAAGTGAATTGGCTGGAGAAGAAAGAGCGCTACTTCCAAGAGGAATTGTGCCAGTGCGTTTTGTCCTTTGAAAAGGCATTTCCACATGCAGGTCACTTGAGAGGAAAAGAAAAGGTGGAATTTAGGGATATGTTCCACTACTTGAAAAAGAAATACGTAGACGGAGTGGAAGGCACCCCCTTTGTTGGAACAACGAAGGAGTTTCTTGAAAAACAGCTGAACTGTCTACGTACCAGATGCAAGGATCTAGATGCAGCTTTACTAGATAAAACACGGGAGCTGGAATCATTTAAAAAGCAGTACAATGATATGGTAAAGTCTTCCGAATACGCTTTATTCAAACAAAAACAGGAGCTCATTGGACCAGTGAACCAGATGATCAGAAAAGCTGGCAATGAAGAAAAAGAGATAGGTCATCTAAAATCTAGAGTGAAAGACGTTCAACTCCAGCTTAAATTAGAAAAACAGAAAGGACAAAAGCTCGCACCGTTGGTCCATAGAGGCGTGATGGGGAGATGTTATGGGGAGACTCCGACTCCGTCTCAGATCTTTCCACAGATTAAACCTCGTCCACCTCCAGTGCAAACTAAATTTATTCAAGTGGCTCCAAAACACCCTGGCAGACGAAGGCCTTCCCCAGAGTCTCCATCAACACCACCTTTCCTCAATTCTTATGATGTATTACCACCAATTGGAATAGGCCATTAGAAGTATACTTCATCTTGTCTCCCTCTATTCACAGAGCAGGAAAACCACAGAAAAGACAGCAGAATATGCATCTTCTTTTTGTTTTCATATTTTAATCTATATTTAATTGTTTTGTGGTTTGCAGTGTTTTGTGTTGTTTCACTTTAAATTTGTAAAAGGAAAAAGCTGAAAATTTAAATAGTTAAAAGTTGAAATGTGAATATTTGATTTTTGTATTATATGATTTATTTATTACATTTTATGTGAAGTGAATAAAAAGTATATTTACGGTTGCCCCTACAGACAAAGCACATACAAACTTCAAATCACGTATGAACTCTGAAGCACATACAAACTCCAAAACACGTAAAAACTCTGAAGCACGTAAAAACTCTGAAGCACGTAAAAACTCAAAACACGTACAAAAGACAACAGAAGTGCTCCAGGATGCTGGGCGCAGTGTTGAGCTTTTGTTACCTAGTGGCTACACAAGCCAGCAAGTACCAACGACCGGATTTGGTGTGTGGTAGTAACAGGTAAATGAACTTTTTTTTTTAATTATTTGGATATATATGAGTGCGTGTGTATAAATACACAAACAATACACACATGCTTTTAATTGTGTAATTTAAGTGATCTAGTAGCTCTGCTTTGGAAGTTCAGTTCATGCTAGAAATGTGTTTTGAAGTTTGTACGTGTTTTGTCTCTAGGGGCCACCGCATATATTTATATATAAACATATATGAATAAAACCACTTTTTTTTACGCTAGTAATTCCTTTTGTGCATAATTTTATATTATTGTTAATAATAAATTAATTAAAGCAACAAAACAACCCGAAGAGCCGGTTTGGAGCCGAAAGAGCCGGCTCTTTTTAGTGAGCCCAACCAAAAGAGCCGGATCTCTAAAAAGAGCCGGAAATCCCATCGCTATTAGGGTGGGTTAGGTTAGGGGAATGGAAATTCCTCCCTGCACAAGGAGGGCAGGAGTAGGTGCACGCTCCGCACCATGACCCTTCCCGAGACCCGCCATCCCATCTACCGTATCCGGCAATCCCCAGGTCCGAATTGAGGTAAGTACCGTCCTTTTCTTTTTCAGGTTCAGGTAAGTACCAAATTATGTTTAATTTTACCAAAGTTGTGTTTTATTTGTCCTGTTTTTTTAGGTTTCTAACTGTGTTTTAATAAAATTTGATTTCTCAATGAATTTAGTCTGTGTCATTTTTAATTCCAATTTTTAGGCTTTTAAACTGTTTTTATCCATAAATTATCCAATTTTTAGGTTATAAATTTATGATATTCCAATTTTTAGGCCAGTAAATCAATATGTAAATGAAAAAAACATCAAAAGAAACCCCCCCCCCCCCAAAAATAACAAACTAAAACAACAAGCAAAAACACTTTTTAGCGCTGACGCATGGCTGTAGCTACATTTCGGCTGGGCTGTGCCTTCTTCAGGGTGTGCACATGCGTCGCTGGCCAAATTAAAATGAAGAAACTCTTCTCTGCCCCTCCTTTTATAGTGTGCTGTGTCTCCTCCCACTCTTGGGATTTCTGTTTTATTGGGGGTTTTTTTGTTCAGTATCTTTAATGTTTGTCCTGTGTTAGCTTAGGCTTTTTTTGTTTTTATTATTTTTCTGGCACCTCCTTCTGTAATGTCTTTTCCATTATCCATCCTTATTTTTCTATTGTTATGGCACCCCCTTCTTATTTGTCCTTTCCGTTAATTTTTTCGTGATTTTGTTCCTTTCCTGTGATTGTCCTATTCGTCCTGCTCTGTCCTTGTTATGAGATCCTCCGTGACCTTTTGTGCTATGTTGCGTTTTATTGTGTTGTCAAGTGGAATTTGTGCACACTTTCCCGAGGTTTCTTCCCATCATCTGGCACCTGGGAGTTTTTCCTTGTCTTCCTAGAGAGCCAGCTTGGCCTGGGTCAGGAGCTCTATCACAGCAAAACAACAAAAAAAAGACTTTTATGAAAGAACGACTTGAATTTTGTGTTATTTAAAAACACGTATTTAATTATTATTCAGTGTTGTGTGTGATAGCAAACTGCCAGCCTTAAACCTGAAAAAAACTCACGATTTTATAGAACTAGACAATGCATTTCCTGAAGAAAATTTCAATGTAATGATTATTTATTAATACGTTTTGTATTCAGTATTTAGTTTTATAAAGTAAATGCTGACCACACAAGTTTCCTTCTGGATTAATAAAGTTTTAAAAAATATCTGTAAAGTGTTATGAAATATAAAAATGTTTTTGTTGAGAATATGTCCACACAAAATAATTAAATAGGGCATTTTCTGTTATTTAACAGAGGTTTTCTGTTTTATAATTACACTGCAGTTTGGACGACGAGCTTCTGGAACGTTTTTAGGCATTTGTTCACATTTTGCAATTTAAGCCCCAAGAAACATAAAGATTTTATTATTTTATTCCAGCAGCACTCCATTATCATGTACACTGTAAAATCTAACATTGTGTTTAATTAAAAAAATGTAAGGATATACTAAACTCAATTTTTATCAGTTTGTTTAAATAAGTTACCAGTAGTTTTTATTCAAAAAGCTGATCAACCCAGTTTATTTGAGTTGTCTTGAATTGGAAAAACTAAGTAAGCTAGAAATTTTGCTTCTCAGTGCAGGCTTTTAAAAGATATGGTTTGAAAATGCCATGTCACTGCTATCCTCCTCACTTTGCACAGATCAGTCTGCATGTTCATGGCACCCACATTTTTTTATTGCATTAGTTTGAGCAAACCTGGGTTCAGATGGAGCAGCTTGAGCTCAAGAGATAATTTCTGTGATTTTTTGCGTGATACTCTGGCTTGGAAGTAAACTGTTTTTGTACCTTCTTTCAGTTTAGAACCAGGTTTTGAACTTGCTAGCTAGCCAGCTTGTTAGCCTAGCATTAGCCTAGCGTTGCTGCTGCTTCTCAGCTCATGTTACGTAGAAAATTAACCCCAAGTGAAAAAGATAAGCGCAAAATCACAGACAGACAGTACGCAAAATGCCTATGTCCTGTTGTGTTTACGGATGCTCCAGTAGGTCGACCAGAGAAACTGATAAACGGTATTTTAGGGTACCAAAAATAGCCCAACGAAGAGGAGAAAAATGGAAAATTCTAACCGAAAAACGTAGGAAAAAATGGATTTTAAATTTACGTTTACAGTTGGGAGGAGCAGAGTCTGCCAATGCCCGTGTCTGCAGCGACCACTTCGTCAGAGGTAATGTTATGTTTGCAAACGAACTTATTAGCATTAGGTTGTCGTTAAATTCTCGTTTACTTAGTGCTTTTAAGTTAGTAGTCTAATATTGACTTGATTGGGACTATAGGCTGCCCAAGTGCTTTGGATGACGACGAGTCGGAGGACTGGGCTCCGACGGTCAATCTCGGCTACGAACGAAAACCCAGATCGGAATCAGTTCTCAAACGAGAGAAAAGAATGAAGCTTAAGGCAGAACAGCATCGATGTGCAGAGGCGATTTTGGATATGCAACAGACGGCTGAGAGCCCGGATTTGAGCCTAGTGACAGTGGAGAACCCCGAACTGCAGCTTCCAGCTGAGAATCCACAACCAGAAGACTTCAGTGTGAATGAGACATTCACTTATCCAGGTAAGATATTGTGCTGAGATGTAAAACAAACAAGAATCATGTCAAAGAGAAAAAGATGCCATTATCTGTAATGATTATGGTCCAAGTTACATATTACATGTTTGTGATTTTTTTTAATCACAGAGTAAATCCATACCATTTTATTCAGAAAAAAAGAAAAAGTGGCACTTATTACCGTCAGGCACACACCACAGGTTTTTGTACACTGCTATGGTTCTTATATTGCCAGATTCCAGACAGTCTCCTTTCACAGATAAGTAAAGATATCCGTAATGTAAGGTTTCTGTGGTGAGAAACATATAAATATATTTTTTGTTTAGACGCAACATGTTTTTTTGTTGATTAAAAAAAATAATTACATTAAATTAACATAGTGAATTAAACACATTACACCAGATTCTAATAGCCCACTAAAAAAACTCCTACAGTGAAAATGAGTAAAAATTGAGGTTGCCTCTATTATGCTGATTATGCTCCCCCACTGTTATATTGCAGGCTGTGCGGATGCTGGATGCCAGACAGAGCTGACGATGGATGACATCGAGAAGATGGAGGATGTTTTGAGACAGAACACAGCAGAGCTGGTTGATCTTCGGAGCAAGGCTCTGGACACACAGTTCAGCCAGGAGGCTTTTGAAAAAAATGAAGACAAGACAAAGTTCTACACAGGGCTCCCCAACTTCTTAGTTTTAATTCAGATTTTTGAACTGTGCGAGCCCTATATCACCTCGGGACCTATGTCTTTGTTGTCCAAATTTGAACAATTCATACTAGTTTTGCTGAGGCTGAGACTAAATCTGCCCCTGAAAGATTTAGCTTTCAGGTTCAATATTTCTCTGTCCACTGCTTCTAGAGTTTGGCATAAAGTAATTGACATACTTCATAAAAGGTTAGAGTTCCTAATTGAGTGGCCAGAGCGACATGTTCTTCAAGCTACGATGCCACTGAGTTTCAGACAGGCATTTGGATGTAAAGTGGCTGTGATTGTTGATTGCTTTGAAGTCTTTATTGAGAGACCATCTAATCTTCTTGCACAAGCTCAAACTTGGTCCAACTACAAGCACCATCACACTGTAAAATTTTTGATTGGTGTTGCCCCCCAAGGCTACGTCACTTACATATCTTCTGCCTGGGGAGGGAGAGTTAGCGATAAGCAGATCACAATAGAGAGTGGCCTCCTAAATAACTTGTTACCTGGAGATATTGTCCTTGCAGATCGTGGGTTCAATATTGGCGATAATGTGGGGTTTTACTGTGCTTCACTACAGACACCGGCATTCACTAAAGGGAGAAAACAGCTGTCAGCCTATGAAGTGGCAGAGACAAGGAAAATAGCCAATTTGCGTATCCATGTTGAGCGAGTCATAGGTTTAGTCAGGAGGAAATATCAAATTCTGCAGAGCAGGGCTATGCCAATAGAGAACATGTCCACAAAGCCAGGTGAGACACATGCATTGATCGACAAGATTGGGGTAATTTGTTGTGCCTTATCAAATCTCTCCGAGTCTGTTGTCCCACTGGAGTAAGGGGGGTGGGTGGTAATCAATCAGTTAAAAAAAATTAAATGTCTTGTCACTGTCACGGCTCACAGAAGGGGGTGGAGAGGAAGAGTAGTGTCCAGTATCTGCTGCTTGGCTCTGGTGATAAGTAGAACAGGGTAGAGTAATAGTAGTACCTAAGTCCTGACTCCTGATTAGTCTGTAAATGTTTTCAAATGAAATATTTTTCTCCAACTGTCAAATTGTGCTGGCAGTTTGTACAGTATTATACTGTGAGATGGATTGCAATCTATTTTGTTTATTTGTTTAAAAGTCTAATCTTGTAAATAAACCACCAATGTATTATTATGCTGCCTCAATAGCATTTAATCATTGTGTAGTGTTACACAACACTTAAATGACACAATTAAATGTACAATAAAATTAAATGACAATTTGTGCTCTAATGCTACGTCAGAGCAAATACAATAGCCAGAACTCATGACTACCATCAGGTCATAACAATATTCAAAATGTCATTATGTTGTCGTCCTTTTATCACATTACACATGTATGTTTGTAACTTGCTGTCCCAGTATTTCTGGGAGTATACTGTTTCTAAAAAAACACTCAACTTTAGGAATCGCATCATCCCAAAACTCAAGGTCAGGCAAAATCCTTTCAACAAATATGTCATTGCGGTTCCACACAACAAAGTCACAGTACTCTGCATTTGCAATGTGAAGCTGTAAAAAAAGTTACGTTTTTACTGTAACACCACAAACATTTTTAACAAAATATCTTCATAACTTGAAATGCAAATAGAAATTTTTAATTTAAAAATGTATCCACAAGTTTTGCAAACAACAAAGTTACATGCAATCTTTTACCTAAAAATGCAGCAAAGGCTAAAACCGGTGTTTGTGAAACCACGTTAATGACACCGTGTACAACCATTGGAGATGTGAGCAGGACAGACAGATCAATTGATGGAAAAGTGTGGACTTTATACTAGTTTTTAAATTGTGTTGATAGGCCACGTAAAACCAGAGTTATGCTAAAAATATATGCAATGTTTGTTTTTCTTCCTGAATACTATCGCTGTTTATATTTACTGCAAAAAGAAACAGTAAAAACTGCGTTTTATAAGGAAAACGTTCAAAAGCCTGTGAGCAAAAATCAAACCATTGAAATGTGAGAGATTTGAGACATTTAGCGCAAAACTTGTGTAGTGTAGTCAATAGTTTTGTTGTGTGTGTCAGAACAATGAGGCGACTGTTGAATGTTACAGGTGTTACAGGAGTGATACATCTCCTGTTGTTCTCCTTTATCTCATAGTGGACAGAAATTCCTCAAGTCATGCACGGCTCAGCTGGCTGCAGTGTTCACGCACATCTTCAACCTTTCCCTCTCTCTGTCTGTAGTCCCAGCCTGCTTCAAAATGGCCACCATCGTCCCTGTACCCAAATCCTCCACCATCTCCTCATTGAACGACTGGCGACCTGTAGCCCTGACCCCCATCGTAAGCAAATGCTTCGAGAAGCTGGTCAGGGACTTCATCTGTTCTGCACTACCCGACTCACTGGACCCTCTACAGTTCGCATACCGCCACAACAGGTCCACTGATGATGCCATAGCCCTGACACTACATACTGCCCTGTCACACCTGGAGAAGAGAGACACGTATGTGAGAATGCAGTTTGTAGATTACAGCTCAGCATTCAATACCATCGTTCCCTCGAAGCTGGACAGGAAACTGCAGGATCTAGGACTGAGCAGCTCCCTCTGCAGCTGGATCCTTAGCTTCCTGTCTGACAGACGCCAAGTGGTCAGAATGGGCAGCATCACCTCATCCCCCATCACACTGAACACTGGTGCTCCACAGGGGTGTGTACTGAGCCTTCTCCTGTACTCACTCTACACCTACGACTGCACGGCCACTAACAACTCCAACATCATTGTGAAGTTTGCGGACGACACTACAGTGGTGGGTCTTATCACCAACAGTGATGAGACGGCTTACAGGGAGGAGGTCAGCGCCCTGACCCACTGGTGTCAAGACAACCATCTCACACTCAACGTCGCAAAGACAAAGGAGTTGATAGTGGACTTCTGGAGGTGCAGAGAAGTACACACCCCCATCACCATCAACAGCGCTGCTGTGGAGAGAGTGAGCAGCTTCCGGTTCCTTGGTGTACATCTGGCTGAGGATCTTACGTGGTCAGTACACACAAACAAAACAGTGAAGAAGGCGCAGCAGCGCCTCTTCTTTCTCAGGAGACTGAAAAGATTCGGCATGAGCCCCCGCATCCTCAGGACCTTCTATCACTGTGCCATTGAGAGCATCCTCACTGGATGCATCACCACCTGGTATGGCAACAGCACCGCCTACAACTGCAAAGCTCTCCAGCGAGTAGTGCGGTGCTCTGAACGGATAATTGGAGGTGAGCTTCCCTCCCTCCAAGACATCTACAGGAAGCGGTGCCTGAGGAAAGCGGGGAGGATCATCAAGGACTCCAGTCACCCCAGCCATAAACTGTTCAGACTGCTTCCATCAGGAAGGAGGTTCTGCAGCATCCGGTCCCGTACCAGCAGACTGAGAGACAGCTTCTTCCATCAGGCCATCAGACTGCTGAACACTTCATAGACACCTCAGCTTCACTACTGGAACTTTAACATTATGCACTCCATACTGTACAGTAACGCCACTGTTTTGCACATGTCTCAACTCTGTATATTTTTATATATTTTATTTATTGTTGACTCTATTTAATTTGTAAAATATGTGTACACACACACACACACACACACACACACACACACACACACACACACACACACACACACACACGTAGAAAAATATTTAGTATACACATCCAGAAATGCATATACTATTATATATTGTACATATATTTATTAGTTTCAGATGTAGCCATTCTTGTATTTTGCTTGTTTACATTATTGTATTTTGCACAACTCTGTTGCTTGTGAAGCTCGCACACAAGAATTTCACTCACATGTGCTGTACCAATGTACCTGCACATGTGATGTGACAATAAAAGTGATTTGATTTGATTTTGATTTGAAATTATTTTTGGAGTGGCACAAATAATTTGTGTGGCATCAAATTTGATGCAGAACAGCTGATTGTTCTGTAAATAGTTTGAAATGTTTATTTAAAAAAACGCCTTGGCTGCATTTTAAGTAAACAGCTGCAAAAAACTTTGTTTGCATAGATCAGTTACTTTTTTGAAGACGTAATTATATAATTAATTGCCCAACATTGGTCATTATATACTGTATTTTGCAGACAGAGAGTTACAGGACTCTCTCCCAGACCACAGACTCATACTCATAATACAAGTCAGAGCTTTTTTTTTTTTTTTTTTTTTTAAAAAAGAAAGTTGCGTTTTCAAAATTGGAGTTCAAGTTATTTTTACTTCCAATAGTGTTAACATACTACACAGGTCATGAACAAGATTTTTTTTTGAATTTTTGTTGTAAGTGGGCTAAAGGAGTTAATTAAAAAAAAGTCTAACATAAATTTAAATGTTGTAATTTGATTATTTTAATAAACCATGTAACTTGGATGGATTCAATGCTGACGTGACCACAGTGCACACGCCTGCTGTTGCTCACAGTGGTCCAAGGGACCGCTCAGAGAGTTTGTGTGTTCGCTCAGACACATGAAAAATTAGAGGGAACATTGGACCCAAGCTTCGCCCCCACAACAGGGTCCTCAACCGTCCTGGAAGAAAGTCTAGTGTGGTATTCTACTGATCAACTGAGCATGCCACCTTTCCCAGTTTGTGTCCATAAACCTCTTTGTGTGCTCCCCTGTTGATCTTCTCTCATTCCTACACTGCTCTTTTGATGGTCATGTGATCTGTACACCTAAATACAGCCCAGTTATTGTTGTTGTTCACACCTGACGCCTGGGCTCATAAGTTGTCCTCAATATCTTGCATTTCCATCCCCCGTTTCTGACTCCCTGCCATCTGTCTTCTCCTTGATATTCTTCTATAATGAAACCTGCAATCATTGCAATCACCAATGAGTCAGCTGAATGGCTAGCTTATCACTTTAACTGAAACACTGTTCAGTCTCAACTTTGCAGTTACTATTTTCATCATTTATGTTACAAGCATTTGTAAGTGCAATTTGTTTGGAGGCACAATCGTCTGATTTTTGTGTGTGACAACATTTCTGCATCTCAAGAACGGTTTAGTTTGGACTACTTGCACAATTTTGCGCTTTAAACTGACCTGCAGTTTGGTTTGGCTAAAAACTTCAGAGCAGACATTTGCCCAAATTTCTGGGCGCTTTCTTGGGTCAGCACAGCTTCTCAGTTTAATATATGAAGTGCCAGATCTTTTTGCATGTCCACTTAATTTCAGAATTTAAGAAACAATCCATGTGACTGAGGCCTGGTATCAGCTTGGCATCCTTTCATCTCTCTAGCCTTTTAGTTAATTATGCCTTACTAAAAACATGTAAAACAGAGAGCACAATCTGTGATTAGGTATTGAAACAGCTGTTTACTCCCCAGATGTTTGTGTCCTCAAAGAAATTCCATTTTGATTTATGTGAATGTATTGTGCAGGTACTTTCTCTGCTTCGCCCTCATTGCTTGCTTTATCTGAGAACATAATCTGCCTTCTTTTAGCTTGGGGTAGGCCTCAGTTTATGTTTTAAATTAAAACGCTTGAAGACAAAGTGAACTCTGGACAAGCGTGCGACCTAACTGAAGTCCAGGTGGGCTTGTTGATAATCACATTTTCACACTCATCTCGGGGCAGACCTGTGGTGTTCTGGTGCCAACCTGTCCCCTCCGTTTTTTGAGTGCCCCCCCCCCACATATAAAAAGAGACGGTTTATTTTATAATATTTTAGACAACAGCATATAAAACACCATTTGCTTGCACTTGTGTGTGTGTGTGTGTGTAAAAACTGAGATGTTCAGAGGTCTTGCTTCATGGTATCGAGCAGCTCACACAAAACAGGGTCTTTGTATTTTAATGTAGGTGCTGATGTAAACCACAATTTTCAGCAAACATCTATCAGGTCATTGCACTTTTCTTTATTTTTAAAGCTTAAGTATGCGTACATGGGATATATTAAAAACTGACAAGCTGTTTGAACATATGATGTGAAATCACTTAATTAACCTGCTGGATTTGCTAAAAGTTAAAATATTTATACTACTTTGGCTAATGGGTTTTGCACATTACTCTTAGCTTAGTAAGTGGCTATTAGTGAGGGTCATGATAATCAATTCAATTGCGTAATGGGCTGACTAAGTATTTCCAGACTAAGAGAAAAAGTCAGTGAACATATCCGTTGGTTTAGGTGTAGGCTTAATCCATTTCTGAGAAAACTGAAGAGCATAAGTGACGTTCTTACTTCGATTCGTCCAAATTCATGTGAGTTCCAGTCTGTTCAGCCTGTTTCTGTGTAGCACCAAGCAGTAGACCTAAACCTGGATGTGCTTCTGGGTTCTGCCTCTAATGAAAACAGACGAGTGTAAAATGCAACCATTGTTTGTAGTTTGCTGCCACCTACTGAGTGAAAAAAGAACTGAAGCTGTAAAAAGCAAACACGTTACAATAAAGTTGCTCCTAAATTCCTAATGATAGGCTTTATTTTGTTTCAGTTTCAGCTCACCATTCAGCTCATCAGACTGTTTTCCCTTTACATTTTGATATAATAATGATGGATTGCATTTATATAGCACTTTTCTAGGCACCCAAAGTGCTTTACAATTCCACTATTCATTCACTCTCATATTCACACACTGGTGGAGGCATCCCCAGAGCCACGGTCGCCCCATAATAGCTTTTTTGTACTACTGATACACATATTGTTAATTAATTACTGCCTTTTTCTTCCATTAGAGTAATATTTTCTTGAGCTGTGTAACTGGATTTGTTCAAATATTGTCCTTCAAGAGAAGGACATTTGCTCTCAACTCTTTCCTTGTTGAAATGTTATTCCAAGGAAGTGAGTTTCCTACAGGGTATGGAGGGTTAGTATGTGTTAATGATTTCAGTGTCATGCAGGGGAAAGTAGCATTCAGTGGAAGCTTCTCGGTGATTGTTTTAAATCCAAATGTGACCCTTATTTGTGGCGCATGTTAGCATACAGTCAGCTCAGGAGTTAGTATCAGTCATGTGGTTGTAAAATGAGTAAAAACAACCTCAGATTATCACATATTGACTACATCTATGTTTATGTAGCAAAAGTTGAGTCAAAATGCAGAAGCAGTATGTGAAAAACTATACTGTTACTGTTTCCATGGGAATTAAAAGGGTAAGAAGCAGTCATTTGCTGCTAATAATTTAATGCAAATGCTCTAGATTGACTTGTTGCACACTCTGTGCATCTGTCTTTAATAAAGAAGTGGAACAGCCTGACTCCTCGTTTCTCTCAGATGAGTGACATGAGGGGGTGGAGCTTCATTCAGCTTCCACTTATTTCACTCAGGTGTGCCCACATCCTCATTTTAGGTTTGACAGTGGCTGTATCCCAATTCAGGGTCTGCACTCTGCAGCCTTAAAGTACGCAGCCTTAACGGTCCACAAGGGCCGCGTACTCAAAGACCGCTAAGGCCAGAAGTGCGAGGCCTGTGAAATGGGACGGTCCAGCCTCTGTCGCGCTGCCCAGGTTGCCCAGCAACCATGATATGAACTGCTGGAAACGTTTCAAACAGCTTTGTTTGACAGAAATGAAGGAGAAAATCTTTTGTTCATTTGTTTGTTTGTGTCAACATGAGCTTTGCGTGATTTGATAAGTATCTGAGGCTGAGACCAGAGGACTGTAAAACATGATTGTTGGGCTTCATGGTTGTACTGAACAGTCATTTTAGGATTAGTTAGTAAATAACAATTAGCTAATGTTGTTCATGAGACTAAAGTCATCTCACTTTGGTAATGTAAATATAATATGGCCAATATTAAAGTTAGTATTATATTAATCAATATTAGTTATTACAGCTTCAGTAAAGATTCAAGTTGCAGTTATTTATATTTCCTATCACCTTAAATCTTCACTCAAAGACAAGTATCTCTCACAGTTTATATATACACACACATGTATTATATATAAGAGACAAATATTGTTCTTTTAACATGTTGGCTCAATGCTTACATTAATGTGTAAAAAGTAAAATGTACGAGCTGTGATAACTGTTTCTGATAGAATGAAGAGTAGACTGATATATTAAATATTCCTTTATTGGGTGAGAAAATCAGACCATGTCATAACTGCTTTAAGTCACACAGAATAGATATCAGAGCCTTAAACAGGCTGACTTCTGCTAAATGGGTCTAACTGGGCAGAAAGTATACAAACACATAATATCCTTATAGAATATGATGTAACACTATAGATCAACTTACCTCAGAATATATAAAGCATATAAACAATTACAGTAATGTGATGCAACAAACACAGCAGTGCTACTAATCCAAAATACTCAAAGCTTCATAGAACTGAAACAAACATTTATTTTTAGGTCCATTCTGCTGCTGATACATACTTTATGTTTCTGAATATTAAACTTGTTGCTGCCTTTCATAGTGTGTAACTTGAAGGCCCTGAGTACTTTCTCCCACACTGAAAACACTGGGATGATAACATTATTTGAACATTACCTAATAAGACTGATTCAGGACAGACAATTAGTTATTTTAAACTTTTCTAGCAGTCCTTCACAAACAGGGAACAGTCTGTCTATTCTCTCCATCTGTCAGCTGCTGCTGGCTCTTCCTCCTCTGCTTCCTCACACACTGCTGAGTTTGTCCTGATGGATCATCAGGGGTGCAAAGCCTCACAGATGATGTGCAGCAGTGGGTCCCTCAGTCTGTCTGCAGTTGTCACACATGGAAATCAAATGTGTGAGAAGCTGCAGGATTCAAACACAAGTGTAACTTATAAATACATGTTCATACTTTTATTACACAATCAGAAAGAAAGACAAAGAGAGAGAGTGCAGGACAGACAGACAGGTGACAGTCTCAGGTGTATACACTGCTACAAACAGCACAAGAGAAGGAGGATTTGGTGTTTGTGTTATTACAAGTGCTAAACAAGAAGAGTTCCCAGATGATTCAGTGGACACATGTGTGACTCCTGTGATTAAAGCATCTTTCTTTCAGCTTAACGAGTGAACCGCCAGCTCGTTCAAAGACACGTTAAAGTCTGTTTGGTTCGACATCACCGAACAGAGGCAGCAATATAACATAGCTAAAGTTAACAGTGCAGTGAATCCTGCTTGTGCCGTGATATTCAGGACTGCAAACCGAACAGCATCACTGACTTTCAGCTTGTTGTGTTTGTGGATATATGACTGACTTTAATTATCCATAAAAACATCAAATTCTCTGTAAGACTAAGGTTGACTATTGAGCGGAGTATATTTGAAAGCTTCAGCCGTCTGCTGTTTTTTCTGGCAAAATTATCCACACCCACCGCCATGCTATGAAGTCTGGGATATGTTGGGCCATGAAGGATACACATACCCATCCTTAAAATTCAGGGAAATGAAGGATGCATTTGAGGGCCGCATTTCGAGCCGCCTTCGAATTGGGACAGCCTTTGTCGCGTCGCTGTGACGTAATTGGCCTTAAAATGAATTTGAATTAATGATGGTGCCTTGTATGTGGGGCTGTCCAAATTCATGGGCTGCATCCTCCTGAGGCCGCATTTGTAGGCCTACAATCACTTGACCCATCCTTCAAATTCGGGGAAAAGGAGGACGCATTTGTAGACTGCATTTGGAGGAGTCTACGAATTTGGACAGTCTTTGTCGCGTCGCTGTAACGTAATAGGCCTACAAGCCGGGAGCGAGCTGGAAAAAAGCACACGCATTTTTGAGAAGGAGGCGGCTGCTCAGCCCCGGCTGTGTAGTCCAGAAAGGTCAAGTCAAGTCAGAAAAACTGGTCTGTTGAGTGCAATTACCAAAGTCACCTTGAATTTGGTTTTTATTAAACCTTTATTCATCCAGGTAAAAAAAATCTCATTAAAAATCTAATTCCCAAGAGAGATCTGGCATCGTGGCAACAAAAGTCAAAATACACATACGACATAAGGATAAGGTTGCTACTTTTATTATCGAGATTACGGTAAGGGTGCTGAGTAGCTGAATAAGAAGTCTGTGCTGCAATTTTGAAACTGTTAATTTATTTGCAAAAGTTTCATTCTGCTACTTAATTCAATACAGGTTTTTATAATAAATTATTATGCATACATTATAAATCATAACTGTAGTTGCAATTCCTTTACTTTTGAAAGATCAAACGTCCCACAACTTAAAGTCCACAAGCCACTGCTGCATTGAGGTAATATTTCGTACGCAGGCAAAAGAAGTCCATTGTCCAAACATTTTAGTTGAGAGTTTTGGTTTATTTATCCATCTTGGCAAGCAATAACAAGATCCTTCCTGCTGCTTCTCCTGCTCTGGTAAAAAACCACAGGCCCACCCCAATGCATGCTGGTCCTATACCAGTCTCTTTATTCATAGAAACAAAATGGCCCTACAGCTCTTACTAATTTAACAAAATAACAACAAACAAAACAAATCATTTAACCCTTGTGTGGTGTTCATATCTTTATTACTCAGCCAGTGTTCATGGGTCTGGTGGACCCGCTAGAGTTTTGGCTTTCCAAATTAACACTATCAAACAATTTTATGTTAAATTACTCAACAGATGTTTACTTCATCCCAATTACAAGCCATATGAACAGCAAACATGGTTAATTTTTTCCCTTTACCTTTGTTAGATCACATTTATGAATTAATGTGCTTCTCTTTTTTCTTTCTTTCTTTTTTTTATAAAATGTTATAAAAAGCCCCTCTCTCTTCCAAAATCAATTGGATGGCCCTCGCCATCTTTTGCCATCTTGTTCAGTTGTGATAAAGAACCACACTGGCAAAGTCTTATTTATAATATTTATGCCCCTAATTTGCCAGTGTGGGACAGGGTATGAGAGAATAAAATTTGGATCCCTCAAGAAAGAGGGTAAAATGTGTGAGGTGTAAGAGCAGACGGTGTTGATAGTTGAATTTTCAACAATGTTGCAACTTTGTGCGGGAGCAGGAGGGGAAGAAAACACTATCAGCAGCACCAGAAAGGAGGAAGACAGAGTGTGGGAACACAGGACCTGCACTTTCAACACTTTTATTAGACCTGGGTCCAGTGGACCCGAACACCTTGTATGTAATGTAAATGTGTGGGGGGAGGTACAGTATGAGGCCATTGAAAATTAGTTCGGATTTATGTTCTTCACAGAAAATAAGCCAAAGCCAATGAATTTCAGGTTGAAAAAATAATTAATTGTTTAATTTTTCTTTTGAAAAAAACTGAAAACGGGTCTCACAGACCCGAACACCATACAAGGGTTAAAACAAAATATTAACCGACAAATAAACCCCAAAATATAAGTAAACTAACAACAAACTTTAACTAATTTCAAAAAAAATAAAGAAAGAACAAATAGCTCCAACAATAACAAAAATGTAATGAGTCATAAATCATGTAATACGTAAATCCTTAAGAGCTGACAACAAATCTGTAAAGAAATTCCATTTTGACTTTCATTCTATCGACAATTACTATTGATTGATTTTCATTACAAAAAAGATTTAATAGGTTCCTTTAAATAATAATAATAATAATAATAATAAAGAAGGAAAGAAGTCAAAAGTTATCTCGATGAATTATCAGATGAGTGCGTCATAAACTTTAACTCACCAAACTAGCAGCATAAATTATGAAACCAGATAAGGTTTTATCAAACTTAATTTAAATCTCTTCTTTCAGCCAATTGGAAACTGTCAATCACATGCTAGCTTTCTAAATTGCCACTCAGCCACCAAAACAAAAATGTTGTAAAAGGGCAGGGAGATGCAGAACTCAAGAGAAAAACTTTATCGCTCTGTTTCTTTTGAAGCTGATATAAAATTGTATCAAAAACTCACACAGACGCAAAAGATTTGGACGTTTTTGGAATTCTAGCAAGTGTGAAATGACTTGCTATTGTTGGGATTTCTGGTTTATATATTGGGGATTTTACCTTGCAATATAAGTCCTTTCATACAACACAATAAAACACAACAGAAATCAGAAGGTTTTTGTGATTTGGATTTTTATTTATTTATTCATTTTTTCTCTTCTTTTTTGGTCAGGTTAGTACGGTGGCCCTCAGAGGCCAAACGGACTGCAACTTTAGAAAACACCAGCGATAAGAAAAATGCTGTTTTGTTTTTCCTATTTCCGTTGTGTTTTGTGTGCTTTTGCAGCATTTTTCTTACTGCTGGTGTCCGTTTGGCCTCTCAGGGCCACCGTAGGGTTAGAGATTTTGATTAATTTCATTGAAGTATACTTTAGTTTTATTGTTTTACTTTGATGCTATAATAGATGTTTAGAAAATTCAGTTATATTTAAGATTATATAGCATCATGGCAAAACAACAGTCTCCTCAAGCTGCTTTATACTGTAAGGTGAAAACACTACAGAAAAAGCCAGAAAACCCCAACAATCCAAAGATCCCCTTTGAGCAAGCACTGGGCGACAGTGGGGAGGAAAAACTCCCTTTAGGAAGAAACCTCCAGCAGAACCAGGCTCAAGAAGGGGCGGCCATCTGCTGCGACCGGTTGGGGGTGATGGAAAGAGAATAGAGGGAGACAAGATGAAGTATACTTCTAATGGCCTATTCCAATTGGCGGTAATACATCATAAGAATTGAGGAAAGGTGGTGTTGATGGAGACTCTGGGGAAGGCCTTCGTCTGCCAGGGTGTTTTGGAGCCACTTGAATAAATTTAGTTTGCACTGGAGGTGGACGAGGTTTAATCTGTGGAAAGATCTGAGACGGAGTCGGAGTCTCCCCATAACATCTCCCCATCACGCCTCTATGGACCAACGGTGCGAGCTTTTGTCCTTTCTGTTTTTCTAATTTAAGCTGGAGTTGAACGTCTTTCACTCTAGATTTTAGATGACCTATCTCTTTTTCTTCATTGCCAGCTTTTCTGATCATCTGGTTCACTGGTCCAATGAGCTCCTGTTTTTGTTTGAATAAAGCGTATTCGGAAGACTTTACCATATCATTGTACTGCTTTTTAAATGATTCCAGCTCCCGTGTTTTATCTAGTAAAGCTGCATCTAGATCCTTGCATCTGGTACGTAGACAGTTCAGCTGTTTTTCAAGAAACAGCTGAACTGTTCCAACAAAGGGGATGCCTTCCACACCGTCTACGTATTTCTTTTTCAAGTTGTGGAATATATCCCTAAATTCCACCTTTTCTTTTTCTCTGAAGTGACCTGCATGTGGAAATGCCTTTTCAAAGGACAAAACGCACTGGTACAATTCCTCTTGGAAGTGGCGCTTTTTCTTTTCCAGGCAATTCGTTTTTTGTGTGAATATTTCTGTTTGCTTTTTTGTGGCGCGCAGTTGCTCTTCCAGTGAGATCTTTTCAGCCAGTGCCTGATTGTGTGCCGTTTTTACTTTATACCTGTCCACTGCTGTCTTTCTGTGGTTTTCCTGCTCTGTGCTTAGGGCCTTTTTTAGGTCTTCATTTTTCTTTTTCAAAGAATCAACTTCATCTTCGACCATAGCCTTCATTTTCTTTTCAAAGGCCAGAGCCCTAATATTTCTCTGACATTTCTGTTTGATCTCCATATTCTGGGCCTTTTGGTTGTCTATTACTTTGCCCATTTGATCTTTCTCGTCTGTTAATTCTTTCACGGTTTTATCCATCAATTCATTTTCGTCCTGTAACTTTGTATTACGTGTCAGAAGACCCTCAATCCAACACTGCGAGGATTGATGTTGTTCCTCGCGTTCTTTAACCGCATTGACGGCCACACCTCTACTATTTTTTACTGTTCTCTCAAGCTTTTCTATTTTGGAATCATACATTTCCATGACCTCTTCTAACTTTCTGTCTGCAGCATTGGCTTTGTCTTCGAGTTTTTTTTAGTATTTTCCTCGTAAAATTGCTGCATCTTATTTTTTTCCTCTTTGTGGCGTTTCAATAATAATTCAACAACTTGGCTGTTGTGAAATTCCTGACGTACCACCTTTTCTTTTGCTGTTTCCAGCAGTCCTTGCAGGACTTCGACTTCGTCCTCATCATCTGTGATTAGGTATTGAAACAGCTGTTTACTCCCCAGATGTTTGTGTCCTCAAAGAAATTCCATTTTGATTTATGTGAATGTATTGTGCAGGTACTTTCTCTGCTTCACCCTCATTGCTTGCTTTATCTGAGAACATAATCTGCCTTCTTTTAGCTTGGGGTAGGCCAACCCCACGACTCTCCACTGCTTCCACAAAGTAACCTCCGATAACCTTTGGGTCACTGTTAGTGTGTGCGGCCCGCAGCCAAATGATGTTGCGTGAGAAACCGTCGATGCATCCATTAATACATATCCCATATGGCTTTAGTTTGTCATAAGAGTCTATGTGCCACACAAAGTTAGGCCCCTGAGCAAAATATTGCCTCCTTCTGAGACGTGTGGTCTGGCGAACCTGGGAACCTAATGGGTCCAGTAAAGAGATGAGGATCCTGACGTCTTCTTTCCTGATCGCAGTGCCGTGTTGTTTGCACTTTGTAAACATCCACCGATAACCGTGATCCTTCCCAGGCCCTTGCAGTTGGTTCACAATAAAATCTATCCCGGCGTCCAGGTCGTACTTACGTCTGTAAAGCGACTTGGCTCTCAATATCCGGTTTAAATGTCTCTCCGTAATGATGGTTCCTTGCATTGCCAGGCTTTTCAAAATGCGTTTGTAGCTCATTCCCAGCCTAAAATAAAACTCAATCAGACTGTCTCTGTCCATGGTGTATAGGTTTAGCTTCTTTTAGCTTGGGGTAAGCCTCAGTTTATGTTTTAAATGAAAACGCTTGAAGACAAAGTGAACTCTGGACAAGCGTGCGGCCTACCTGAAGCCCAGGTGGGCTTGTTGATAATCACATTTTCACACTCATCTCGGGGCACATCCGTGGTGTTCTGGTGCCAGCCTGTCCCCTCTGTTTTTGTGGGGGTTTTCCCCACATACGAAAATGGCCGCTTCTGCCTGGAGGGAGTTTTTTATTTTTGCTTTGCAGCTGCACAGGATCTGTATAGAAGTTTTAAACACTTCTACTTTAGGCAAATTTATAATATTTTAGACGACAGCACTGTTACGAGTTCAAAAATTGGGGATGGAGACAAGAGGAAAAACCACAATAACAACACTGGTCCGGCCGGGTTAAGTCAAACGATGATTTTAATGATCACACGCGTGGGAGATGGACACTGTATGCAGACAGCCTCAGATCTCAAAATGGTGGAGCATTGATCAAACTCTTATAGCCTCTGGTGCCCCCACCTTATCATAAAAGCCTAAACATTCACATGCTTTCTCTCACACGGCGCCTAAGCTACGACCTTGGCTCCCTGTTTATCTGCTCCTGCTGAGATGGGGCAGAAAACTCCAGCATGTTCCGTTCTCTTCTAATCAGACAAATAAGGCGATGACTTTTCTGCAAACAGTATTTCTTATAACTCAGCAGTATAATGCATCATGAAACAATATCATCCATTCACAATAAATCAGCAGTGTAATGCAAATCAGTTTAACAAATGCAATAGTTATCACCCTCTCCTAATTCAGGAGAATAATGCAAACTAAAACTACATAATAATTCACAATCTTTAATTAGGGGTCTAACATGGCATAAAATAATATTATAAACCTCACAGCACATAAAACACTGTTTGCTTGGATGCGTGTGTTTGTGTGTAAAAAGTGAGATGTTCAGAGGTCTTGCTTCATGGTATCGAACAGCCCACACAAAACAGGTTCTTTATGATTTAATTTAAGTGCTGATGTAAACCACAATGTTCAGCAAACATCTATCAGGTCATTGGACTGTATTTTTTTAAAGCTTAAGTATGCGCACATGGGATATATTAAAAACTGACAAGCCGTTTGAACACATGATGTGAAATCACTTAATCAACCTGCTGGATTTTCCAAAAGTTAAAATATTTATACTACTTTGGCACATTGCTCTTAACTTATTAAGGTGGCTATTAGTGAGGGTCATGATAATCAATTCAATTGAGCAGAAGTGACATTCTTACTTCGATTCGTCCAAATTCATGTGAGTTCCAGTCTGTTCAGCCTGTTTCTGTGTAGCACCAAGCAGTAGACCTAAACCTGGATGTGCTTCTGGGTTCTGCCTCTAATGAAAACGGATGAGTGTAAAATGCAACCATTGTTTGTAGTTTGCTGCCACCTAAAGAAACTGATGGACATTATGAACAATGCTGGGCATCCTCTGCACACGGCCATAAACAATCAGAAGAGTCTGTTCAGTGACAGGTTGCTTCTCCCCAAGACAAGAACTAACAGACTTAAAAACTCCTTTGTCCCACACGCCATCAAACTGTTTAACTCCTCTCGGGAGGGGAGAGGGAGGGGAAACAGGAGGACAAAGGAGGGGGGAACAACTAAGCTGTAGTGCCTCTTCACCTCACTGTACAATACCTTGTGCAATACTTTTTGTAAATAGTCAACAGTGCAATAGACTCAATACTTGAAATGTGCAATTCACTTGTATTTTTATTTTTTATTCCTATTTATTCTATTTATCCCCTTTGTATATTTTATTTATATTTGTCTCTGTATTTATATATGTGTGTGTGTGTGTGTGTGTGTGTGTGTGTGTGTGTATATATATATATATATATATATAACAATTCTGTAACTGTAACTTCGGTCGTTGCTGTGCTTTTTGGAAGTCGAATTTCCCAGAGGAACCCACCCGAGGGATTAATAAAGTTCTATCTTATCTTATCTCTTACCTACTGAGTGAAAAAAGAACTGAAGTTGTAAAAAGTCAGTATTCCTAATGATAGGCTTCGTTTTGTTTCAGTTTCAGTTCACTATACAGCTCATCAAACTGTTTTCCCTTTACGTTTTGATATAATAGCTTTTTAGTACTACTGAGACACATACTGCCTTTTTCTTCCGTTAGAGTAATATTTTCTTGAGCTGTGTAACTGGATTTGTTCAAACATAGAGGTAGTTTGGATTCACTGACACAGGAGCCATACGCCCTTTCTGCAGTTTCTATGCTTCCTTAGCTCGTTTATGTCGCCATTGTTAATCCTGTCCTGTGCAAAGAAAAGCCCAAGCTACACTTGTCTGACTGACAGAAGGTTCAAGAGAAGGACATTTGCTCTCAACTCTTTCCCTGTTGAAATGTTATTCCAAGCAAGTGAGTTTCCTACAGGGTATGGAGGGTTAGTATGTGTTAATGATTTCAGTGTCATGCAGGGGAAAGTAGCATTCAGTGGAAGCTTCTCGGTGATTGTTTTAAATCCAAATATGACCCTTATTTGTGGCGCATGTTAGCATACAGTCAGCTCAGGAGTTAGTATCAGTCATGTGGTTGTCACGAGGTTGCGCACAGCATCACCGGCAAGAGGGCTTGGTTTGAGAGGTTTTTGGCATCTGTGATGTGATTTACAACCATCCACCCATGTACAGTAAGAAGCTGCACTCACAACCGTGGGCATCAGCAAGTTGGTGAAATTTAAACAAAACAGCATTACATCTGAAACTCTCTTATTGTACCCAAAATACAAATTTTAGTGATTACATGTGGCTTCATTAATTATGTTCAAAAGGATGAATACATAACGCAAGTAATAACTTTATAATCAGTCAGTGAATGAAGGAGCTCAAGAGTGCAAATATAGTTGCAATAAAGTGACAAATATGCCCTTTTATGTCAAACAAAGACCGAAATAAGTGGCATCAGTGTGAGGATGAAAATGAGCGATCCAACCTCACACTGCAGATATCAGGGCAACGCACAGTGGGGGGGCGGGGGAGGGGGGTTGCAGTCTGCGCGCACAAGAGGGCTAACAACGCTGTGAGTGACGGAATCCACCCAAACTGAGGAACAGTTTCTTCCCCAGAGCTGAAGCCTGCACTGTTTGCACTATAATATAATATAATATAATATAATATAATATAATATAATATAATATAATATAATATAATATAATATGTTGCTATTTAATGTTTTTTGTTCGTGTTGCAGCTGCTCTGTGAGCCAAGCTTTCGTTGTCTAAATTCAATGGAAATATATCTCTGCACCACACGATGGCGATAGATTCTCACAGTCTGTGCTCTGCTTCCGCCACCAGTCATCTTTAAATCTTTTTTTTATTCAATGAAACCTTTATTTAACTCGCAGCATTACTTAAAAAAATCATATTTAAATACAAAAAAAATTACATGAACGACAGTAGTAGAAAATTGATAAAATAACACCAAATAAATATATTTACAAATGATAGCAACATCAATGGAATAAAACCATGAACACCAGCAGAAGGAGAAAGAGGCCTGTATCTACATTATTACTCTGGCAGCTCTCAGTCTCCATACAGACAGGACACGTTGCAGCGTAATTGCAGACAGGTGCGTGGGCCTGAGCTCCGCCCAGGCAGAATGACGAGTGGAAGAAAGCAGCAACACAATAAACATATGTAACCTTGCGGAGCCGGCCGGGCAGACATCGAGACCGTGACAGAGTGCAAAACTTTTATACTTGACAACACACACAAAAACCCCCACACACAACAAAAATCAGAATTTTTGTGATTTGGATTTTTATTTAAAGGTGAAACCTTTTTTCTTTTCTTTTTTTTGCCAGATTCGACATTTTGATTAATTTCATTGAAGTATACTTTAGTTTTTTTGTTTTACTTTGATGCTATAATAGATGTTTAGAAAATTCAGTTATATTTAAGATTATATAGCATCATGGCAAAACAACAGTCTCCTCAAGCTGCTTTATACTGTAAGGTGAAAACACTACAGAAAAAGCCAGAAAACCCCAACAATCCAATGATCCCCTTTGAGCAAGCACTGGGCGACAGTGGGGAGGAAAAACTCCCTTTAGGAAGAAACCTCCGGCAGAACCAGGCTCAAGAAGGGGCGGCCATCTGCTGCGACCGGTTGGGGGTGATGGAAAGAGAATAGAGGGAGACAAGATGAAGTATACTTCTAATGGCCTATTCCAATTGGTGGTAATACATCATAAGAATTGAGGAAAGGTGGTGTTGATGGAGACTCTGGGGAAGGCCTAGTCAAGCTCAGTTTTAAGCTTTTCAACTTCATCAATCATTCACACTCAGAAATTAAAGTACAGAAATGTACCTATAGGGGTACAATGGCTTGTCACTGGGGTGGTACCCTCTAAGGTACCGTTCTGTACCCTAAACTGTGGGTACTGATTTGTACCCTTGTAATTTGTACCTTTTACATGTCAAACCTGTACTTTAAAGGGCAAAGTTGTACCCTTAGTATAAAGTACAAAAAAGAACCCTTAAAAGGAGTACAAAAATGTCTTTCTAAAGGTTCAGTATCTAAACACAGATTTCCTACATTTTTCCTCTCAAGATTTGAAAAATTGAAGATACAAAGTCAAAAATACTTGTCACATTTATTACCTTCTTAAATACATTGCTTAACTGTTACATACAAACTGTTATCAACAGAGTATGTGTCATAAGCTGCAACATCAATTTCCTGTCCAGGTTTTAGCAACGTCCATTCACTATCAACTCTAACACTGTATGAATGAAAATGGTTGTCATATAACAGAGGAATGAGAATTTTTCCACAAAAGACCCACATTGTGTCAATATTAAATATGTACTTAATTTGCCAGAACAGAGGAATCTTCTCTGAATGCAGTACATCAATGACAAACACATCTCTTACACAGTATTTGACACTGTTCACAATTACTTCTGACACACGCTGGAAAGCTTTCTTAGCACTATCAACTTCAGAAAAGCCACAATAGACTGTCAGTGCTTGTTGCAGTTCCAGTGGTAATGACAAAAATGGTGTAGTCACACTTTTTCCAAAAACATTTTCAAATTCACCAAGTAAACTTTTGTTAGAAAACTCCCAGCACTGTCTGAACTGATGTCTGTTGCTCAAAGTTGTAGCAATGTTCATAAAATTTCTACAATTGCGGGACAACGTTTTGAAATACTGGTGCTTACTTTCAAATCTCATACACCATAACAAACGTAGAGGGCCGAACATTTCAATCAGTCTTGCATAGTGGATTAAATAATGACACTTTGGTGTAATTACATCCCCAAATACACTTTTCAGTTTTGTGAGAAACTCATGGACAAGCAACTTCAACAATAAAATATTCTCTTTTCGCACTTTTTTAGCCATTACAATCTCTGTTATTTCACGACATAGAAGAAAAACATGCCAATATTTACAATTAGGTGGCACACGGTCTGCCATCAGAAATGGCAGCAATCTGAACAGGCACCACTTTTGAGATGCTGATCCAACAATACCAACACTCTGTAGTCTTTCTGATAACTGTACTGGTTTGTTTGTTTTGTCATTCTGACCAATGGGCATTTTTTGCAATTCTTCATTGATCTCTCTAATTGTAATATGCTTCTCAGTGTGGGCTTTACAAATCACTAGTTTCATAACTAGAGGAACTACACCTTCCAACAGATCATGCATTACATCAGGTGGTAAAGCTTGTGTAACACTGAAATAACTCAGTCTGTCAAAAGGACATGAACTATTTACACCATATATTGTTTTATCATCCGGAAATTCTTGGATTCGTGCAAGATGATACTGGTGAACCTCTGATGTTCTTAAAACAAAGCTTTCTTCCTCAAAGGATTGTTTCATATCTTCATAAGAAGCCATGCAATACCGACAAATTCTACCAGTGTTAAATGACATAGAAAAACCACCAATCATGTGAGCTGATAAATTATCACAAGATAAAGTTGCAAGAGCAGCATGAATAGTGTGTTCAGTTTTATCAATGGTAAAAGTAAAGCCATCAGTGGAAAGTTTTTCCAAATCATCAAGCAAAGGTTTAAGGATAACATGCCAACCACACCGCTTAACGAAAGAATAGCGTACCAATAACGCTAGATGAATGTGCCTCTGCTGAGAAGTGTACCTTTTGTCCAAATTGCCTACAGTGTAATAAAATGCACTAAGTTTGTGTTTGGATCATTTAGATCCTAGAGGATTAAGTACTTCAAATTCATCCTCATAAAAATGGAGTCGCAGTGCATTTGGGTTATCCTTGAAGAATTGATGATGTCTGAAGATTTCTCCATCAGAGTAATCTGTTAGAAATTCATCAGTTTCCGAATTGCCACTTGAAAAAATGTGATCTTTTATGTCTTCATGAGAAAGATAATTTTTTAGCACCTTATCAACAGGCACATATGAATACGAGCTAACTGTATGACCCACAGAGTCTCTTAATTTGCAATGAACAGGCTCTGTCATGTTGATCTTTGATTTGCAATGTTCTTTGACTAAATAAGGAGATCGAATAGCTGTTGAAGCCTTCTCAAAAAATTCATTTGAATGCAGGACATTTTTAACCTCTGGACACAAAGACACGTCAAGACCCATTTTCTCTAAATGATATGCTATAAAAGCATCGTAGTTCTCCTTGAAAAAACACATCAGAAAATTTACGTCTTCCACAATTTCTTCCTGAACAGAGACCGGTAAAGAATTTTTCTCTCTGCACTTAAGAATGAACTTGAAAAGATTGTCTCTGAAATTTATCAAAAATTCATCCCAGGATGGAGGGGTTTCAATATTTTCAGTTATGTCATTTGCAAATTCATTTGGGTGTGGACTGACTACCTCCTGCTCATTTTCATCTAAGTCTTTATGGGGACACAACACTTGCTCTCTGTGTTTCCTATACACATGTCGTCTGAAAGATTCATATTTTTTGAAGGAAGAACAGCAGTCACTGAGTCCACAGGTTATATCAAAATTGGCATCATGGGAATGAATAAGTCCTATGTGCTGAATAAGCTTTGTCAAACTAAAGGTTCTTCTGCCACATTTGGAGCACTGATATGGCTGAGGCATGGTGGTCAATACAGAAGATTTATTTGTCTGGTGACTGTGATTGGCAGAGGCCGGTCCTCACCCTCATCTATTTTCACAATGTACTTTTGGAGAAAAATCAGGGTGTTCTTCAGATGTTTTGGATAAGCAAGGTTGAAGACAAAATACAAGCAGAAATAAGAGATGATTCCTTCAAAAATACACGAGCTTCTGCACACTTCACTGCCATCCAACTTCACAATGTTTGGAGCGCTTCTGGAGAACACTGGTTTCCAGTCTTCATGAAGTAGCTGAACAGTTGGATAGGGGGTTTTCGGATGAACCTTTGAAGTCAAAAGAGAAGGTAGAGGAAAGCAATATCTTAGTCTCTTAACAAAAGATACATTTGTTTTCCTTTTATATAGACTAAATATTTTAATACACACACCTCTCCAAGTATGACAAAGAGATCCAGTTTCTCCTTGAAGACGTATGGCAGGAATAAAAGTGCAGCCCTTGTGTCAAGATCTGCCAAAAAAACAACAAAACACAAGATCACCCATGCATTTTATCTGGCATTTCCAGTTACCTATAAAAATTATATAAAATGGAAGCCTTGAAGTTAAAAAAAAAAAGCAAATACCTGGTAGGTCATCAGTGAGAGCCTCCTCTCTTGCATCAAGGTAGAGCTGGTAGAGTGGGGTTTTCCCTCGTGTAAGGCCAATCACCTTCGCTGGCTTACATTACCCGTTGTTGGTTGGATCCACCTGAGTTCGTTGCACAGCTACAAGTAAAAAATTCATTTTCAGTACAAAATAACAGTGTATGAAAATGAAATAATCTAAAGTTGATATTAATTATGTATGGTGCTGCATAATTATTTTTTTTATAGAATTTAACAACAATACTGTAAGAAGTTACATGAACATACAAAAAAAGGAAAGAGGGACAGATGAAGAAAGCAAGGTCAAGGGCAAATAAAATATACTACTATAAACATGTTAAATGTGACAGCTATTTCCAAGTTCAATTCAGCTTTCTGACTTACACCAGTAGGCATCCCTAAGAAGGGGTACTTCTTCAACACATCTTCCACAGGCATACCATTTGCAATTTCTTTCTGCCGCCAAGCAAACGTTTGCTGCATACGGTTATGAACCACCATGGTATCTGGTTGCATCTTCTGATATTGGCACTGTATGACCTTTAAGTGGGCGTCTATGGATAATAAATCCTCTCCTTGGACGCATGGTCCCTTGAAAGAAAGCAAGAGTGAGAAGAGAAAGTCAAAACAGATTAGAAACCCAACATAAGACTAAATATACAATTAGAGCTGACACGATCTGTGCATCACAAAGAACTCGTATCGGTTAAAGTTAACCGATACCATGAACCAATATTTAAAATATGGAAACTCTGAAATAATTTCACATAAAATCTTAATTGTTAACTTGAAATTTTAGTTTTGGAGTCATATTTAAAATGGGTTTTTTTTGTTTTTGTTTTTTAAATCTAGTTCACCCTCTTTTAGCGCCTTCCAATTAATAATTTTTTGTGAGGTAGAAGTATTAGCACTGGTACTTTGTATTAGCAAGTGCTCTAATCCAAGTATTGGTATTGTTTCGGTTTGAAAAAAGGTACAGTTGCATCCCTAATCCTTAGTTTTAGATGTAATAACAGAGGCAAGAACATTTTATAGCTCAAGGTGTCCCTCACACCAACCTGACAAACATTTCTCTGACTTGTTCGTTGACATTTATTAGGCTGCCCTCTCCTCGTAGAACCAAACTTCTCCTTACAACGCCTCACTGCCTCACTGTCGACTAGTGGTGCCCGCTCTGATTTGAATTTACGTCTCAAAGACATATGCCATGTGTGCTTGTTGAACAGAAACATAAGTTACTGTAAAAACAATCTACACAAAATACACCCAACAAAGAATCAGTAAACATATGTTACAGAGTATAGCATGGTGGAAAAGGATGGAGAGAATCCCCCACTAAGCTTTTGGGTTGGCATTTCTTTAGATTTTGTTTTGTATTAATTGCATGCTTTGGTGTTTTTTTGTGTTTGATGTGAGGTGTGGGCCACACCCATGTGGGAGTGGAGATTCTACTCTAGTCCAGCTGCCAGCTATTTGGAGTTGAATACAGGGAGCAGCTGATTGGGGAGGATTGGAGCCCTTCTCTATAAAGGGGAGAGGAAACAGGAAGTAGGGGTTGTCGTTGTTTTTTTTAGTAGGACACTGGTGAAGCAGGGAAGCCTCGAAGATCCAGGATGAAGTGTGCACATTTTAATGGAAAAGATTTTTAACCTGGCCTGGTTTTGCTTTTAAAATAAACTGAGGATGTTGGAGGGAGGACTCATTCTTATTGGGATGTGAGTGGATGTGCTGGAAGGCAGGAAAACAAACACTGGACTGGAGACTCTCTGTGCCCCTGACAAGGAAACTGGACCAGTTTTGGGGAAGTTCCAGCTCCCAGGATGTGATCTGGAGACCCAGCCTCGAACGAAGTCAGGCCTGAAAAGGCTAACAACCCTGACCGCGGTGGCTTTGGGCCTTGGATTCCTGGCCAGAGTTGTGTCTTCAGCCAGTAGTTTTACCCGGAGAAAGAACAAATAAATCTTGTGTAACCCATTACAGTGTGCGTGTGGTGGTTCGTTACTGGTCAATATTAGAGCTACTACTTTCTTGTACGGAGGCCATTTTGGGCCTTACGTAACACATACTTCATACAAACCTACTGAGAGGCTACAGATTGTCTTACTAACAAAACAAGATCGAAAAAAGCTTCACTTTTACTTTGTAATCTTGAAGGAACCTTATGCTAATTTTAAATTTAACTTACATAACCATTTCCCTCATGATCCTTGAGGAAAGGATACTTCGTTACCAGCGTCTTCACAGCTTGCACATATTCAGAATTTGTGGGATACCTGTAATATCAGAAGAAACAGAAGTGTTAGAGCAACTGCTGACAAACAAACTTTATCAAGTGTTAGTTATTGTTTCTTAGTAATGTAGCGTTTATTTTCAATATGACAGATTCAGCTTTTTCTAAAGCAACAAGCTAACATTACCCTGATTAACTTACATAGTATACTGTGCCACAGCTTCATATAGAACTCTGATTATTGTGTGTCTGTCCCTTGGATTTTTATGGCACGGTTCTTTGTTGTCCAGTTTTAGTTGCAGATTTTTGGGAAATCTTGGAATTTCAAAAGAGGCTGGCAGTCTCAAAGTATTTTCATTGCTGTGAAAACAGTTAAGTGTTTGTTTTTATTGCATGAATTGAAGTATAAAACACTACAGTAACAATACATATGGTAGAAACAATGATCATATTAACTAAATCCTAAAAGTGCATAACGGCCAACATGTATGCTTCAGACATACTAACTTCATTATAAATAAGAAAATACCTTATTGAAGTTGACGAAGTAGATGGTTGCCAGTCTTCTGGAGAGACAGTCTGTAGAGTCAGACTGACTGAAGATTCCTTCATCCTTGACACAAACTGGTTGAATTTAACCTGCTTTTTGAAGGATCCTTGGAAAAGGTATGCAACCATAGTCTCAGTAAGACCGCAGTCAACTGTGTCACCATCAACCTCATTGTCTGCAAGATAAATGGTAGTACAAACTCTAAATTCAATGTAAGGATATTTATCACCACATTTTTACATGGGTAAAAACCGTATATCACACACATTAAAACCTTTTGTACAACTTCTTTCAGTTCAAAGAAATATTCATTTAAAAAAAATCAGTAAATTAAATAAAATAAACCAAATCTTTAGAGTGAATCCTCTCGATATGCAAAGTTTTCATTTTTAAATTTAGATGTTTGTTTGGGACTACTGGACACAGGAGAGCAGAGTCTGAGCATGCTTTTGTGCCCTTTCAAGTTTGGAAGAAAAAAAAGACTAGAATGCTGTAATGTGTTAATATTCACTACTAAGGTGACTCCTTTCTCCAGATTTCCGACAGTTTCTGCCGTCTGTTCTTTCAGACCGATTACTTATAGTGATAACACCGTATTACAAGCTCAGATTACATGCTGAAAAAGTTCCCACATTGCTTAAAACGCGACTATCAAACCCCAGCTGCGACACCCTTGTTATATATTAAACAAGTGCGGCGTCAAGATATTTCCTTTAAACGTTATTATCAGCTGCCCATGTGTGTTAATGGCCTTGGAATGGATGTAAAAACGTGATTTTATTAAACCATTAATACACTAACGGTAAACTGCATTCAGCTACCAGGGAATCAAATTTCGCGCCGGTGTTCCAGATCTACTGGCGTTTAGATCAACTGGCGTTGGTCGAACAGATGTGTGGCAGTCTTGCGTTTCAGGAGCTGCTACCGACAAACCAGCAAAAAAACGCCAAATGTGTCATCTGTGACACTTGTGAGGTTATCTCAAACACACTCCGTCAGTCTTGATGCTGTTGAACAACAAAATGTTTAAAATGTGGCGAGTTTATCTGGTGATATCCTCATGCGCGACGCGATCGCGAAAACAGCAAACAAGTAACACCACGCCGATGTTGTTCACAGGACAGCAAGAGTAAACGATCGGGAGACTCTTGTCGTCGTTATCGTTCCGCTCGCACGTTTTATTTATCCGGTTTCAGCGTTTTTGCTTCACAACTAAAGCGAGCAGTTTACTTTGTGCACTAACATGGAGTCGAGTCAACCAGCGCCACCTCTGGCCAAGTGCCACAGCCTACAGCCAGATCAACCTGTGACACACATCTGCACCACGTTTGAATTCGTGTCATGCACATTTGTACCTTTCAATTGTGTCTGTTTGTGCGTCATGCAAATAAACCTTTGAAATGAATGAAATGATATCATATATTCCTTATTGGCCTACATTTGTACAAAATTCCAAATTATATACACAAAGTCATAGACATCACCACTCCAATTGGTCATCATGATTTTGATATTCTCTTTTTCCATAACAATGAAATACGCCTTGGACAAATATGACACATCAATATTTCATTAGTGTTGTCACATCACATCCTGTAAGCATCATCTGCCTGTGTCCTTTCCCTGGAAATGAATATTTCCAGCCAATATTGGCAATCCATCAACATGGCTGGAGAGTTGGTAGTTATATACAGTCTGTATAAGTGTGGTTAATCTAATGAAGATTTGTAAGGAGACGGCAGTTACTGTGAATTCACAGCAGTTACACAGTGATTAGTAATAAACAGTCAGTGAGTGTGAGTGGATATGACTGTTCCCACCACTAACACATGGCCCTACGCTGTGTTCACTGCATCATTCCATGTTTGGCACTGATCACCACCTGCACTCATGTATATATCTATCTATCTACTTAGCACTTTTAATTCTTATTTTTATTTTCATGTCTATTTAAGCTTAATTTATAACAGTATGTTTGCACTGAAGCACCGCAGCAATTTCCTAATATCCTAACTCCTAACTAGAAGGGGGAATTATGTTAAAATGCTCTTCATAGACTACAGCTCTGCATTTAACACCATAATTCCCTCCACACTCACCACCAAGCTGGAGCATCTGGGACTCAGCTCATCTATGTGTCAGTGGATCTCCAACTTCCTAACTGGCAGACCACAGGCAGTAAGGATGGGCGGACATGTCTCAGCCTCCACCACTCTCAGCACTGGAGCCCCCCAGGGGTGTGTTCTGAGCCCCCTGCTGTACTCTTTGTACACATATGACTGTGTGGCCACTACCAGCTCCACCACCATCATCAAGTTTGCTGACGACACCGTCGTGGTGGGCCTGATCTCTGATAACAACGAGACGGCCTACCTGAAGGAGATTAGGAATCTGGAAAACTGGTGCCAGTGGAGAGAGTGGACAGCTTCAAATACCTCGGAGTTCACATCACGCAGGACCTGTCATGGTCCTGTCACATCAACACCGTGGTGAAAAAGGCCCGACAGCGTCTCTACCACCTCAGACGCTTGAGAGACTTCCAACTGCCCTCCAAGGTGCTCAGGAACTTTTACTCGTGCACCATAGAGAGCATCCTGGCGGGAAACATCTTAACCTGGTTCGGGAACAGCACCATGCAGGACAGACGAGCTCTACAGAGGGTTGTGCGGTCAGCTGAGCGCACCATCCGCTCCGAGCTCCCTGACCTGCACTCAATCTACAGCAGGCGGTGCTGGACCAAGGCCAGGAAGATCGTGAAGGACCTCAGCCATCCCAACAACAGACTGTTCTCTCTGTTGAGGTCAGGAAAGCGATTCCGCTCCCTGAAGACCAACACAGAGAGACTGAGGAGGAGCTTCTTCCCGCAGGCGATACGGTCTCTCAATCACACCACCACACAGTACTGACCCACACATATGGTTCTTACACACACACTGGACTTTCTGGACATTGTTTTTGCACAACACTGGTCACTATATTCTTCATTTCCGGTTAATACTTGTACAGCTGCTGTTATTGTGTATATATTTATTTATATTTAGATTTCTTCATACATTCTTATATAGTTCTATATTGTGTATTTTGTTGTACAGTTATTTCATTTTTAACCTTAATTTATATTTTATTCCTTCCTAGTTAAATTTACCCTTTTTAATTTTTCATATTTATTTCCTATCTTATTCATAGCCTTTTCCTTTTTTGTTCTCTTTAGGTCACGAGCAGTTGTCCAAGCATTTCACTACATATCGTACTGTGTATGACTGTGTACGTGACAAATAAAATTTGAATTTGAATTTGAATTTTTGAATTTAATGTTGTAAACCCGCTCAACATTTGGCAATAAAACCCATTCTGATTCTGATTCTGATATAAGAAAGTCAGTGACTCAGGTGTGTCGCTTGCTTTGTCATCTGTTTGTGAGACTGTAGGAGACGTAGAAATCTTTTGTTTTAAATCTTAGTTAGGAAGGTTCCTGTTTGAAAACAAGCACTTTTTGTGAGAAATGCAAGAAGTACATCTGCAGAAAGCACACCGTTACATTCTGTCCATCATGTGGACAAAATCGAAAATGTTGAGCATTGAAAAACTGAGAACGTTGGGCAAGTTCAAAAGAAATGTGTTTGTAAGAACGAAAAACCAAATTGTTCCTAAAATAGTTATGGAAAGTCTAACTGTTGTATGTCTGTGTTCTACATGTTTATCTAATCGAAAATAAAGGTGCTATTGTTTTATTGCAGTTTTTGGATAATTCTGAGTGGATTTACACAGTACGGGTCAAAATGACCCGCAACAAAATGTCATTTTTTTGTTCTTCAACATAATACAAGGGTTCATTTCCAAAACTTGCTTATGATCTTCAATTTGTAGCAGATCCACTATCACACAGCAGCTGGAGCAGTTTCAAATGGGGGTCAGTCCACTGCTGCCACCTGTGGCCAAGTGCCACAGCCTACTACTAGATTAACTTGTGACACATCTGCACCTGCTGCTATGATCACAGTGAGTAGAGGCTGAGTGGCTGCACTTACCCCGGGTACATCCAAATCTACCCACAAACATGTTGAAAGATGCAATGGCAGCAATGTGGATTGTCAACACTAAAAACAATCAGTAAGCAAAGACAACAGGGATCAATTTTTACTGTTTATTTAATACCCACAACATTTGTAGTCGCCTTCGGCACAGGGAAAGTCCACACACACTGTGTGGTACCACTTTCCACAGAAGGTGCAATCTGCAAGATTGAATGAGATTGTCAGAGTCATTGTCTGACTGTTTATTACTAATCACCTGCTGTACATTCACAGTAACTGCCATCTCCTTACAAATGTTTATTAGATTAACCACACTGTATATAACAACCAACTCTAAAATGTTTGTTCGCAGAGAAAAGACACAGACAGACTACGCTAACGACATGTGATGTTACAACACTAGTGAAATATTAGTGTCATTTCATTCTTTTCAAAGGTTTATTTGCATGACGCACAAACAGACACAGTTGAAAGGTACAAATGTGCATGACACGAATTCAAACGTGGTGCAGATGTGTGTCACAGGTTGATCTGGCTGTAGGCTGTGGCACTTGGCCAGAGGTGGCGCTGGTTGACTCGACTCCATGTTAGTGCACAAAGTAAACTGCTCGCTGTAGTTGTGAAGCAAAAACGCTGAAATCGGAGAAATAAACCGTGCGAGCGGAACGATAACGACGACAAGAGTCTCCCGATCGTTTACTCTTGCTGTCCTGTGAACAACATCGGCGTGGTGTTAATTGTTTGCTGTTTTCGCGATCGCGTCGCGAATGAGGATATCACCAGATAAACTCGCCACATTTTAAACATTTTGTTGTTCAACAGCATCAAGACTGACGGAGTGTGTTTGAGATAACCTCACAAGTGTCACAGATGACACATTTGGCGTTTTTTTGCTGGTTTGTCGGTAGCAGCTCCTGAAACGCAAGACTGCCACACATCTGTTCGACCAACGCCAGTTGATCTAAACGCCAGTAGATCTGGAACACCGCCAGTCCGAGTGTCAGGTGAACTGAACTTCAGGTAAGAAGTTATGACCTGCAGTCTATCTGGGTCAGATATAAACCAAGTTTAGGTGGAGTTTATTTTCGTTGTGCTGACTTTTTACCCTCAGTTGCAATAACTAGTACTGGTTCTAGCCAGCTTGACAGAGTTTATATACAGCTGGGTGGGTGCTATGACGTTACTGATAGTGAACTTTATTTTATTCATAAGGTTAGTTAGTAGAGTTGCCAACGGCTCTTTAAAAAAATGGAATGGTCCCTCATTCAGAGAAAATATTACACGTTTCGTATTGAGCTGAGAAGGAACACAGTTTGTCCCGGACTTTCGCTATAATGAAAAAAAGACACAAAGCTGGAGTTATTCTGTCGTTACGCTGCACAGCTGCCTCTTCTCCTCTCATCCTCTCCCCTGCCTCTCCTGTTGCTACTTCAATCATGAAACTGATCAATGATCAGCTGATTGGCTTTTCTCCCTTGTTTATTTATCGCCCACTTTGCGCCAGAAAGAGGAAACCAGCAGATGTCGCGCTAAACAACAGCAGCACATTTAAGCTTGATCAGCTGTTGTTAGAATTTATTTGATATTACTTTCTAGTATCAGCTGATGTTTGCTGGAGTCACAGCTGTAAAAGCTGCTGGTCATGATATCGGTTTGGATATGTGGTGAGAGGGAAACATGAAGATGAAACCAGGAGATGTCCTTACTGAATCATCAGAGCTGAACAGGTGATGGAGAAACAGGTTTACCTTTTAGTTCACATGAATGAGTTGAAGGGAAGTTATGAACTGTTTCTGAGACACAAATAACACCAGGATCCTTTTTTATGTAGCTGACAGCTGGCAACTGTGCAGGGGTGGATCTAGGAAAGTTTTGCCAGGGGGCCAGGTAGGGCATTAACAGGGAAAGGTGGGGCACAAAGAAATACTTTTCTTTCTTATTCTCATTTAAAATATCTAGCTTTTATTAAATAATTATCTAAATCTTACAACCAAAGTTTTTATCTGACGTAAAATGTATAGAAATCATACATATACCAACAAGACAGTGTACATCACTGTCACAACAGCATTTGTTTTCAGTCAAAGTCTTTATGGCTTTAATACCTGGTGGGCCGGTCTCTAGTCAAAATGCCTGATTTTCTGTCCCAGTCCAGCCCTGCAGGTTAATACTGGCAGTGTCACCATGCCAGCTGACTGTATTTCATCATCAGCCAGTGTTGTTCTTGATCAATATTACCAAAGTTTACCATAAGGCAGCATAGAAAGTATTTACTTGCTTTCAGGTTTTATTCAAATGTTAGTCTTTTCAGTTGTTTCCCCACTTTTTTCCTGTTTCAAAATCAAACACCAGTTTGTGAGAAGATTATCTTCTTTTTTTTAATAGGCATTGGTTTTGCATTGGCATTGGCTAATTTGTCAATTCTTTGTTACAAATGTTCGTATTTTAATATTCAAAAATGTTTTTGCCCAAAACATATGTGCACTATATGTCAGTAAAAATATTATGCAAATATTGCTGTCCTTGAATGCTGAGTAAACACTGACAAAGCACTGATTGTATCTCTTGTACTTTATCAACGCAGTATCTAAAAACTTTGCACCATAGTGGTTAAAATCTCATTCTAATAAGAATTAAAAGCGCATTCGGTTATTAGGTTTATAGGATTATTGAATTATGGTTAACGGTTGGTAGATTTTTTTTTTTAAAACATTATCTGCCAATTACATCTGCCACCCTTCTCCAAATCTGTGCCCCTACCTGGCCCCCCAACAAAAATTTTCTAGACACGCCACTGGGTCCGGGTGGATCTCCACCAGCAGCTCAGCAGGCGAATCCGAAAACTGACACTGACGGCCAAACTCGCAGCGGTGCTTGGAGTAAGCATAAGTGGACCTGGACCTCACCGGACCTGGAGTACCTGATGATTAAGTGCCGGCCATTCTGGCTACCGAGGGAATTTACAGCAGTGATTATTACGGCTGTTTACATTCCCCCACAAGCCGACACTGACCGAGCACTCAGGGAACTGTACAGCGCGATCAGCAGTGAGGAAACCGCACACCCAGAGGCAGCGTTTATCACAGCCGGAGACTTTAATAAGGGAAACCTGAAGAAAGTCTCACCCAAACTCCACCAACACATCCATTTTAACACTCGTGGAGACCGGCTACTCGACCACTGCTACATCTCTTTCCGGGATGCGTACAAAGCCCTCCCCCGCACCCCATTCGGCCAATCAGATCACCGCTCCATCCTGCTCCTGCCCGCCTACAGGCAGAAGCTGAAACAGGAAGCTCCAACCCGGAGGGCGGTGCTGTTTTGATCACGCGGACTGGGAAATGTTTCACGTGGCTGCTAGGGACATTGACGAGTACACAGACTCAGTCTGCGGATTTATCAGGAAATGCGTGGAAGATGTCGTCCCATCCAGAACAGTTAAATCCTTCCCAAATCAAAAACCCTGGATTAACGGAGATGTTCGCGCGGCACTGGCGGCACGGAGCACCGCCTTTGCCTCCGCGAACACATCGGACTACAAACACGCACATTACCAACTCCGGAAGACTATCTAAGCAGCCAAACGTGAGTACAGGGACAGGGTGGAGCAACAGTTCGACAACCCTCGGAGTATGTGGCAGGGACTAAACACGATCACAGACTTTAGAGGGAAAACCAGCACACCGCAGACCACGGCCTCTCTGTGTGAGGATCTAAACGTATTCTACGCTAGATTCGACACAGCGAACACCATGAGACCGGACAGTGTGCGCACCGCGGATGACGTCAGTGCGCACACTGTGTCTGAGGAGGATGTGCGGAAGTGCTTCAGGAAGGTGAACGCACGCAAAGCTACTGGTCCGGACGGGATTCCCGGCCGCGTCCTCAAGTCATGCGCGGCTCAGCTGGCTGCAGTGTTCACGCACATCTTCAACCTTTCCCTCTCTCTGTCTGTAGTCCCAGCCTGCTTCAAAATGGCCACCGTCGTCCCTGTACCCAAATCCTCCACCATCTCCTCATTGAACGACTGGCGACCTGTAGCCCTGACCCCCATCGTAAGCAAATGCTTCGGTCACTGGACCCTCTACAGTTCGCATACCGCCACAACAGGTCCACTGATGATGCCATAGCCTTGACACTACACACTGCCCTGTCACACCTGGAGAAGAGAGACACGTATGTGAGAATGCTGTTTGTAGATTACAGCTCAGCATTCAATACCATCGTTCCCTCGAAGCTGGACAGGAAACTGCAGGATCTAGGACTGAGCAGCTCCCTCTGCAGCTGGATCCTTAGCTTCCTGTCTGACAGACGCCAAGTGGTCAGACTGGGCAGCATCACCTCATCCCCCATCACACTGAACACTGGTGCCCCACAGGGGTGTGTACTGAGCCCTCTCCTGTACTCACTCTACACCTACGACTGCACAGCCACTAACAACTCCAACATCATTGTGAAGTTTGCGGACGACACTACAGTGGTGGGTCTTATCACCAATGGTGATGAGACGGCTTACAGGGAGGAGGTCAGCGCCCTGACCCACTGGTGTCAAGACAACCATCTCACACTCAACGTCGCAAAGACAAAGGAGCTGATAGTGGACTTCCGGAGGTGCAGAGAAGTACACACCCCCATCACCATCAACGGCGCTGCTGTGGAGAGAGTGAGCAGCTTCCGGTTCCTTGGTGTACATCTGGCTGAGGATCTTACGTGGTCAGTACACACAAACAAAACAGTGAAGAAGGCGCAGCAGCGCCTCTTCTTTCTCAGGAGACTGAAAAGATTCGGCATGAGCCCCCGCATCCTCAGGACCTTCTATCACTGTGCCATTGAGAGCATCCTCACTGGATGCATCACCACCTGGTATGGCAACAGCACCGCCTACAACTGCAAAGCTCTCCAGCGAGTAGTGCGGTGCTCTGAACGGATAATTGGAGGTGAGCTTCCCTCCCTCCAAGACATCTACAGGAAGCGGTGCCTGAGGAAAGCGGGGAGGATCATCAAGGACTCCAGTCACCCCAGCCATAAACTGTTCAGACTGCTTCCATCAGGAAGGAGGTTCTGCAGCATCCGGTCCCGTACCAGCAGACTGAGAGACAGCTTCTTCCATCAGGCCATCAGACTGCTGAACACTTCATAGACACCTCAGCTTCACTACTGGAACTTTAACATTATGCACTCCATACTGTACAGTAACGCCACTGTTTTGCACATGTCTCAACTCTGTATATTTTTATATATTTTATTTATTGTTGACTCTATTTAATTTGTAAAATATGTGTACACACACACACACACACACACACACACACACACACACACACACGTAGAAAAATATTTAGTATACACATCCAGAAATGCATATACTATTATATATTGTACATATATTTATTAGTTTCAGATGTAGCCATTCTTGTATTTTGCTTGTTTACATTATTGTATTTTGCACAACTCTGTTGCTTGTGAAGCTCGCACACAAGAATTTCACTCACATGTGCTGTACCAATGTACCTGCACATGTGATGTGACAATAAAAGTGATTTGATTTGATTTTGATTTGAAATTATTTTTGGAGTGGCACAAATAATTTGTGTGGCATCAAATTTGATGCAGAACAGCTGATTGTTCTGTAAATAGTTTGAAATGTTTATTTAAAAAAACGCCTTGGCTGCATTTTAAGTAAACAGCTGCAAAAAACTTTGTTTGCATAGATCAGTTACTTTTTTGAAGACGTAATTATATAATTAATTGCCCAACATTGGTCATTATATACTGTATTTTGCAGACAGAGAGTTACAGGACTCTCTCCCAGACCACAGACTCATACTCATAATACAAGTCAGAGCTTTTTTTTTTTTTTTTAAAAAAGAAAGTTGCGTTTTCAAAATTGGAGTTCAAGTTATTTTTACTTCCAATAGTGTTAACATACTACACAGGTCATGAACAAGTTTTTTTTTAAATTTTTGTTGTAAGTGGGCTAAAGGAGTTAATTAAAAAAAAAGTCTAACATAAATTTAAATGTTGTAATTTGATTATTTTAATAAACCATGTAACTTGGATGGATTCAATGCTGACGTGACCACAGTGCACACGCCTGCTGTTGCTCACAGTGGTCCAAGGGACCGCTCAGAGAGTTTGTGTGTTCGCTCAGACACATGAAAAATTAGAGGGAACATTGGACCCAAGCTTCGCCCCCACAACAGGGTCCTCAACCGTCCTGGAAGAAAGTCTAGTGTGGTATTCTACTGATCAACTGAGCATGCCACCTCTCCCAGTTTGTGTCCATAAACCTCTTTGTGTGCTCCCCTGTTGATCTTCTCTCATTCCTACACTGCTCTTTTGATGGTCATGTGATCTGTACACCTAAATACAGCCCAGTTATTGTTGTTGTTCACACCTGACGCCTGGGCTCATAAGTTGTCCTCAATATCTTGCATTTCCATCCCCCGTTTCTGACTCCCTGCCATCTGTCTTCTCCTTGATATTCTTCTATAATGAAACCTGCAATCATTGCAATCACCAATGAGTCAGCTGAATGGCTAGCTTATCACTTTAACTGAAACACTGTTCAGTCTCAACTTTGCAGTTACTATTTTCATCATTTATGTTACAAGCATTTGTAAGTGCAATTTGTTTGGAGGCACAATCGTCTGATTTTTGTGTGTGACAACATTTCTGCATCTCAAGAACGGTTTAGTTTGGACTACTTGCACAATTTTGCGCTTTAAACTGACCTGCAGTTTGGTTTGGCTAAAAACTTCAGAGCAGACATTTGCCCAAATTTCTGGGCGCTTTCTTGGGTCAGCACAGCTTCTCAGTTTAATATATGAAGTGCCAGATCTTTTTGCATGTCCACTTAATTTCAGAATTTAAGAAACAATCCATGTGACTGAGGCCTGGTATCAGCTTGGCATCCTTTCATCTCTCTAGCCTTTTAGTTAATTATGCCTTACTAAAAACGTGTAAAACAGAGAGCACAATCTGTGATTAGGTATTGAAACAGCTGTTTACTCCCCAGATGTTTGTGTCCTCAAAGAAATTCCATTTTGATTTATGTGAATGTATTGTGCAGGTACTTTCTCTGCTTCGCCCTCATTGCTTGCTTTATCTGAGAACATAATCTGCCTTCTTTTAGCTTGGGGTAGGCCTCACTTTATGTTTTAAATTAAAACGCTTGAAGACAAAGTGAACTCTGGACAAGCGTGCGACCTAACTGAAGTCCAGGTGGGCTTGTTGATAATCACATTTTCACACTCATCTCGGGGCAGACCTGTGGTGTTCTGGTGCCAACCTGTCCCCTCCGTTTTTTGAGTGCCCCCCCCCCCCCCACATATAAAAAGAGACGGTTTATTTTATAATATTTTAGACAACAGCATATAAAACACCATTTGCTTGCACTTGTGTGTGTGTGTGTGTGTGTGTGTGTGTGTGTGTGTGTGTGTGTGTGTAAAAACTGAGATGTTCAGAGGTCTTGCTTCATGGTATCGAGCAGCTCACACAAAACAGGGTCTTTGTATTTTAATGTAGGTGCTGATGTAAACCACAATTTTCAGCAAACATCTATCAGGTCATTGCACTTTTCTTTATTTTTAAAGCTTAAGTATGCGTACATGGGATATATTAAAAACTGACAAGCTGTTTGAACATATGATGTGAAATCACTTAATTAACCTGCTGGATTTGCTAAAAGTTAAAATATTTATACTACTTTGGCTAATGGGTTTTGCACATTACTCTTAGTTTAGTAAGTGGCTATTAGTGAGGGTCATGATAATCAATTCAATTGCGTAATGGGCTGACTAAGTATTTCCAGACTAAGAGAAAAAGTCAGTGAACATATCCGTTGGTTTAGGTGTAGGCTTAATCCATTTCTGAGAAAACTGAAGAGCATAAGTGAGGGTTAGTATGTGTTAATGATTTCAGTGTCATGCAGGGGAAAGTAGCATTCAGTGGAAGCTTCTCGGTGATTGTTTTAAATCCAAATATGACCCTTATTTGTGGCGCATGTTAGCATACAGTCAGCTCAGGAGTTAGTATCAGTCATGTGGTTGTCACGAGGTTGCGCACAGCATCACCGGCAAGAGGGCTTGGTTTGAGAGGTTTTTGGCATCTGTGATGTGATTTACAACCATCCACCCATGTACAGTAAGAAGCTGCACTCACAACCGTGGGCATCAGCAAGTTGGTGAAATTTAAACAAAACAGCATTCCATCTGAAACTCTCTTATTGTACCCAAAATACAAATTTTAGTGATTACATGTGGCTTCATTAATTATGTTCAAAAGGATGAATACATAACGCAAGTAATAACTTTATAATCAGTCAGTGAATGAAGGAGCTCAAGAGTGCAAATATAGTTGCAATAAAGTGACAAATATGCCCTTTTATGTCAAACAAAGACCGAAATAAGTGGCATCAGTGTGGGGATGAAAATGAGCGATCCAACCTCACACTGCAGATATCAGGGCAACGCACAGTGGGGGGGCAGGGGAGGGGGGGGGTTGCAGTCTGCGCGCACAAGAGGGCTAACAACGCTGTGAGTGACAGAATCCACCCAAACTGAGGAACAGCTTCTTCCCCAGAGCTGAAGCCTGCACTGTTTGCACTATAATATAATATAATATGTTGCTATTTAATGTTTTTTGTTCGTGTTGCAGCTGCTCTGTGAGCCAAGCTTTCGTAGTCTAAATTCAATGGAAATATATCTCTGCACCACACGATGGCGATAGATTCTCACAGTCTGTGCTCTGCTTCCGCCACCAGTCATCTTTAAATCTTTTTTTTTATTCAATGAAACCTTTAACTGTCCATCTCGCAGCATTACTTTAAAAAAAATCATATTTAAATACAAAAAAAATTAAATACATGAACGACAGTAGTAGAAAATTGATAAAATAACACCAAATAAATATATTTACAAATGATAGCAACATCAATGGAATAAAACCATGAACACCAGCAGAAGGAGAAAGAGGCCTGTATCTACATTATTACTCTGGCAGCTCTCAGTCTCCATACAGACAGGACACGTTGCAGCGTAATTGCAGACAGGTGCGTGGGCCTGAGCTCCGCCCAGGCAGAATGACGAGTGGAAGAAAGCAGCAACACAATAAACATATGTAACCTTGCGGAGCCGGCCGGGCAGACATCGAGACCGTGACAGAGTGCAAAACTTTTATACTTGACAACTGTTAAGAGTTCAAATATTGAGGAAGGAGAGTAAAAACAACCATGGTCCAGAAGAGCTTGGTCAAACAATTGATTTTAATGAACACACGCGTGGGGGGAGTAGTCGGAGTTTCCTGTCACTCTGACTTTGCACAGAGTGTACTCAGAATCAACAGAATCAGCACATACACACTTAAGATTATAACAAGCATTCAATCAAAAGCATTTATTATAGATTCAACTCAGTTTAAATTGGTTATAACTGCACCTGTAACAAAGGCTAATTGGGTGCCAATATGTTTAAACATCTGAATGCAATATCAGTGCTGTAGATTATATTATTAATGCAATGGTAATGATGATGATTATTAACAATAGCAGCAAAATAATTTCCCTGATCTCCACACTCCCTCTTTTGACCCACTTTCCCTAAAAAGAGGGTCACTACACTTTACTTGTTTCATTTCTCTGACATCCATCCTCTGGCTCAGCAAATCAGACAACCTCATGTCATCTAGGTGGTCCAATAATAAAATGCCAGCTCCCACTTGAGAACACTCCATGCGTAAGATTAGGTTTTTTCTGCGTCCCTCTCTTGTGGTCCATCAGGCCTCCAGGATCCTCACCCCCCTGTGGTCGCCGAGACCTTCTGCAAAGGAAACAAAACAGCTTTTCCTGCGCCTCCCTAACTTATGTTTGGGACTCTTTAATCAAAAGCATGATCCTAATTATGTTCTTGACTTATTGACTTGTATTTGTACACACACACACACATATATATATATATATATATATACTCTTCAACGTTACTCATCATTTTAAGCGCTGCTTTCACGTCCCTGCATGTTTCCTATTGCTCGCCTTATCTGATCATCAACATCCTGTACACAAAACTGTCGCTGCTGCAAGTGCCTTAACTCTGATCTAAAGTCACCTTTCACAAGAAAATCATTATAAGCGCCTATTCTACTAAAAGATCCAAGAGAGAACAACCATTTTAATCAATTAAGTTTAAGCATATAAGCAATTACTCATGCATACATTTTATCATAGCTAAATGCTGCCTAAAAACAACTCCTGTGTGTTAACACCAACTTCATTTTAACACTCACATTTCCTATGTTATAACCCGTTTTTGGTATAGCCTTTTTATTTCATTTTGCTCCTTACCCCTGGAGGGTCTTGGGTCGATTTGTGGCTATTTTCAAATTTTGATTACATGCCATTTGCACAGTGTTGAATGGACTATAGCCAAATTCTCCAAAAAAAAAAAAAAAAAAAAAAAAGTTTGATATGATTTTATTTCAAAATTCAAGTCCGACTTCCTTCAATTAGCTTCAGTGGCTAAGCTACAAATAAACTTACACTATTGGGCTTAGGGTCGATTTGTGCCCCATTGAAAGCCATTATAAACGCTATTTTTCACTGCAGAATTATTACCGTTAACATCTGGGTGACGGCTTAGGTTTCGTTTTTGTTTTGGACAAGAGGCCTTAGAATTGTAATTTTATTTGTCCACCGGGTGGCGCCCTTGCTCCACATTTGACCCGGGGCTGGAAAACAGCAAGAGCAACAGCGGGCTGCTTTGACAGACCTGCGGGAAATGAAGCCTCATTTCCGGCGTGCAGCAGCGGCTTCGCCCGCTGATCGGGCGGGACCATTTTCTGTCCCTAGGACCGTTAGAGTAACAATTTCTGCTTCAGTTTTACCATCTCTAAATGATCAAAAACCCCAAAAGTTATAAAATAATCCTAAAACCCATTTCAAATTAAACCTTAAATTCCCCCTTTTTTGACACATCTCATGTGTCAAACTAAAAATGCTCCACCCAAGCTTAGGAAATTAAAAGAAAAATACAGTTAGTCATATCATCCCTCAAAACACCTCAGCAATCCTCCTCTCAGGTATATTTGCTCCGACCCTGCAAACCTGTCTTTAAGGAATGAAATCCATTTAATCATCATGTCACATCTTTTCGAACTCCCGGCTCTATCCACAGCCTGCATCCTTGGAACTTCCTAAAAACAAAACCTGAACTTCACATTCCATACTCAGTTTTCCCCCTTATGATCCAATCTGTGTTATAAAAATAAACTTAGAACAGTTATCAGTCATGTGTTTCTTCAGTTAATGGTAACATGAGTTATATCAAAAAAATGTTTCCCCTTTAGCATTCTCCCAACAATATACTATAATACCATAATCTAACCCCAGTCAATAAAACAGAAATTTTCTCAAAGCAAACATCAGCAACCCAAAATCAACATCGCCAGAATTAAGCCTTCCACTCCCCTTGCTTATGGCAAAAGCAAAGCAAACCCTTTCTCTTGCTGGCATGGCAAGTGGTTTGTCCACATTTATTCATCCCCACCTTCATCCAGTCACACACACATCCACACCATGTATTCACACCAGGTATTGCTAATAGTGGAGCCTCCCGCGCAAGTAATCAGATTCTCCACTCTCAGCAAAATGAGCTCATTCATTTGTTTTATTTGTCATAGTAAAATAGTTCTTTATGCTTTTGGACTGGATTGACTCGCTATTATTGTCCCGATTCGTATTTTGAAGAAAAGACAAACGACTACAAAGTCCCAATAAGGTGCGTCAAAACAAGGATTTTATTGAAATATATATGGGGGGGGAGAAGTAGAGCACGATCACTCAAACAGCGGCGATCTTCCCCGAACAATACTTGGGGTGTAACATACATATGATGACCAGTAATATGCGTCACCGCAGATGAAAAACAACATGCATGTTCCCCCCCCAGTTGTTCTGCAAAGCCCACCATGGCGTCCCTGGTAAGGTTTGAGAGCCTCAGCAAATTATAATGAACATAATTAATGCGATCAACATTTTTATTTGGAGTTATCCATAGGAACACACTTTCAAATCCTGCTGCTATTTGGTTAACTAATTTATATTCATCAGGAACTCCCCTGGGAACTCCAATCGAGTCAATCCAGGTAGGCGAGTCAGTTCTCGGGTCATAAATCTGTGTACCCGTTGTGCTTCTTTCCCTCAACATGCGTCTCCTACATCTGACTGTCAATGTACGCGTGTCATGTTGTGGAATGGCTTTTACCCTACTCCCTATTAGCATCAATGGTGCTCCTAACCGCACCATAGCACATGTCCCCACACTCCCCAAAGGAACATGCACCAAAAGGGTGTGATGTCCACAGTAATAATACAACCCACCTCTAGCCCATGTACCTATTATGGTGTTTGGGTCACTTACATTATTTGTGGTCCTTCCCGTGAGCGTCCTCTCACACCAACTAGGGTCAATTTCTCCCAGAGTGTATTTCACGGCGTCCGTAGAAAATTCAAAACAGGTGTAATTATTTTGTTTAGGTATGAATGAACCTGTCTGCGTACGCTTGTCAATTGGTGGATATAAACTTGACAGTGTGATGCAGTCACCCGTGGCCACAGCTTCTCTAGTTAATCTCAACATGCAATTATAACCCCACTCATCCTCTGGATACAGAGGCGCAGGCTCAGTAAACAAACGAGGTCTAGCTGTAGCACAGGCAACACAATCATCTACATGCTGTTCCCTAGCATTTTGAGCCACCCAATCCAGCCAGAGATTGCTGTCACTGAATCCGGTGGCACGTTCAATTAAATCTTTTCAGGCGAGTGTAGTCAACTGCAACTACCTTCCTATCTGAGTTTTGGTTAATTTTTATCAGTGATGTCCCATTGTCCCTTACTACAGGCCTCATTGGTTTAGCTTTACTAAGAAAATTAACTTTTATTAACCTTTTTGGATCTATCCCTACAGTTTCCACACCCAGAACTAAATATAAGGAATTTTGACACCACCAGTTCCCCATTGACAAGGTCAATGGATTCTGGGCCGGACTATAATCTCTCTGAAGTTTTAGCTCATTCTCTGGCCCCTGCTCTGACGCCTCCCAATCTTCCCCAGTGTAACCTTTTACCTGATCCCAGTTCCGACACCAATTGGCATAAGGACGACTTCCCCTTTCACAATATGTGTTCACAGCATAATCCCAACACACCCACACATTAAATCCCCTCCAGCTACTGTCAGCTCCCTTACAGATAAAAACGTTGCACAAATCAAACGTGAATGAAGTGGTGGACCCATTAACATAGTCTAATTCTAGTCCACCATATATGCTGAGGCACTCATCCCTTTTACCTGAGACTTCACGCTTAACCTTCCTTGGCAACGCAATCAATTTGGACTCTGAAGCGGGTAGACTTCTGCGTCTGGGCAATTCACCTGTCTGCCAAAAAACAAAGAAACATTAGAACACTCACGCACGCCAACACCCCAGTTATTTTCCAATCTCCCCACAAGCCCATGGTTTTGGTTCCCCTACTCTCCTCTAACTCTAGGCTGGAGCCCCAGCCTATCACGCTTCACGCCTCTTTGGCACCTCCTCTTTGAGTGAAGAGACGCCCCGGATCCTTCTCTTCTTTCTTCGACTTCCCAGGTAGACTATTTGGGGATGAGCTTGTCTCCACCAAGCTCTCGTCTGCCACTGCACATTGAGACCAATGGAACCAGGTCTGGCCTTTCCCCTTCAACTGGACCGCTGTTGTGGTACGAGCGTTCACTTCAAATGGCCCCGTCCACCTCGGGTCTTTCCACTTTCGCTTGATGACCTTCAGCCACACCACCTTGGCGTCGGACCTGTCCACCGTGGTCACTCCTGCTGCAACCTGTTGTGTGAAACTAGACACAAGAGCTTTTAATTCTTTCCAATATTCTGCATGCGTTCTGTTACTTTTTATACTCTCTTCAGCCGGGACTGCCGTCCAGGGACCTGGAAACTGTCGTCCTGTCAACAGCTCGTACGGCGTGAAGCCTGTGGATTGGTTAACAGAACATCTTATGATCATTAATGCAATGGGCAGGGATGCGACCCAATTTAGCCCCGTCTGAGCACAAATTTTGTTCTTCAAATTTAGATTCATCCTTTCTACTTTCCCTTGGGACTGAGGATGATACACAGTTCCAAACGTGTGTTGCACCCCCAGCCTCTGTTCTGCCTCCGCCAAATCTTTGTTTTTAAAATGGGTCCCATTATCTGACCGAATTCGCTTGGGGAACCCATACCTCCTTTTAGACAGGGACTTTCAATCTGATCAGGTCCCCACTGGTAGCCTTCTCCTCAGCCAGTTGTAATCTGGAAAGCCCACCTTATATTTGCTCTCCCGAGAATTTGTCACCGCTGTTATTCACTGTTGCAGGCCTGCTTAGAACAAAAATGAGAAAAAAAAGAGAGCTGATTATTAGCTCATCAAAGCACCTGACAGGTTTTCTTTAAGTGCACTGTTACAAAAATAATGGGCCCCTTCTTAGACGTCCATGTTTAATAAAACTCCCTCTATTAAAAACAAAAACAACCCAAACCTAACTGACAGAATCAACCCATCTCCACAACAACCTCAAAAATCTTAAACAAAAAGTTGTGCCACCAGAGTCCTGACACTCCCAGGTCAACTCATGTAATTTCACCTCCTCAATACACCGAAAGTCTTGTTAAAACCACACAATTTGCACACAACAATCGCCCCCTTTATGCACTTTAACATACTTAGATTCAGCATAAGATAACCCCATTACAACAACGTATCAACACTAAACTATAAATTTCCTATCCAAATCTGCTATGCTTCCTCTCCTGAAAGAGAGGCGCACACACACACACACACAGTCATCTCTCAATAAGTTGCTGTGACAAGACAAATACATGTTCAAACATTACCACCTTGTTAAATTATTTTATTTCTTTCTACAGTGATCACTGGTTTTGATCACTCAGTACGAGGGCACTCCTAAGTCACTCTTTTAAAACTACTTCAATCACTTTTTCTTTTTTCCATAATTCACTCCCTTGTCATATAGCTTCTTTTGAGTTATTCCTCAACTTCAAACTCAAGTGCATTTTATTCTTTTTTTTTGCCTGTCCCGTTTGGTTCTTTGGCCATCAGAATTATTGTCTGAAGGCGAGAAAAGATGCCCAACGGATTTACTTTACCAAATTGACCATCCCAGCCTTGCCGTAATGGTCTATTTGATTCATCTTTTATGGTTTATTTTCCACTCGCTTTGCCCATTTGCTCTCTCATCTGTTAAATCTTCAGTTTGGTCACCATAAATTCATTTTCGTCTTGTAACTGTGTATTATGCCACAAAACACCGTCAATCCAACACTGCGAGGATTGACGTTCTTCCTCGCGTTCCTTAACCGCATTGACGGCCACACTACTATTTTTTACTGTTCTCTTAAGCTTTATTTTGGAATCATACATTTCAATGACCTCTTCTAACTTTCTGTCTGCAGCATTGGCTTTGTCTTCGTTTTTTAGTATTTTCCTCGTAAAATTGCTGCATCTTATTTTTTATTTTTTATATTTTTTATTTTCACTCGCTAGATACGGGACTGACTTGAATGAGGAAAAGAAAAGGGAGAAAGGAAGAGGGGGGAGAAACAGTGGAGAAGAGGGACGGGGATAAAGGGCAGAAAAAACCTCGCGTTTTATGGTGACTCCTGAATTTCCTCCACTTCCTCCTCATCCTTAAAATACTCCGGATGAGTGTCCACAGCATTGTTCAGTCTGATGGCATCCTCCATGACCTGGACAACATGATACCATTAGAATGACATCATAGAATGAGGGGTGTGACCAGAGCCAGAAATGCACTCATTGATCCTTTTGTTGATTTATTGCTATCATACACTACTAATCAACTAATCGAAGTGCAAGTGTCACAGTCTGTTATTTATTCTCCCTCCATGCAAGGCAACATCCAGGGGTGGTGCTGTGGGTTCAGCATGGCTGGCAGCCATTGTTCAATCATGCCTCCCCTATTTCAGTTGGAACGCTGGGGCCTGGAGGAGAGAGCTGCGGACTGCCATGCACCATGAGCAGCCGATGGGAGCGAGAACAGTCGCAGTTCTTGCTTTTTCTGTTGGGGGAGGCCCAAATAGTGCCATTCAACCTTCAGCAGCAGCAGCAGCAAGGGGCTGTTTTTACAATGTCTGCCAGGTAATTCTACACCGACTGGGTAGAGGGCATCAGAGGGCCACTACTGCCATTTCTGAGGAGGACAGATGGAGCTGGGGGACAGGCCCTTCGCATATGCTAATGCACAATGCAATAGCCAAAGACCACTGGAAATTAAACCAAGGGGCAAAATATACAGCCCAAGGCTGCGGTTCGCTCCTGCGTGTGTAACGGAGCAAAGGTGATTTTATTTTTTCCACAGTGTTTTTAAAGGAGGGAAACCTTCCTCCAAACGGACAGAGCAGTGGAGTCGCCAAGGGAAAGCACACAAATTAAAAACTGTGGAGCCTGCGGCTTAATTTGACTCAACATGGGAAACCTCACCCGGCCACGGAAAGGATTGACAGATTGATATTTATAGTTAAAAATATAAAATGAATTAAAACAACCCTGGCCAGGGGACAACACAATAAAAATCAATAAAACACAACATTAAAAGTCCAGTGGCGTCCGCCACGGTACACTAAAACAAAAAAACAACTCTTTAAATGAACAAAAAAAAAAAAAATCATGGAAAGAATTTCCACGTGATTAAATTGCTTTATTTTAGCATTATGCAATTCTGTTACTCCAACTTAATGCACTCAAGTCGGACCAACTTAATTAAAGATTGATTCATCAATGTATTTACTGCATTTTGATCCAATATATTTTAATAGTGTTGATCCAACAAAGAGTTTTGTTCCAACTCAATTCAGGTTTTCTCCAACTAATTTACTAAATTTGGTCCCAGCTTAAGTTAATTGAGTTAAACCAACTCATACAAATTAAGTTATTCCAACACAAGTCTTTAATGCTAATAGAAAACACTTTAATCACATGGAAATTCTTTCCATGATTATTTGAAGTTAATTTAAAGAGTAATTTTTTGGAGCATTTAACAAAGTCTAGAGTCTGGTTAACATACATTTCACTATTACATCTAAAAGGTAAATACAAATTTGTCATACACATCTTTTTGTTTTCTCCAATTTCTAGCAAATTTCAGGTTCAGTGAATAGACCAGACCAAGCAACATTGTCACTGCAAAAACTACATTGCCCAACTCACCCATCACTTCCACCCCCTCTAGAACAATCATAACATCCTGAGGGTCATCGCTGGCTCCGCACCCTCTGACCGAATGACACAGATTCCAAAGACTGTCTCTGCTATGGCAGTGGCCATGCTTTCTATCAACTTCCTGTGACAATAAAACAAACAAATTTAAAAAAAAGATAATGATTTCTCACTAATGTCCATTGCAAACAGTTTTAAAAGTACATCTGTTTTACATTAATGTAAAATACCTAAAAGCTTTATTCATTCAAGCCTTATAATAATGTAAATGTAATCAAAAATGACTGCCCGATATTTTTCCTCACTCAAGAGAAGTTCATTCAATACCTCAACAATGTTCTGTCTTTCAAAATCTTGAGTTGTGATAGGGGTGACTGTGGCACAGGAGGTAGAGCAAGTTGTCTACTGCTTTAATCCCTGGCTTCTCTAATCTGATACTAAAACTATCAATGGGTAACACACTGAACCCCAAGTTGCTCCTGATACATCCATTGAAGTGTAAATGTTACATAAAAATCTTGTATGAATGAGGTTATAATGATATTATAATAATGATAGTATAAAACACTCAAGAATGGTGCGTGTAGTTAGGGCTGCTCAATTAATCGAATTTTAATCACGATTACGATCTGGGCTTTCAACGATCATTAAAAGTGACTGAGCCGATTATTAGCCCCTCCCTCGTGCTTTACTCTCGCGCTGCTCCGTGTGGCAAATCGAGCGCACCTCTTGTTTCCAACACGCGTCACAACAATTAAGAGGACCCGAGGGAAGCTCGGAAAGCTAAGCAGAAGTTATTTGGAGAGGAGAGTGACTGCCGTTGGTTGAAAAGAGGGGTAAAAAAACAAAAACAAAAAAAACTTCAGTGGTGTGGAAACATTATGGGTTCGCCGAGTCAGACATCGTGTGTAAACTTTGCTACGGTGTTGTAGCTGCACCACTGCAAAGTTCACTAAACAGATGTTTACATTTATTTCTTATATTGCAAACATTTGCACTGTTATCAGTATTTGCACACCATTTTATATTATTTGTTAAAGTCATTATTCAATACATTGTTATTGTTAACCTTTACAGTCAGAGCGGGCATGCTCCGTTTTGCGTAACTATTTTTAAATCCCTGTAGAACCGGAACCGCGTAAGCTAGCGCAATAATTTTTTGCATATGAAACCAGAGGAGTCGTACTTACATCTTATGCTATCAGCTTGTCCTAGGTCACGGTTGCAAAAATTGCACAAAACGCACTAGCAGGAACAAACACATAATATTCCAGAAACGCGCTTTGCCGATTTGATCAGCTGTTCGCAACACTTCCCACATTGAAACAGACGTCAGCGCGAACTATCGCACGTCCGCCATTTCCTGCCAGAAACCCGAAGTGACGTCATCTTCGCGGAAACTGTAGTTTTTTTACTTGTAGGCCTTAAACACCTATACTGGTGTTTTTATAAGTCATGTTAGACTTTACTGAATAGTTTCTGGGATGCTTAGAACTCATATTGCACTGCTGGAAATAGTTTATTTTGATGCACATGCTGTTTTCTTTGCAAATTTGAATCATAGGATTGTTTTCCCTGCAGTATATAAAAATTGCTTTATCTCCAAAATAAAACTATGAAGACACTCAAAATAAATTTCCTGTTGTTGTAAACTATTTTTTGCATTTAAAGTTTTGAGGGATAAACCTCTTAAATTTCTCCAAGTAGAAATATATGTAAAAAACGATTTTCAATTTTTTTGTAGTTTATTGCACTTTTTGCAATTAATCAGAATCAGAATACTTTATTGATCCCTGGGGGAAATTATTTTTTGTTACAGTGCTCCATTTTAATGTAGTTACTATGGACTTAATGCATACATATTATTAAAATATGGGCTATAACAGTTGTATTGATGTATAGCAACTTGAAATGCTCCCAATGGCACTATAACATGTAAAAAAATAATATAAGCTCTGGCGGACTTTGTTCTATAGTAGGTCTTAAAGGGTTAAATAAATATCGTCAAATAATCGAGACCTCAATTTCAGTGAAAATAATAGTGATTATCATTTTTGCCATAATCGAGTAGCCCTACGTGTAGTATCCAGTGAGAAACTTAAAGCTCTTACTTTTCCCATTTTAAAAGCTATTTTTTTTACAGCCACCGGTAATTTATAGGAAAACCCCATCCCCTGAAACTTTTTGCATGTAGTTCAAGCTTATCTTTGATCATCTCCTTAGTTAAGGATACAGGCAAGTTAACATACCAGGTAATCCTTCACCAGCTCAGGATCTTCATTCAGGTACACGCAAAGACCTTTGGCGATGTATTCTCTTCTGATTTCAACAGCATCAGTACACAGAGTGGGGGGGGGGGGGGGGGGAAACAAATATATACGGAAATCCATCTCAACGACCTAGCAGTGGGATTAAAGAACTTTTAACTGAATTACCAGGAATTTGTGAGAAATACAGAGGCTATTGTTTTACAGTCTTAATCTTTTCAAATAGTATTCATGCATTTTAGACAATTCTGTCATTCTAATATTGTTTTTTACTTTGTATTAATTTAATCATGCCATACCCCCAATTCAAGAAAGTTTAGATGATGTGTACATAAAATCAGAATGCAATGTTTTCTTGGTCTCAAAACTATGTCACTTACAAATGAATATATTAAATTTTTAACATGGGAATGTGATAATTTAAGAAAAATATTAGCTCACCATGAATTTGATGAACGGGCCTGCCAGCTCTCCAGACCTTTCACCACCTGATAAGATTAAACATTTATTATCTTTACAGGAGGGAACTGCAAGTCTAAGTTTAAGTAGAAAAATATTTAATTTAAAAAACAAAAAACAAAACAGGAAAACATATCTGTTCATGTTTTGTCTTTCCTCCTCAGTGTACTAAAAACACAAGTTGTTAAATAAACCACTCTCCATCAGTTGCAACTTACAAATTTCAACAACCCACACGTAAAATGTAAATTTATCACAACAGTCTCTGTGGTAGAGCCAAACTAGCTTATGTGCAGAGTTTAAGTTATAAACAATATCTATATTTGGAGTAGCTAAGTCTTTCATATTAGGCTATCATGCTAGCATGACATTGTGCTATATTCTTGCACTAATGTGTTAGCTAGCTATCCATCCATCCATCCATTCGCTTCCGCTTATCCTTTTCAGGGTCGCGGGGGGCGCTGGAGCCTATCCCAGCTGTCATAGGGCGAAAGGCGGGGTACACCCTGGACAGGTCGCCAGTCTGTCGCAGAGCTAACACACAGGGACAGACAACCATTCACACTCACATTCACTCGCACATTCACACCTAGTGGCAATTTGGATTATCCAATTAACCTATCCCCACAAGCTGCATGTCTTTGGACGGTGGGAGGAAGCCGGAGTACCCGGAGAGAACCCACGCAAACACGGGGAGAACATGCAAACTCCACACAGAAAGACCCCGGCCTGATGTTGGAATTGAACTCAGGACCTTCTTGCTGTGAGGCAACAGTGCTAACCACCGTGCTGCCGTGTTAGCTAGCTAGAATGGCATAAACAGATTAAAAAAAACAAAACAACAACAACAACAACAAAAGAACAAATGTGAATAAATAGAACTGAAAAGAATCGACAAACTAATGATACCTTTGTGCAAAAAGTATTTTCATCAAGATGGATGAAGATAGATTCACTCTTACCTTTCCAAGAGGACTGTGGAGCAAACCATGTGCTTTCCTGCCTCTTGTTTAGAATCTCACGTGATCTTGTGATATCGCGAGTCTTTAAGGCAGCTAACCACTCTTGTTAGATTTTATCATGTCATATCAACAAGAATTTAAGAGGTGCTAGTTGGTGAATTTCATGTAGATCTTATATGATTTTATTACGTTCACCTTAGAAACATAAATTCATTGTGTTCAAATTACATGTTAGAGTCTTGTAAATGCAATAAACCACCAAATTTCACTTTGAGTGTATAAGAGTCACTAAGAATTAAAAATCCAGTGAAGCGGTGCAGGAGGGAAACCCGGCGGCGTCCTCGCCTTCCTCTCCGCGTTCTGCGCCCCGGTGCGCTAAAGAAAGGAAGGCAGCGGTAGTCACTATTCTTTTAGGCAGCTATAATTCATTAAAGGGGACAAGTCAAAAGACTTACCCCGGGTGGGCAGAGCTCTTAACTCTGCCCGCCGCTTCTTTGTAACCGCCAATCGGCACCGGCCCGCCTCGCCGCCTCTAATTCCCTGCAGACACGTAATCTGGCCTCCTGTTGCTGCAGCAGTCGGACCGCTCGCTCCGTGTTGCTGGCACTGTATCCTCCTCTCCTGAACGCCAAGCTCCACCAGCCCTCCGGGCTTGCAGGCGCCGCCGCCTGACACCACTCACGCCTGCCCGTCTCTCAAGCCTCTTTCTCCATGGTCTGCCAGGCCCTCTTATTGGCCTCTGTGACCTCCCAGGTGTGATCAGGTTTATAATCAGGTAGGGGCGGAGTCTTTCCAGGACAAGTCACCAAATAAATACCATAAAAAACATGCAGTAAAACTCATAAAAATAAACCAGTGTACAATATTAAAATATTGAAAAGGTAAAACACAGCAAAACATGCATAGTAAAAAACCCTAGATAACTTGTCCCTTTCCACCCCGTGACACGTGACACACACCTTGACTTTGGGAACAGATTGATGTGATTGCTGTGATTGATGCGATATTTGGCCACATTGCTATAACGACACCACTCGATTACTTCACACGCATGCTACCAATAATCCATAAATTGCTGCTTAAGGAACTAAGGACAATACATTTAAATGCAAGTTCTTTTTTCTAATGTGTTGTACAACTATCAAATTCATTTTTTTATGTTACATAGTAATATGGTCCTTACCGATTGTGAAACTAAATTAATTCGTTTCATAGATCTAATCCATACTGCTCCTTTAAGGCAGCAAACTCGCTATATTCTATTCATTATACCAATTAATAACACCAGTGGTAAACAAAAACACTACTTTAAAACAACTCAGTGCAAATAGGCATGCATGTTCATTTGCTTTCAACTCACAACAACAACTCAACTTCCAAACCAAAACACCAACACAAAGGAGTGTGAGTTTAGACAGCACCAGTTAGCTAATCACATAGAACTGTAATCTTTGACATTTGTTTACCAAGTGAACAGCTTTAACATTTAAGCAGCTGTAACTGTTAGTGCAAACACTGTGTATTTATAAGGAAAGAGCTTCAAGTCTCCAGATCTACTAGCTAACAAAAGACACATTACGCTTTCACCTGCTTCTCTGCTTCAACAGCAACAATGTTCCTCTTACGTCAGAGGCACAGCTACAGCAAGTGTAGAGCCAAGCAGCCTCACCAGCGTAACCAGTGTTGCTCTTTTAGCTTTGAATGTTTTAACTTAAATGCATTAACAACTTGTGTAATAATTCTAACAAAAGGTTTCTAACTTTTATCTGTTTGTAACCCTGGGCTACACAACATCCATAAACAACATGTATCCATTCAATATCAATCCAACCAACAAACCTGCATTAACCCAACTATCCATAAAGCCAGCAACCATCCAGCCAACATGCATCAACCCAAAACTCCAACCAGACAGCATGCATCATAGTAAGACTAGGTGGACTGCTGTGGATTCATTTGAATCTTACTCTGCACAGCTGCAGAACACTGTTGATGTAGCTCTCGTCCTTTTCGACCTTATTCCTGAAAAGGCTGGTTTGTTTCTTGTCAGCAGGGTCGATGTCCTTGGGCCACCCCCCTCCACTTGGTTTACTCCACAGCTTCTTGTCTTGTGAAGTTTTGTGTTCACCTGAAAACAACAAGTAGCACCTGAGATTCACACAGACAGGCAATTCACACAGTGCACTGTTAATCAGGAGGTAGAGCAGGTCACTAATCAGAAGGTTGGTGGTTCAGTCCTTGGCTGCATCCCTTGGGCAAGATACTGAACCCTGAATTGCTTTCTGATGCATTCATCAGAGTGTGATAAAAAACACAGAAAAGTTGCTTTTATGAATGGGTGAATGAGGCATGTTCTGTATATAAGAACCACTCTCTTTACTCTGTATGTAATTTCAACCCTTTTGGCAATCCAGTTCAAGCTGTGTGTAGGTGATCAGTTACTGCAGGAGCGTCACACTCATTTTAGCTCATGGACTGCTTCTAGCTTGATTTATCCTAGCCCAATACTAATAAGATAATAATAATAATGAATACTGTATTGATCCCCGAGGGAAAATCCCTCTCTGCATTTAACCCATTCACTCAGAGAAGGAGTGGGAAGACACTGGGCACCCAAAGAGCAGTGCGTAGAGACAGCACCTTGCTCAGGGGTACCTCGGGGGAGCCGTTCAGTGGATTCGAACCCCCAACCTTCCAATCATAGGGCCACCACTGTACCTACTGAGCTATCCCTGCCCATAACTCTAGAGCATTCACATTTCTCTGTGTAAAGGCAGCTGATCTGTACGGAGCCCCTCTGATGACATGGTACAAAAAATAAATAAATTGTGGCCACGAAATACCATTTCAAGGCCACGAAATAGGTATAACGTGCCCACGAAACACTTGATGATATATATATATATATATATATATCATCCCAGGGCACATTCACTAGAGCCTGCGTCAGCCATAGTACGGAGTCCTTGCTGTTGGTGATGTCCTTAAGGTGAGTGTATTATATTTTATATTTATTTCATATTGTTATCCCGCAATTCGGCAGTTATTTATTCAGACCTATATTGTTACTATGTTCTAAATTGTATCTGCTGACGTTTCAAATGTTGTATCCTCATGTTGCTACTACACGTTGTTTTGTTGTGCTAATATGTAGCCGTAAACTCATTTTTAACTGTAGGACGTTTCAAAGTAGAGCAAGGCTGAAGGCTACTAATAAACGAGGTATGTTCAACATAAAACCTTAGTTCTCTGTGTCACGAAGTTGTCTCTCTTTTACCCTGGCCACATCACCATACTAGCTGGTGCAACTAATCTGGTCTGGACAATAATAACAGTTTTAGACGGAAAGCATCTTAAAATTGCCTCTTTTTTTCGCTGAACATCTCCTTTGAAAGTAGCATCATGTGAGTCACACTTGTCAAGGTAATGCATGCTAAATGAGCCGTAGCTTTCAATGCATCACCGGATGAAGCCTTGCAGTTACAGTAGCTCACTGCAGGTATCACGTTGCCAAGGGAACTAATAAAGCATACAGTGATCAGAATGATTTTGTATTGATGCAGGTTGCCATTGCTAATACTGAACTACTTAAACTCCAAGTAGACAATCGCTCCATTCCTCATTACCATAGATAATATCTAAGTAATAAAACAATCATTATCAAATTCTGATTTGCCATATATAAAGTGATTTTATAGGTAGGCTATCATGTAAAAATCTGCTACATAAAATTTATAACCGAGTGTAAAAATACTAATTTCATTTTCATGTGGTTTGGAGGTCAGCTATGGATACTCGGCTGCGAGAATTTTTAACAGAGCGTAAAGTTGAAGAAGATGTGATCAAGAAACTTGAAGATGAGAATGTAAGCCACTGCAGCTGTTGCTGTGTGCGTGTGTCTGTGTGTTTGTTTTTGAACGGAGAGCCGCAATCCACAATTTACTATGCACATTCTAAAATAAATTATTGAATTTCATATTTTGGTTTAATCAATGACATTAATTAATGACATGATATGTTTAAAGAGTAATTTAAAAAGTAATTTTTGTTCATCTTATGTTGGACAAATGTGTACCACATTACCAAAAGTATCTGTTATCAAAAGTAGATAGCAAAAAACAACTCTAAAATATGCAGTTGTATGTATTCATTGTTTTTTTAATATTGACACTTTTATTAATTTGTTATTTATATTTTTCAGATTGATGAAACTCTCATTCCCTTAATGACAGACAGTGACCTGGCAAAGTACATCCCCAAAGTTGGCGATAGAGTCTCCACTGTGGCCTTCTGCAGACAAGCAACACGTCACCATCCAGGAAAGAATCTATACTCTCAAGGCTACGACAAAGACTGACAGGAGCTGAGGGAATGCCTCCTAAAAAGAAATTGTCTCAGTGGGCAGAAAATACAAATGCAAAACGAACAGTGAGACGAATTGAGGTTGGCTGGATGGATTTTGATGAGGAGAAGGGTGGGTTCAAACAGGTGACGTGTGTAAGTGGTGGTGGAACAATAATGGATTGGATTTATATAGCGCTTTTCAAGGCACCCAAAGTGCTTTACAATGCCACTATTCATTCACTCTCACATTCACACACACTGGTGGAGGCAGCTACAGTTGTAGCCACAGCTGCCCTGGGGCAGACTGACAGAAGCGAGGCTGCCATATCGCGCCATCGGCCCCTCTGGCCAACACCAGTAGGCAGTAGGGTAAAGTGTCTTGCCCAAGGACACAACGACCAGGACAGAGAGCCCAGGGATCGAACCGGCGACCTTCTGGTATCCCAGATACGCTTCCCAACCCCCTGAGCCATGGTCGCCCCAACAAGGCATTTATCTGTAGATAAAAATGAAACAGTGTCAAATATCAAACTTATGGCTGAAAATCAGTTTTTCCCCAATGGCACCTCAAAAAAAACCAAAAGTCTTTCACACTATTCAACTCATATTGAGAGCTCACAGATGCATGTGGATGCTTCCAGTACAGTTGATGAGTTGTATAAGCAAAGTAAGGTCAAAATTCTGCGACTTTATCTGTGTACCAGAAAGAAAACACAACAGCAGCCTCAAGACGTAGAGGCCGATCATGCAATAACCCAGCCCTCTGTGGTAGATCTCACTGACAATGAACCTAATCAGGCCGCTGATGATCTGTTGGTGGAAAACGTGAATTCAGAACCATCAAACTTTGTAATTAATGATGGAGCTTCCATAAGTGGATATTTGGAACTGAATGACACATTACCATGGGATGGTCTGCCAAATGTAGGTGAAAGTGAAGATTCTGATGCAGTTGTTATTATTAGTGGGGATAACAGGGTGGATATTAGTGTGGTTGAACTAAACCCTGAAACACTGTTTACAGAAAAAGAGTCTGATCCACCTCATCACACATTGTCTCTCTCACCGGGGCTGACAGGAGAGGCCAATATTCCTGACCAAGCACCCCCTGAACCACGATCTTGTCCCGTAATACTAACTGTTAGAAGAGGTCATTGTCTTACTGATTTGATCAGTGCCTTTGAGGACTCAAACATTATTTCATCTGAGGTCAATATCACAGATAGGACACAAAGTACTTATTCAGGCCCCAATGTTTGTAATCAAGTGCTGGCGTCCCGTTGTGGGTTCTGTAGCTGGTTTACTCCCACCAGAAGGACTGCATCATTTCATTGCAGAAAAAAAACCAACTGTAAAAACAGTGAAGGAGCTTCTAATCTTTCCAGAGGAGATGACAGCTGCCCAGTCAACAGTTTCTCGTTACCTGAAAAGGTACATTGGAGAAATTGATATCTTCAGCTTTTCCTGCGGTTCTGTACAGGATCCAATCTGTTCGATAAAGCCATACTAATTGAGTTCATAGAAACTACAGATTTCCTCCGCAGACCACAATCCCACACATGTGGATGTGTGCTAAAGCTGCCCCTTGGTTATCACAGCTAACCAGACTTTCGCAGTGAATTTAACAGCATTCTCGCAAGCTCTATGTGGGTGATGGATGTGGTGTAGGTCAGTGTTACCCAACCATGGTCCTCAAGGCACTCTGCCCTACACGTTTTAGGTTTTCCACCCTAACAGTTCATAGAAACACGGGTGTAGTTAACAGTAACATGAAGGAATGAATGTGAATGTTCAATAGACTGGGCCGTTAAGTTCTCTTAACGGTGTAGCCCGTTGTGCCTTTTTCATGTGCAGCCTTTTTTTTCATCTGGTCAGTAAGTGCTTTCTTAGTTTCTCCCGCTAATTAAAATAGTAAGCTAAAGGGAATGTTCAGGTTATTTGAAGTGGAGTTGCCTGTAGTAGACAGCACTTAGCACTCTGACTTTGCAGAAGCAGCAGTTAGATATTGGGGACAAAATAAGGCAACAAATTGCTTGGGGAATGAGACCACAAAACAACACCAGTTGAAAATACATATACATATTTAAATGATTTTAATTTTCAGTGCTTCACCTGGCAGGAATCCGTACACTAAACATAGAAGTGCATCTGTTCCTGCTGCACACATTGTTACTGTGTTTTTGGCTAGTGCCAAAATAAATGACTAATTTTAACATTCTAATACTTTTTTACTACAGGAAGAGTAACAAATATTTCCAATATAGCATACAGTAACAGTTCTACAAACTGGAAGATTGCTGAGTGCTGTCTACTGTATATACAAACATAAGTACAACACCATTACAAATACCATATTCCAACTGATTAAGCATGTTCTATATTAAAGTATTTCAGATGTTTGCAGAAATCTTAATAGAAACAAGAATGTGAACCTTTATGTTCCTAATGGGTTTAGAAGAAAAGTTGTCAATTACAGAGATTGGTTACATTGTGAAGAGGTTTGTATAACCTCTTCACAATGTAACTGTTATTTTAGCCTGTTATTATATGCAAAATACAACCTGTTTTTGAGTATGGTGTATTTTGAAAGACACCAGTAAACCATTCTCATTTGTACAAAACATTGTCCTCTCTGTTACATTCTATACATCTTTAAACATGAACATGTCTAATGACACCGCTGAAAGTTATTTAATTACTCATTCTATAATGTCATACACGTGCTGTGATTTTTAAGAAAAGAAGCCGTTCTTTATCAAACATGGGATTGCTTTAATCTATTCCACAATAACAAAAATATAGGCTCAAGAAACATTTGGAGCATTGGTGACACAACTATGATTCTACACTTTAGCCTACTTGGTCTTCTTGTCTAATTGATCACAACATTAGCTATATTGCCAGTCTATGTGGTTGTTATCCAAGGTGCTCTTGTTTTTGTTAGAAATGAACACATTTTTGCTACCAAAAACTATTATGAACAACTTTTGATGCTTTAACAGTTTGATAAGTTTAACTCAATCCCAAAAGGATTTATTTTTTTCTAACCTGTATCATATTTTAGTTTAATACTCCACGCTTTGTAGCTACTGTGAGATTATTCTGTTATCATATGTTATCTTATATCTGTAGTTAAAGTAGTTGAATTATGTTAACAGCTGTAGAACATATATGTATCCCTTAGTCTAGATTGTGTGCAAAGTATGTAGCTTAGTTTCCCTTATATTTTTAGGTTAAAAGAATGTGACCATTTTTGGATTTGTTAGACAGGTGTGGATTACCCTGTACCCTTGATCTGCTGTGAATGTGTTACACTGTTTCTTGACATTTCATACTGCTGAATCATGAAGAGAATGTTGTGTGCAGAGGACCTTGTGCCGATAATAGAAGAGACAGACCACATTCCATACCCCCACCTTTACAGAGAGCAGAAAGACAGGGAGCCGAGGTCATAACTTAGGCGCCGTAACAGAGAAAGAATGTGAATGTTTAGGCTTTTACGACTAGGTGGGGGCCACTAGAGGCTATAAGAAGCGGAGTAGCCCGTCACCATTTTGAGATTTGCTGTGACCCTCTTCATGCATGTCTCCCCATCATGATGGCTTATGCTCATAAAGTGTTGGATTGTATGGAAATAAAAGATTGTTGATTGAGCATTTATACACCGAGTATTGTCCTTCCTTCAGCCCAAAGATTCAAAGAATTGGGAGATTTTAACACTACCAAGAGCAAGCAACACTTCATGATGAGTTAATTTACTGACATGGATAAAATGAAAATTATGTTATACAGTCTTTTCTGATAATTTTGATACAAAGACAAGATAAGTACACACTGGAGAAAAATAATTACTTAATAATAAGTACATTAAGCTGTAGGAATACGTACTGAAGTACAAAATGTACTACATTTGTATGTTTGTGTCCATTTAAGTAGCCTCAAATAACTGTGAACGAACTGTATCCCTGAGATGAAAATATAAATCAAGGGCCTGGGACATGGTAGATGGGAATTCCAAGCTTGATTCCTCCATTATTATTGTGCACAAATCAAACACTTGCACATCACATGGGACTGAACTAACAAAAGTGCAGCTATTTTTACACAAGGTCAAATCTTCTGTCAGTGGAACGAGACAGTCTTCTGCACCCCAAAGGTGAGGGGCCATGTACATGACATCAGGTATCCCACAGGGCACGTTGTTATTCTTTGAGGGCCTTATACGGTGAGCATTCCAAACACTCCGGATGTCATTCAATACCTCCTGATGAAGAAACAAGAATTAGGTCAGAGCTGTAATACAAGGCATTTTTAAAATGGTCGACAATAAGTGTGGTGCATCCTTAAATGAATTGAAAAGCAGCAATGTTTGGATGCAGTTTAATGAAAACCAAAGGAAGAGGGAGTGATTGCAAAAAAAGAAAAGAAAGAACCACACCAGGCAAACCACTGAGTTGTGGGATCTGGGCTTTATACTAATACTAATACTAATCTTGGTCCGGATGCGCAAAGCTTTTCAACTTTATGCGCATAATACAGGTGACAAAATCAATATTTTTCAATCCCATGAGGGGATCCAATATCATCTGAGTCCTGAATGTACCAATGATAGAGCGCTGAAGAGTTACTGATGCGTGAAGCCTCTGACTGCTTTTGACAGACTGGCAGTGACAGATCGGTAGCTGCAGCATAACTGCTGATGCAGAATGAGCGCAGACAAGGATAATGTCCTCCGATCAGAAAAAAACAACATTTAAGTCGTGCTGACTTCTGATCAGTTCAATTGGCAAAGTGTTCCCTGATTTAAAAACTTTGGCTGGGTCGATGCTTCAGCCTCCATTACGCACATACAGAGTGCAGTTGACCTACTTCAACAACGTTAGGAATACATTGCATTTACCGTTCGGTAAAGGTAATGTCGTTTTAACTACGGTATGTAAACGATTATTTTGTTACCCTTACTGCTAAAACAGCGTAATTTAATGTAATTAATTACCACCACTGGTTATCATAATATGGGTCATTTACCTGAATGATTGACATGAAGCAGAACTGTGACAGAGCTTTGTCAATGAAATCCCCAAAGAAGAATCCTTCGTCCTTCAGTTCTCCTAGAAGCTTGATCCATGACTCGACTCCTTCTTTTCTCATCACTGCCCACCAGCTCTCAATTCTCTGGTTTGCCGTACTTGCTCCTGTGACATAGCTTCTGTCTCCTGCTCTATCATCCCCGTCATTTCTCTGTAAATAACGCTGGAGGTCTCTGACCAACACGTTCTCAGTGCCCATGTCAGTTCGTACGAGCCTGGGGAAACCCCCACGACTCTCCACTGCTTCCACAAAGTAACCTCCGATAACCTTTGGGTCACTGTTAGTGTGTGCGGCCCGCAGCCAAATGATGTTGCGTGAGAAACCGTCGATGCATCCATTAATACATATCCCATATGGCTTTAGTTTGTCATAAGAGTCTATGTGCCACACAAAGTTAGGCCCCTGAGCAAAATATTGCCTCCTTCTGAGACGTGTGGTCTGGCGAACCTGGGAACCTAATGGGTCCAGTAAAGAGATGAGGATCCTGACGTCTTCTTTCCTGATCGCAGTGCCGTGTTGTTTGCACTTTGTAAACATCCACCGATAACCGTGATCCTTCCCAGGCCCTTGCAGTTGGTTCACAATAAAATCTATCCCGGCGTCCAGGTCGTACTTACGTCTGTAAAGCGACTTGGCTCTCAATATCCGGTTTAAATGTCTCTCCGTAATGATGGTTCCTTGCATTGCCAGGCTTTTCAAAATGCGTTTGTAGCTCATTCCCAGCCTAAAATAAAACTCAATCAGACTGTCTCTGTCCATGGTGTATAGGTTTAGCTTCTTTTAGCTTGGGGTAGGCCTCAGTTGATGTTTTAAATTAAAACGCTTGAAGACAAAGTGAACTCTGGACAAGCGTGCGGCCTACCTGAAGCCCAGGTGGGCTTGTTGATAATCACATTTTCACACTCATCTCGGGGCACATCCATGGTGTTCTGGTGCCAGCCTGTCCCCTCTGTTTTTGTGGGGGTTTTCCCCACATACGAAAATGGCCGCTTCTGCCTGGAGGGAGTTTTTTATTTTTGCTTTGCAGCTGCACAGGATCTGTATAGAAGTTTTAAACACTTCTATTTTGGGCAAATTTATAATATTTTAGACGACAGAACATAAAACACTGTTTGCTTGCGTGCGTGTGTTTGTGTGTAAAAACTGAGATGTTCAGAGGTCTTGCTTCATGGTATCGAACAGCCCACACAAAACAGGTTCTTTATGATTTAATTTAAGTGCTGATGTAAACCACAATGTTCAGCAAACATCTATCAGGTCATTGGACTGTATTTTTTTAAAGCTTAAGTATGCGCACATGGGATATATTAAAAACTGACAAGCCGTTTGAACACATGATGTGAAATCACTTAATCAACCTGCTGGATTTGCCAAAAGTTAAAATATTTATACTACTTTGGCACATTGCTCTTAACTTATTAAGGTGGCTATTAGTGAGGGTCATGATAATCAATTCAATTGAGCAGAAGTGACGTTCTTACTTCGATTCGTCCAAATTCATGTGAGTTCCAGTCTGTTCAGCCTGTTTCTGTGTAGCACCAAGCAGTAGACCTAAACCTGGATGTGCTTCTGGGTTCTGCCTCTAATGAAAACGGATGAGTGTAAAATGCAACCATTGTTTGTAGTTTGCTGCCACCTACTGAGTGAAAAAAGAACTGAAGTTGTAAAAAGTCAGTATTCCTAATGATAGGCTTCGTTTTGTTTCAGTTTCAGTTCACTATACAGCTCATCAAACTGTTTTCCCTTTACGTTTTGATATAATAGCTTTTTAGTACTACTGAGACACATACTGCCTTTTTCTTCCGTTAGAGTAATATTTTCTTGAGCTGTGTAACTGGATTTGTTCAAACATAGAGGTAGTTTGGATTCACTGACACAGGAGCCATACGCCCTTTCTGCAGTTTCTATGCTTCCTTAGCTCGTTTATGTCGCCATTGTTAATCCTGTCCTGTGCAAAGAAAAGCCCAAGCTACACTTGTCTGACTGACAGAAGGTTCAAGAGAAGGACATTTGCTCTCAACTCTTTCCCTGTTGAAATGTTATTCCAAGCAAGTGAGTTTCCTACAGGGTATGGAGGGTTAGTATGTGTTAATGATTTCAGTGTCATGCAGGGGAAAGTAGCATTCAGTGGAAGCTTCTCGGTGATTGTTTTAAATCCAAATATGACCCTTATTTGTGGCGCATGTTAGCATACAGTCAGCTCAGGAGTTAGTATCAGTCATGTGGTTGTCACGAGGTTGCGCACAGCATCACCGGCAAGAGGGCTTGGTTTGAGAGGTTTTTGGCATCTGTGATGTGATTTACAACCATCCACCCATGTACAGTAAGAAGCTGCACTCACAACCGTGGGCATCAGCAAGTTGGTGAAATTTAAACAAAACAGCATTCCATCTGAAACTCTCTTATTGTACCCAAAATACAAATTTTAGTGATTACATGTGGCTTCATTAATTATGTTCAAAAGGATGAATACATAACGCAAGTAATAACTTTATAATCAGTCAGTGAATGAAGGAGCTCAAGAGTGCAAATATAGTTGCAATAAAGTGACAAATATGCCCTTTTATGTCAAACAAAGACCGAAATAAGTGGCATCAGTGTGAGGATGAAAATGAGCGATCCAACCTCACACTGCAGATATCAGGGCAACGCACAGTGGGGGGGCAGGGGAGGGGGGGGGTTGCAGTCTGCGCGCACAAGAGGGCTAACAACGCTGTGAGTGACAGAATCCACCCAAACTGAGGAACAGCTTCTTCCCCAGAGCTGAAGCCTGCACTGTTTGCACTATAATATAATATAATATGTTGCTATTTAATGTTTTTTGTTCGTGTTGCAGCTGCTCTGTGAGCCAAGCTTTCGTAGTCTAAATTCAATGGAAATATATCTCTGCACCACACGATGGCGATAGATTCTCACAGTCTGTGCTCTGCTTCCGCCACCAGTCATCTTTAAATCTTTTTTTTATTCAATGAAACCTTTATTTAACTCGCAGCATTACTTTAAAAAAATCATATTTAAATACAAAAAAAAAAATAAATACATGAACGACAGTAGTAGAAAATTGATAAAATAACACCAAATAAATATATTTACAAATGATAGCAACATCAATGGAATAAAACCATGAACACCAGCAGAAGGAGAAAGAGGCCTGTATCTACATTATTACTCTGGCAGCTCTCAGGCTCCATACAGACAGGACACGTTGCAGCGTAATTGCAGACAGGTGCGTGGGCCTGAGCTCCGCCCAGGCAGAATGACGAGTGGAAGAAAGCAGCAACACAATAAACATATGTAACCTTGCGGAGCCGGCCGGGCAGACATCGAGACCGTGACAGAGTGCAAAACTTTTATACTTGACAACACACACAAAAACCCCCACACACAACAAAAATCAGAATTTTTGTGATTTGGATTTTTATTTAAAGGTGAAACCTTTTTTCTTTTCTTTTTTTTGCCAGATTAGACATTTTGATTAATTTCATTGAAGTATACTTTAGTTTTTTTGTTTTACTTTGATGCTATAATAGATGTTTTTAAAATTTAGTAATATTTAATACTATATTGCATCATGGCAAAACAACAGTCTCCTCAAGCTGCTTTATACTGTAAGGTGAAAACACTACAGAAAAAGCCAGAAAACCCCAACAATCCAAAGATCCCCTTTGAGCAAGCACTGGGCGACAGTGGGGAGGAAAAACTCCCTTTAGGAAGAAACCTCCGGCAGAACCAGGCTCAAGAAGGGGCGGCCATCTGCTGCGACCGGTTGGGGGTGATGGAAAGAGAATAGAGGGAGACAAGATGAAGTATACTTCTAATGGCCTATTCCAATTGGTGGTAATACATCATAAGAATTGAGGAAAGGTGGTGTTGATGGAGACTCTGGGGAAGGCCTTCGTCTGCCAGGGTGTTTTGGAGCCACTTGAATAAATTTAGTTTGCACTGGAGGTGGACGAGGTTTAATCTGTGGAAAGATCTGAGACGGAGTTGGAGTCTCCCCATAACATCTCCCCATCACGCCTCTATGGACCAACGGTGCGAGCTTTTGTCCTTTCTGTTTTTCTAATTTAAGCTGGAGTTGAACGTCTTTCACTCTAGATTTTAGATGACCCATCTCTTTTTCTTCATTGCCAGCCTTTCTGATCATCTGGTTCACTGGTCCAATGAGCTCCTGTTTTTGTTTGAATAAAGCGTATTCGGAAGACTTTACCATATCATTGTACTGCTTTTTAAATGATTCCAGCTCCCGTGTTTTATCTAGTAAAGCTGCATCTAGATCCTTGCATCTGGTACGTAGACAGTTCAGCTGTTTTTCAAGAAACTCGGTCGTTCCAACAAAGGGGATGCCTTCCACACCGTCTGTCACGGCTGCCGAGGCGAGCCGTGTGGAGTTGGAAAAAGGACCCAAGAGCAAGCAGTGTATGAAAAGATTAGTGGAGTTTATTTACAAGGTGTCAGTGGCAGGAACAGAAAACGAATAATGAGACAAACTAACGGAAACCTAAACTGGGAAAACTAAAGAGCAACTAGAAATCCACAGGACACGGGGAGAAAGGCAGAGAGACGCAGACTGACGGAGGATACAGAGACGCAGAGAGACACAGATGAATGCAGAAAAGCGCGGACTTACATGGAGTAATACAGACGAACCGGCAACAGGCAGGAGAACACACAGGGCTTAAATACACACACCAGTAATCAGGGGATAAGAGACAGGAGGGCAACACAGCTGGGAGAAATCAGAGCTGACGGGACAGGGGAAATGTAAACTGAACACACTCACATCAGACATGAACCTTCAGAATAAAACAGGAAATTAACAGACAGAGAACCAGACAGGACACTGAACTTGACAGGCAGACTCATGAGCAGACACAAAAACACCATGGACAGACAGAGGGAACACAGAGAAGTGGGAGCAGGCAGGCAAAGAACAGAAACCTAACAAATGGCAAAATAACAACAGAATACACACTCGGAATGAACAAAAGCATAAGGAAACACAAAACACTGAGTCCTCAGACTCAGGACCATGACACCGTCTACGTATTTCTTTTTCAAGTTGTGGAATATATCCCTAAATTCCACCTTTTCTTTTTGTCTGAAGTGACCTGCATGTGGAAATGCCTTTTCAAAGGACAAAACGCACTGGTACAATTCCTCTTGGAAGTGGCGCTTTTTCTTTTCCAGGCAATTCGTTTTTTGTGTGAATATTTCTGTTTGCTTTTTTGTGGCGCGCAGTTGCTCTTCCAGTGAGATCTTTTCAGCCAGTGCCTGATTGTGTGCCGTTTTTACTTTATGCCTGTCCACTGCTGTCTTTCTGTGTTCTTCCTTCTCTTTACTTAGTGTCACAGTTCGGCTGTGTGGCAGGCAGGAGAAGGACCCAAACGCAAACTCACAGAGTCAAAAGTTAAACTCAAAAAACACAGCTTTATTGCTGGCGTGGAGTGGGACACGAAAAACAATACAAAATAACCTAAACTGGGAAAAACTAAAGCACAAGGAGCCACAGGGAAAAATCACACAGCTATGATGGAGGACGCAACACTGACAAAGAGAAACATGGGGCTTAAATACACTGAGGGATAACGAGGGGGAATGAGCCACAGGAGGAGAGCACAGCTGAGAGTAATTAAGCAGGACGAGGCAAGGGAAGCAAAACTAGAAACATTAACATAGAACAGACTGTGAAAGTAAAACAGGAAACACACTGACGGAACTCAAGACATGTGGACTTAACAGACTGGGGGAGACAGAACATAGGGATCTGAAACATGGAACAGAAAGGCACAGTAGATCAACATGAACATAACAACGCCACAGGGGAAGAGTAAAACTGAACACGATGAACACAGAAACACCAGACCTCTTCACAATAAAACAGGAAACATAATGAGACGTAGACATGACAACCCAAACTTCACAATGTATATCAAAACGTAAAGGGAAAACAGTTTGATGAGCTGTATAGTGAACTGAAACTGAAACAAAACGAAGCCTATCATTAGGAATAGTGACTTTTTACAACTTCAGTTCTTTTTTCACTCAGTAGGTGGCAGCAAACTACAAACAATGGTTGCATTTTACACTCATCCGTTTTCATTAGAGGCAGAACCCAGAAGCACATCCAGGTTTAGGTCTACTGCTTGGTGCTACACAGAAACAGGCTGAACAGACTGGAACTCACATGAATTTGGACGAATCGAAGTAAGAATGTCACTTCTGCTCAATTGAATTGATTATCATGACCCTCACTAATAGCCACCTTAATAAGTTAAGAGCAATGTGCCAAAGTAGTATAAATATTTTAACTTTTGGAAAATCCAGCAGGTTGATTAAGTGATTTCACATCATGTGTTCAAACGGCTTGTCAGTTTTTAATATATCCCATGTGCGCATACTTAAGCTTTAAAAAAATACAGTCCAATGACCTGATAGATGTTTGCTGAACATTGTGGTTTACATCAGCACTTAAATTAAATCATACAGAACCTGTTTTGTGTGGGCTGTTCGATACCATGAAGCAAGACCTCTGAACATCTCACTTTTTACACACAAACACACACATCCAAGCAAACAGTGTTTTATGTGCTGTGAGATTTATAATATTATTTTATGCCATGTTAGACCCCTAATTAAAGATTGTGAATTATTATGTAGTTTTAGTTTGCATTATTCTCCTGAATTAGGAGAGGGTGATAACTATTGCATTTGTTAAACTGATTTGCATTACACTGCTGATTTATTGTGAATGGATGATATTGTTTCATGATGCATTATACTGCTGAGTTATAAGAAATACTGTTTGCAGAAAAGTCATCGCCTTATTTGTCTGATTAGAAGAGAACGGAACATGCTGGAGTTTTCTGCCCCATCTCAGCAGGAGCAGATAAACAGGGAGCCAAGGTCGTAGCTTAGGCGCCGTGTGAGAGAAAGCATGTGAATGTTTAGGCTTTTATGATAAGGTGGGGGCACCAGAGGCTATAAGAGTTTTATCAATGCTCCACCATTTTGAGATCTGAGGCTGTCTGCATACAGTGTCCATCTCCCACGCGTGTGATCATTAAAATCATCGTTTGACTTAACCCGGCCGGACCAGTGTTGTTATTGTGGTTTTTCCTCTTGTCTCCATCCCCAATTTTTGAACTCGTAACAGTGCTGTCGTCTAAAATATTATAAATTTGCCTAAAATAGAAGTGTTTAAAACTTCTATACAGATCCTGTGCAGCTGCAAAGCAAAAATAAAAAACTCCCTCCAGGCAGAAGCGGCCATTTTCGTATGTGGGGAAGACCCCCACAAAAACAGAGGGGACAGGCTGGCACCAGAACACCACGGATGTGCCCCGAGATGAGTGTGAAAATGTGATTATCAACAAGCCCACCTGGGCTTCAGGTAGGCCACACGCCTGTCCAGAGTTCACTTTGTCTTCAAGCTTTTTAATTTAAAACATAAACTGAGGCCTACCCCAAGCTGAAAGAAGGCAGATTATGTCCTCAGATAAAGCAAGCAATGAGGGCGAAGCAGAGAAAGTACCTGCACAATACATTCACATAAATCTAAATGGAATTTCTTTGAGGACACAAACATCTGGGGAGTAAACAGCTGTTTCAATACCTAATCACAGATGATGAGGACGAAGTCGAAGTCCTGCAAGGACTGCTGGAAACAGCAAAAGAAAAGGTGGTACGTCAGGAATTTCACAACAGCCAAGTTGTTGAATTATTATTGAAACGCCACAAAGAGGAAAAAAATAAGATGCAGCAATTTTACGAGGAAAATACTAAAAAAAACTCGAAGACAAAGCCAATGCTGCAGACAGAAAGTTAGAAGAGGTCATGGAAATGTATGATTCCAAAATAGAAAAGCTTGAGAGAACAGTAAAAAATAGTAGAGGTGTGGCCGTCAATGCGGTTAAAGAACGCGAGGAACAACATCAATCCTCGCAGTGTTGGATTGAGGGTCTTCTGACACGTAATACAAAGTTACAGGACGAAAATGAATTGATGGATAAAACCGTGAAAGAATTAACAGACGAGAAAGATCAAATGGGCAAAGTAATAGACAACCAAAAGGCCCAGAATATGGAGATCAAACGGAAATGTCAGAGAAATATTAGGGCTCTGGCCTTTGAAAAGAAAATGAAGGCTATGGTCGAAGATGAAGTTGATTCTTTGAAAAAGAAAAATGAAGACCTAAAAAAGGCCCTAAGCACAGAGCAGGAAAACCACAGAAAGACAGCAGTGGACAGGTATAAAGTAAAAACGGCACACAATCAGGCACTGGCTGAAAAGATCTCACTGGAAGAGCAACTGCGCGCCACAAAAAAGCAAACAGAAATATTCACACAAAAAACGAATTGCCTGGAAAAGAAAAAGCGCCACTTCCAAGAGGAATTGTACCAGTGCGTTTTGTCCTTTGAAAAGGCATTTCCACATGCAGGTCACTTCAGAGAAAAAGAAAAGGTGGAATTTAGGGATATATTCCACAACTTGAAAAAGAAATACGTAGACGGTGTGGAAGGCATCCCCTTTGTTGGAACAACGAAGGAGTTTCTTGAAAAACAGCTGAACTGTCTACGTATCAGATGCAAGGATCTAGATGCAGCTTTACTAGATAAAACACGGGAGCTGGAATCATTTAAAAAGCAGTACAATGATATGGTAAAGTCTTCCGAATACGCTTTATTCAAACAAAAACAGGAGCTCATTGGACCAGTGAACCAGATGATCAGAAAAGCTGGCAATGAAGAAAAAGAGATAGGTCATCTAAAATCTAGAGTGAAAGACGTTCAACTCCAGCTTAAATTAGAAAAACAGAAAGGACAAAAGCTCGCACCGTTGGTCCATAGAGGCGTGATGGGGAGATGTTATGGGGAGACTCCGACTCCGTCTCAGATCTTTCCACAGATTAAACCTCGTCCACCTCCAGTGCAAACTAAATTTATTCAAGTGGCTCCAAAACACCCTGGCAGACGAAGGCCTTCCCCAGAGTCTCCATCAACACCACCTTTCCTCAATTCTTATGATGTATTACCACCAATTGGAATAGGCCATTAGAAGTATACTTCATCTTGTCTCCCTCTATTCTCTTTCCATCACCCCCAACCGGTCGCAGCAGATGGCCGCCCCTTCTTGAGCCTGGTTCTGCTGGAGGTTTCTTCCTAAAGGGAGTTTTTCCTCCCCACTGTCGCCCAGTGCTTGCTCAAAGGGGATCTTTGGATTGTTGGGGTTTTCTGGCTTTTTCTGTAGTGTTTTCACCTTACAGTATAAAGCAGCTTGAGGAGACTGTTTTTTTGCCATGATGCAATATAGTATTAAATATGACTACATTTTAAAAACATCTATTATAGCATCAAAGTAAAACAAAAAAACTAAATGAAATGAATCAAAATGTCTAATCTGGCAAAACAAGAAAAGAAAAAAGGTTTCACCTTTAAATAAAAATCCAAATCACAAACACATTCTGATTTTTGTTGTGTGTGTTTTTTTGTGTGTGTTGTCACGTATAAAATCTTTGCACTCTGTCTCGGTGTCTGCCCGGCCGGCTCCGCAAGGCTACATATGTTTATTGTGTTGCTGCTTTCTTCCACTCGTCATTCTGCCTGGGCGGAGCTCAGGCCCACGCACCTGTCTGCAATTACGCTGCAACGTGTCCTGTCTGTATGGAGACTGAGAGCTGCCAGAGTAATAATGTAGATACAGGCCTCTTTCTCCTTCTGCTGCTGTTCATGCTTTTATTCCATTGATGTTGCTATCATTTGTAAATATATTTATTTGCTCTTATTTTATCAATTTACTGTCGTTCATGTATTTAATCTTCTTTGTATTTAAATATGATTTTTTTTAAGTAATGCCGCGAGATGGACAGTTAAATAAAGGTTTCATTGAATTAAAAAAAAGATTTAAAGATGACTGGTGGCGGAAGCAGAGCACAGACTGTCTGTGAGAATCTATCGCCATCGTGTGGTGCAGAGATATATTGCCATTGAATTTAGACAACGAAAGCTTGGCTCACAGAGCAGCTGCAACACGAACAAAAAACATTAAATAGCAACATGATATATTATATTATATTATATTATATTATATTATATTATATTATATTATATTATATTATATTTATAGCTGTCGAAATTAACGCGTTAATTGCGATAATTAAATTTTGGAATTAATTACGTTAGAATATTTAACTATTTAGCGCAACACGCAGATAAGTCGCTCCCATAATTCCACTTGATTTGTTTACCGCGCCACTGAAAATGGAGAAGCAGGAAGCGGATGGCCTTCTGGATGGGGAATTTAAATACAAGAAGAACATAGATGGGACAATAAACAAACGCGTTGTAATTTGCACTCACTGTAGTAAAGAGTTTCAATTTCACCGTTCAAATTCGACCTTAAAATACCACCTTAATGCCAAACACGCGTTTGTCGGGGCAGCAGCTTCACCCGGCCTGCGTCAGACCACTCTTAGTGAACGCAGGCCACTCGGTAAGTCTTCTTTGGACAAACTGACCGACAATATAGCCAAATGGATAGCAAAGGACTGCAGACCGCTAAGCATTGTGGAGGACAAGGGCTTTGCGGATGTTTTAAAGGTTGCATCTCAGGACGCGTCCTACAAGCCCCCAGCGAGAAGCACAATAACAATTCGAATCCACGAACTGTATGAAACGGAGAAAAAGAAAAAAGAAGAGGCTTTAGTTCACACAGAATGCGTGGCTCTGACAGGAGACCACTGGACATCATTGAGTAATGACAATTACCTGGGAGTTACTGCGCATTTAATCACTGAAGCCTGGGGTCTGACATCCTTTGCGCTGACTATAATGAAAACGGAAGAGCGGCACTTTGCGGAGGCTTGTGCAGAGCAGTTCCAGACTGTTGCTCGCAGGTGGAGAATTGAGGAGAAGGTGACAACAGTAGGCACGGACAGTGCGCGCAATATGATCGCCGCGGCTCGCATCATGCCATTCAATCACATGCCGTGTACCGCGCACATTCTACAGAGATGCATCACAGTGAGTCTCGCAGACAGTGGCTTTGTCACTGCGCTGGCCAAATGCAAACAAACAATGAGTATACAACATACGAACAGATGAAGTATACAACAGAACATGAACACAAAAAGCCAAGGGTGAAAGAAAAAGGTAACAATTATAAGAATACACGCAAAAATTCACATACATATATTGTTGTGAGAGCCTTTTTGTTGGTGCAGTCTGATATTGATTGTATGTGCATGTGCACATCCTTAAAATAATGACAGAAATATGGTGTTTTGTTAGTAAACTTACATTTATGGATAAAAAATTTAGCTAAAAGTATTAAGAAATTTATCATAAAAAACATTTCTCATACTTCTTGGGGAACTTAAAGAAACAGAATAAAACATTTTCCCATCGTAAAGAAAACTCCCTTAAAATATGGACAATAACAAAGCTGCTAAATTCCTTCCAGAATCTCTGTGTAAAAGAACAGTACCAAAAAAGATGTGTCACCGTTTCTGGATGATCCCCACAGAAAGTACAATTAGTATTTATGTCCCTTTTGAATTTGACCATGTAGTGACTGGCTGGATAACATGTATGTCGAATTTTAAAAGAGACTTCTTTCACCTTATTTACAATCAAATATTTATGGGGGACCATCCAGACTGTCTTCCGCTTGATATCTGGAACACTGATTGGAAAATTATATAGTGCAATAAAGTCGTTGTAAGTAAGTAGTTGTCCCTCTTTACTAACCAGCTGAGCCACCAATAGGATCCCATTTTGGAGCCAAGTTTCCAGGAAAAGTGATTTATTTTTCTATAAAATATCTCTGTTGTTCCAGATAAGGTATTTGTGAGGTGAGAAGTTGTGTTTATAAATGAGGGTCCACGCTAAGAGGACCTGCTTATGGAAGGATGAAAGCTTTACAGGGACTTTCTCAACATTGTAATTACAATTTCAAATAAAAGTAAAGCCACCAAAACGAGAGAAAATGTGGTATGGTATAAAGTTCCAGATAGAGGTAGGGTTTTAAGAAAATGTTTGGCCCAATTAATTTTGAAAGTGTTATTTAAAGTAGAAAAGTCTAAGACGTTAAGCCCACCTGATTCGTACTTATTCATCACAACAGTTTTTCTAATATAGTGCGTACGGTTTTTCCATATAAAATTAAAGAGCATACGGTCAATATCTTTACTACTTTTCTTATCCAGATGTAAGGAGAGAGCAGCATATGTTCATCGGGATATCCCTTCAGCTTTAGTAATTAACACTCTACCTTTCAAAGACAAGTCCCTTGTTCCAAGATGGCGCCGCCGCGTATGGATGCCCCGGTGCTTCAGTGCGTTACTTCTGTTTTGTTTTTGTGCATAACTTCTGTGTCTGGGCACTCCTCTGGATATTCTTACACTAGAGAAGAGCTTCTTAACTACAGGACTACAACACCTGTGGATTTACTTCCAATATTTGTCGCATCTGCGGCAGATTTACTGCAGACTCTGATCAGGAAAGTGAGACGCCGAAAGCGAGGAAAGCGAGCCGGCGCACTCGTGCGTCTGAGGAGTGCTGCGAACTGCTCTTCCTGGGATCTTCCTTTCCAACGTACGCTCACTCAGGAATGAGATGGACGAGCTGGCCCTGATGAGAAGCATGAACAGAGACGTTGCCTCCTCCTGTGTCTTGTGTTTTACGGAGTCGTGGCTCTGTGAGGACATCCCGGACAGCGCGCTCAAGCTGGAGGGCTTTCATCTGCTGCGCGCGGACCGGCAGGCCTCTCTCTCTGGTAAGACCACAGGTGGACGTGTCTGCTTCTACATTAATAGTGGCTGGTGCACAGATGTAACAGTGATTGCTCAGCACTGCTCTTCCTCTCTGGAATACCTTTTTATTCACTGCAAACCGTTTTATTCTCCGCGGGAGTTTGCTTCATTCATCTTGGCCGCTGTTTACATCCCGCCAGATGCGGATGCGCAGGCAGCTCAGTGCGCACTCGCGGAGCAGATACTGCACATGGAGCGGACATTCCCGGACTCTCTCATCATTGCTCTTGGGGACTTTTACAACACCCCCCTCCTCACCCCACACAAAAGAGGATTTCACACCACCTCCTCCCACCACAACCCTTCATATTCATGAAGCAGATGCGAGGAAGCAGTTTAAGAGTCTGAATGCTCGGAAAGCTCCCGGCCCAGACGGTGTGTCTCGTCTACTGGACGCAGCCGGAGGGTTCACTTGGTTGTTTGCTCTCAATAGAAGCTGAGCGCGTCTCCGTGTCTGTGCTGGTAAACGATACTGAGTCCCAGTGCTCAGTAAACTGTACACCTGACCGTTATTCTCCCACTGAATCCGGTGTGTCCACGGTCCAACACGTGCTCAACACGATGGTGCTGACCGGTGCCCAAACACACCAGAACACCAAATAAGTAAAATAACACAAACACGAACTTCTCCATGGCTCGTCGGGATGGCAACTGCTCCAAAAGTGACACATGAAATAGGCTGACATTTGAGTTTGACACGGGAGGTGAGGGGGTGTTTTGAATATGCTTGACTCCGTCACGAGGTTGCGCACAGCATCACCGGCAAGGGGGCTTGGTTTGAGAGGTTTTTGGCATCTGTGATGTGATTTACAACCATCCACCCATGTACAGCAAGAAGCCGCACTCACAACCGTGGGCATCAGCAAGTTGGTGAAATTTAAACAAAACAAAACAGCATTCCATCTGAAACTCTCTTATTGTACCCAAAATACAAATTTTAGTGATTACATGTGGCTTCATTAATTATGTTCAAACGGATGAATACATAACGCAAGTAATAACTTTATGATCAGTCAGTGAATGAAGGAGCTCAAGAGTGCAAATATAGTTGCAATAAAGTGACAAATATGCCCTTTTATGTCAAACAAAGACCGAAATAAGTGGCATCAGTGTGAGGATGAGAATGAGCGATCCAACCTCACACTGCAGATATCAGGGCAAAGCACAGTGGGGGGGTTGCAGTCTGCGCGCACAAGAGGGCTAACAACGCTGTGAGTGACGGAATCCACCCAAACTGAGGAACAGCTTGTTCCCCAGAGCTGAAGCCTGCACTGTTTGCACTATAATATAATATAATATAATATAATATAATATAATATAATATAATATAATATAATTAGGGCTGTCAAATGATTAAAATTTTTAATCAGATTAATCACAGCCTAAAAATTAATTAATCATGATTAATCACAACTCGAAATATGACCAAAATGTGTGCAAACATACGGACAGATAGCGGATTTTTACACACTTGTTAGTGTTATTTAATGCTAAGACCACGCTGAGTGGCCTGCGTTCACTCAGCGTGGTCTGACGTAGGCTGGGTGTTGTGCTGGAAGCGAATTAATCACAGCCTAAAAATGTATTAATCGCAACTCGAAATATATGTGTATATGTGTGTATATATGTGTAAAAATCGGGACAGATAGTGGTTTTTAACACACTTGTTTGTTTTATTTATTATTAATTGTGAGTACAAGCAGTACAAGCAGAACAGGGCTTCAAATAATTGTGAGGGATTTTTACTGAATGTTTTCCACCCGTTTAAATCTAGCACATTGTTTTATCCATATACATCTTCAAGTTCACAGAACATAGGCCTAATTCAACAGGCAAAATGTGGAGGCAGGAGTGGCCAGGTATCTGCGAGCAAGGCGGGCCAGCTGGCTGTGGGCTCCTGCATGAGCTGCCCACCACTGTAAGGGACAGTCCTCTAAGGCAGTGCAGGGCTCTGCTCTGTAGCGCTGTATGGCTCTGTCCTGCTGTACCTCCTCCTCTGACTCAGAGTCAGAGTCCATCTGCAGCAGGCTCAGCCTCTTCTTGGCTGGACCTTCTTCTGCAGTGTGTGATCTTCTAGGAGAGTCTTCATGCAGCATGCCTGCCAGTGTGGTCCACACTGCTTCTCTGTCAGTCTTGGGCACACTGCGTAGGTCTTTAAAACGTGGGTCCAGTGCAGTTGCGATCTGGAGCCATGCATAGTTGGTATGTTCCTGGCGGGAAGCAAGGTCTTCCTTAAACTTCTCTTTAAACCTCACCACATATGCAGGGTCCTCATCAGTTACTTCCATGACACGGCGCAGGTGGCAGAAGGCTGGTAGAACTACAGAGCAGGAGACGTAGGCCTCTCCTCCCAGCAGTTCAGTCACATATCTGCAGTGGAATACACACATACACACATGGGGTGGCTGTAGCTCAGGTGGCAGAGCAGGTCAGCCACTAATCAGAAGGTCGGTGGTTCGATCCCAGGCTGCCTCCTGGCTGCATGCCAAATATCCTTGGGCAAGATACTAACCCCGTGTTTGCCTACTGGTGGTGGTCAGAGGGCCCGGTGGCGCCTGTGTCCGGCAGCCTCGCCTCTGTCAGTGCGCCCCAGGGCAGCTGTGGCTACAATGTAGCTTGCCATCGCCAGTGTGTGAATGTGTGCGTGAATGGGTGAATGACTGAATGTAGTGTAAAGCGCTTTGGGGTCCTATGGACTAGAAAAGCGCTATACAAATGCAGGCCATTTACACACACACACACACACACAGATAAGACAGCAAATTAAAAAAAGCTTTTTAATACTAGGTAATATTAATAAAATATTTGATTTCATTTATTTTTTAAATAAGACATTTTCATAATAACAAAACTGATTTAAGATGTATGTTTGATACATTTAATCTAAACCTACAATTATGGTCACAATGACAGGCTCACCTGCAGGGCTCTAGAAGTGTCTCCAGTCTCTGGAGTTTGTCCCACTCTGGAGGCGTCAGGAGGACAAGTTTATGCTTTTGTTTATCCAGAGTCGCGGTTACTGCAGTTTGGTTGCGGATCAAGCGCTTCACCATCTCCAGCGTGGAGTTCCAGCGCGTAGGCACGTCCTGGGCCAACGGCTCCTGCTTGCGCCCCAGTGACACCTGCTCTGCGTTCAGCTCTGCTGTGTTTGCTGGGCTGTGCTTAAAATGGCCAACAATTTTGCGGCATTTGGCCAGCGCAGTGACAAAGCCACTGTCTGCGAGACTCACTGTGATGCATCTCTGTAGAATGTGCGCGGTACACGGCATGTGATTGAATGGCATGATGCGAGCCGCGGCGATCATATTGCGCGCACTGTCCGTGCCTACTGTTGTCACCTTCTCCTCAATTCTCCACCTGCGAGCAACAGTCTGGAACTGCTCTGCACAAGCCTCCGCAAAGTGCCGCTCTTCCGTTTTCATTATAGTCAGCGCAAAGGATGTCAGACCCCAGGCTTCAGTGATTAAATGCGCAGTAACTCCCAGGTAATTGTCATTACTCAATGATGTCCAGTGGTCTCCTGTCAGAGCCACGCATTCTGTGTGAACTAAAGCCTCTTCTTTTTTCTTTTTCTCCGTTTCATACAGTTCGTGGATTCGAATTGTTATTGTGCTTCTCGCTGGGGGCTTGTAGGACGCGTCCTGAGATGCAACCTTTAAAACATCCGCAAAGCCCTTGTCCTCCACAATGCTTAGCGGTCTGCAGTCCTTTGCTATCCATTTGGCTATATTGTCGGTCAGTTTGTCCAAAGAAGACTTACCGAGTGGCCTGCGTTCACTAAGAGTGGTCTGACGCAGGCCGGGTGAAGCTGCTGCCCCGACAAACGCGTGTTTGGCATTAAGGTGGTATTTTAAGGTCGAATTTGAACGGTGAAATTGAAACTCTTTACTACAGTGAGTGCAAATTACAACGCGTTTGTTTATTGTCCCATCTATGTTCTTCTTGTATTTAAATTCCCCATCCAGAAGGCCATCCGCTTCCTGCTTCTCCATTTTCAGTGGCGCGGTAAACAAATCAAGTGGAATTATGGGAGCGACTTATCTGCGTGTTGCGCTAAATAGTTAAATATTCTAACGTAATTAATTCCAAAATTTAATTATCGCAATTAACGCGTTAATTTCGACAGCTATAAATATAATATAATATAATATAATATAATATAATATAATATAATATAATATATCATGTTGCTATTTAATGTTTTTTGTTCGTGTTGCAGCTGCTCTGTGAGCCAAGCTTTCGTTGTCTAAATTCAATGGCAATATATCTCTGCACCACACGATGGCGATAGATTCTCACAGACAGTCTGTGCTCTGCTTCCGCCACCAGTCATCTTTAAATCTTTTTTTTAATTCAATGAAACCTTTATTTAACTGTCCATCTCGCGGCATTACTTAAAAAAAATCATATTTAAATACAAAGAAGATTAAATACATGAACGACAGTAAATTGATAAAATAAGAGCAAATAAATATATTTACAAATGATAGCAACATCAATGGAATAAAAGCATGAACAGCAGCAGAAGGAGAAAGAGGCCTGTATCTACATTATTACTCTGGCAGCTCTCAGTCTCCATACAGACAGGACACGTTGCAGCGTAATTGCAGACAGGTGCGTGGGCCTGAGCTCCGCCCAGGCAGAATGACGAGTGGAAGAAAGCAGCAACACAATAAACATATGTAGCCTTGCGGAGCCGGCCGGGCAGACACCGAGACAGAGTGCAACGATTTTATACGTGACAACATACACAAAAAAACACACACAACAAAAATCAGAATGTGTTTGTGATTTGGATTTTTATTTAAAGGTGAAACCTTTTTTCTTTTCTTGTTTTGCCAGATTAGACATTTTGATTCATTTCATTTAGTTTTTTTGTTTTACTTTGATGCTATAATAGATGTTTTTAAAATGTAGTCATATTTAATACTATATTGCATCATGGCAAAACAACAGTCTCCTCAAGCTGCTTTATACTGTAAGGTAAAAACACTACAGTAAAAGCCAGAAAACCCCAACAATCCAATGATCCCCTTTGAGCAAGCACTGGGCGACAGTGGGGAGGAAAAACTCCCTTTAGGAAGAAACCTCCGGCAGAACCAGGCTCAAGAAGGGGCGGCCATCTGCTGCGACCGGTTGGGGGTGGGTGGGCAATCTCAGTCCACGAGGGCCGGTGTCCCTGCAGGTTTTAGATGTGTCCTCGAACCAACACAGCTGATTTAAACGGCTAAATTAGCTCCTCAACATGTCCTGAAGTTCTCCAGAGGCCTGGTAACGAACTAATCATGTGATTCAGGTGTGTTGAGCCAAGGTGAGATCTAAAACCTGCAGGGACACCGGCCCTCGTGGACTGAGAATGCCCACCCATGATATAGGGAGACAAGATGAAGTATACTTCTAATGGCCTATTTTAGCAGTTAATTTTTAACAATCAACTGGTGGTAATCCATCATCAGAATTGAGGAAAGGTGGTGTTGATGGAGACTCTACAGGAGGATTCACTGGGGAAGCCATACCTGCACTTCTGCCAGGGTGTCTTGGACGTACCTGAATAAATGTAGTTTTCCCTGGAAGTGGACGAGGATTAATCTGAGACGGAGTCTCCTCAGAACATCTCCCCATCATGCTTCTATGGTCCAACGATGCCAGCTTTTGTCCTTTCTGTTTTTCTAATTTAAGCTGGAGTTGAGCGTCTTTCACTCTAGATTTTAGATGACCTATCTCTTTTTCTTCATTGGCAGCCTTTTGGATAATCTGGTTCACTGGTCCAATGAGCTCCTCTCTTTGTCGGAATAAAGCGTACTCGGAAGACTTTACCATGTCATTGTACTGCTTTTTAAATGATTCCAGCTCCCGTGTTTTATCTAGTAAAGCTGCATCTAGATCCTTGCATCTGATACGTAGACAGTTCAGCTGTTTTTCAAGAAACTCCTTCGTTGTTCCAACAAAGGGGGTGCCTTCCACTCCGTCTACGTATTTATTTTTCAAGTAGTGGAACATATCCCTAAATTCCACCTTTTCTTTTCCTCTCAAGTGACCTTCATGTGGAAATGCCTTTTCAAAGGACAAAACGCACTGGCACAATTCCTCTTGGAAGTAGCGCTCTTTCTTCTCCAGCCAATTCACTTTGGATATAAATCTTTCCCGTTGCTTTTTTGTGGAGCGCAGTTTCTCTTCCAGCGCCACCTTTTCAGCCAGTGCCTGATTGTGTGCCGCTTTTACTTTGTGCCGGTCCACTGCTGTCTTTCTGTGGTTTTCCTGCTCTGTGCTTAGGGCCTTTTTGACGTCTTCAATTTTCTTTTTCAAAGAATCAACTTCGTCTTCAAGCATAGCCTTCATTTTCTTTTCCAAGGCCAGAGCTCTAATATTACTCTGGCATTTCTGCTTGATCGCCATATTCTGGGCCTTTTGGTCGTCTATCACTTTGCCCATTTGACCTTTCTCCTCTGTTAATTCTTTCATGTTTTTAACCATAAATTCATTTTCGTCTTGTAACTGTGTATTATGCCACAAAACACCGTCAATCCAACACTGCGAGGATTGACGTTCTTCCTCGCGTTCCTTAACCGCATTGACGGTCACACCTCTACTATTTTTTACTGCCGTCTGCAGCTTTTCTATTTTGGAGTCATACATGTTGATCACCTCTTCTAACTTCCTGTCTGCAGCATTTGCTTTGTTTTCCAGTTTTTTAGTATTTTCCTGGTAAAACTGCTGCATCTTATTTTTTTCCTCTTTGTGGCGTTTCAATAATAATTCAACAACTTGGCTGTTGTGAAATTGCTGACGTGCCACCTTTTCTTTCTCTGTTTCCAGCAGTCCTTGCAGGACTTGGACTTCGTCCTCGTGTTTTTCTTTAAGCTCAGCCAGAGTTTTCTCCGTCTCTGCGCGGAACTTTACCAGAGCTTCGTGGTCATCTTTTATCGAGTCCAACCTGTCTGCGATGTTTGTCCTGTCATCCAAGACCGAACCCAGCAGCTTATTATTCTGCAAAAGTTCATTGTTTTCTTTTGTTAGATCCTCGATCCGTTTCTTATTGACTGTATGCAGGTTTTTGAAGTAGTCAAGCTCAGTTTTGAGCTTTTCAACCTCGTCGATCATTGGCTGCAGTCTTTGCTCGAACTGTCTGGCATATGTTTCTTTTTCTTTTTCACTTTTTTTAACCATTGTTTTCGAGAAATTAACATTTCTGTCTTTGTTAGCTTTCGAACTCATTTCTGCTTTTTTATGTGCTGTATCACTCCAACAAAACGATAGCTTAATGAATTCCCTTTGACAGCTGTCCTCTATTTATAGACTTGAACATCAAAGGATGAAAGGACTGTCACTATGACATCACCACGTTCTGTGACGTAACAGGGCTTTGGAGCGTGATGTCACGGGGGTGGGCGTGGAAAGGATTTTGGGGGTCTAAACAAAGCGTGTCTTTTTTTTTTAAAACTTTATTTAACAAACAATGAGTATACAACATACGAACAGATGAAGTATACAACAGAACATGAACACAAAAAGCCAAGGGTGAAATAAAAAGGTAACAATTATAAGAATACACGCAAAAATTCACATACATATATTGTTGTGAGAGCCTTTTTGTTGGTGCAGTCTGATATTGATTGTATGTGCATGTGCACATCCTTAAAATAATGACAGAAATATGGTGTTTTGTTAGTAAACTTACATTTATGGATAAAAAATTTAGCTAAAAGTATTAAGAAATTTATCATAAAAAACATTTCTCATACTTCTTGGGGAACTTAAAGAAACAGAATAAAACATTTTCCCATCGTAAAGAAAACTCCCTTAAAATATGGACAATAACAAAGCTGCTAAATTCCTTCCAGAATCTCTGTGTAAAAGAACAGTACCAAAAAAGATGTGTCACCGTTTCTGGATGATCCCCACAGAAAGTACAATTAGTATTTATGTCCCTTTTGAATTTGACCATGTAGTGACTGGCTGGATAACATGTATGTCGAATTTTAAAAGAGACTTCTTTCACCTTATTTACAATCAAATATTTATGGGGGACCATCCAGACTGTCTTCCGCTTGATATCTGGAACACTGATTGGAAAATTATATAGTGCAATAAAGTCGTTGTAAGTAAGTAGTTGTCCCTCTTTACTAACCAGCTGAGCCACCAATAGGATCCCATTTTGGAGCCAAGTTTCCAGGAAAAGTGATTTATTTTTCTATAAAATATCTCTGTTGTTCCAGATAAGGTATTTGTGAGGTGAGAAGTTGTGTTTATAAATGAGGGTCCACGCTAAGAGGACCTGCTTATGGAAGGATGAAAGCTTTACAGGGACTTTCTCAACATTGTAATTACAATTTCAAATAAAAGTAAAGCCACCAAAACGAGAGAAAATGTGGTATGGTATAAAGTTCCAGATAGAGGTAGGGTTTTAAGAAAATGTTTGGCCCAATTAATTTTGAAAGTGTTATTTAAAGTAGAAAAGTCTAAGACGTTAAGCCCACCTGATTCGTACTTATTCATCACAACAGTTTTTCTAATATAGTGCGTACGGTTTTTCCATATAAAATTAAAGAGCATACGGTCAATATCTTTACTACTTTTCTTATCCAGATGTAAGGAGAGAGCAGCATATGTTCATCGGGATATCCCTTCAGCTTTAGTAATTAACACTCTACCTTTCAAAGACAAGTCCCTTGTTCCAAGATGGCGCCGCCGCGTATGGATGCCCCGGTGCTTCAGTGCGTTACTTCTGTTTTGTTTTTGTGCATAACTTCTGTGTCTGGGCACTCCTCTGGATATTCTTACACTAGAGAAGAGCTTCTTAACTACAGGACTACAACACCTGTGGATTTACTTCCAATATTTGTCGCATCTGCGGCAGATTTACTGCAGACTCTGATCAGGAAAGTGAGACGCCGAAAGCGAGGAAAGCGAGCCGGCGCACTCGTGCGTCTGAGGAGTGCTGCGAACTGCTCTTCCTGGGATCTTCCTTTCCGACGTACGCTCACTCAGGAATGAGATGGACGAGCTGGCCCTGATGAGAAGCATGAACAGAGACGTTGCCTCCTCCTGTGTCTTGTGTTTTACGGAGTCGTGGCTCTGTGAGGACATCCCGGACAGCGCGCTCAAGCTGGAGGGCTTTCATCTGCTGCGCGCGGACCGGCAGGCCTCTCTCTCTGGTAAGACCACAGGTGGACGTGTCTGCTTCTACATTAATAGTGGCTGGTGCACAGATGTAACAGTGATTGCTCAGCACTGCTCTTCCTCTCTGGAATACCTTTTTATTCACTGCAAACCGTTTTATTCTCCGCGGGAGTTTGCTTCATTCATCTTGGCCGCTGTTTACATCCCGCCAGATGCGGATGCGCAGGCAGCTCAGTGCGCACTCGCGGAGCAGATACTGCACATGGAGCGGACATTCCCGGACTCTCTCATCATTGCTCTTGGGGACTTTTACAACACCCCCCTCCTCACCCCACACAAAAGAGGATTTCACACCACCTCCTCCCACCACAACCCTTCATATTCATGAAGCAGATGCGAGGAAGCAGTTTAAGAGTCTGAATGCTCGGAAAGCTCCCGGCCCAGACGGTGTGTCTCGTCTACTGGACGCAGCCGGAGGGTTCACTTGGTTGTTTGCTCTCAATAGAAGCTGAGCGCGTCTCCGTGTCTGTGCTGGTAAACGATACTGAGTCCCAGTGCTCAGTAAACTGTACACCTGACCGTTATTCTCCCACTGAATCCGGTGTGTCCACGGTCCAACACGTGCTCAACACGATGGTGCTGACCGGTGCCCAAACACACCAGAACACCAAATAAGTAAAATAACACAAACACGAACTTCTCCATGGCTCGTCGGGATGGCAACTGCTCCAAAAGTGACACATGAAATAGGCTGACATTTGAGTTTGACACGGGAGGTGAGGGGGTGTTTTGAATATGCTTGACTCCGTCACGAGGTTGCGCACAGCATCACCGGCAAGGGGGCTTGGTTTGAGAGGTTTTTGGCATCTGTGATGTGATTTACAACCATCCACCCATGTACAGCAAGAAGCCGCACTCACAACCGTGGGCATCAGCAAGTTGGTGAAATTTAAACAAAACAAAACAGCATTCCATCTGAAACTCTCTTATTGTACCCAAAATACAAATTTTAGTGATTACATGTGGCTTCATTAATTATGTTCAAACGGATGAATACATAACGCAAGTAATAACTTTATGATCAGTCAGTGAATGAAGGAGCTCAAGAGTGCAAATATAGTTGCAATAAAGTGACAAATATGCCCTTTTATGTCAAACAAAGACCGAAATAAGTGGCATCAGTGTGAGGATGAGAATGAGCGATCCAACCTCACACTGCAGATATCAGGGCAAAGCACAGTGGGGGGGTTGCAGTCTTCTTGGCTGGACCTTCTTCTGCAGTGTGTGATCTTCTAGGAGAGTCTTCATGCAGCATGCCTGCCAGTGTGGTCCACACTGCTTCTCTGTCAGTCTTGGGCACACTGCGTAGGTCTTTAAAACGTGGGTCCAGTGCAGTTGCGATCTGGAGCCATGCATAGTTGGTATGTTCCTGGCGGGAAGCAAGGTCTTCCTTAAACTTCTCTTTAAACCTCACCACATATGCAGGGTCCTCATCAGTTACTTCCATGACACGGCGCAGGTGGCAGAAGGCTGGTAGAACTACAGAGCAGGAGACGTAGGCCTCTCCTCCCAGCAGTTCAGTCACATATCTGCAGTGGAATACACACACACACACACACACACACACACACACAGAGAGAGAGAGAGATAAGACAGCAAATTAAAAAAAGCTTTTTAATACTAGGTAATATTAATAAAATATTTGATTTCATTTATTTTTTAAATAAGACATTTTCATAATAACAAAACTGATTTAAGATGTATGTTTGATACATTTAATCTAAACCTACAATTATGGTCACAATGACAGGCTCACCTGCAGGGCTCTAGAAGTGTCTCCAGTCTCTGGAGTTTGTCCCACTCTGGAGGCGTCAGGAGGACAAGTTTATGCTTTTGTTTATCCAGAGTCGCGGTTACTGCAGTTTGGTTGCGGATCAAGCGCTTCACCATCTCCAGCGTGGAGTTCCAGCGCGTAGGCACGTCCTGGGCCAACGGCTCCTGCTTGCGCCCCAGTGACACCTGCTCTGCGTTCAGCTCTGCTGTGTTTGCTGGGCTGTGCTTAAAATGGCCAACAATTTTGCGGCATTTGGCCAGCGCAGTGACAAAGCCACTGTCTGCGAGACTCACTGTGATGCATCTCTGTAGAATGTGCGCGGTACACGGCATGTGATTGAATGGCATGATGCGAGCCGCGGCGATCATATTGCGCGCACTGTCCGTGCCTACTGTTGTCACCTTCTCCTCAATTCTCCACCTGCGAGCAACAGTCTGGAACTGCTCTGCACAAGCCTCCGCAAAGTGCCGCTCTTCCGTTTTCATTATAGTCAGCGCAAAGGATGTCAGACCCCAGGCTTCAGTGATTAAATGCGCAGTAACTCCCAGGTAATTGTCATTACTCAATGATGTCCAGTGGTCTCCTGTCAGAGCCACGCATTCTGTGTGAACTAAAGCCTCTTCTTTTTTCTTTTTCTCCGTTTCATACAGTTCGTGGATTCGAATTGTTATTGTGCTTCTCGCTGGGGGCTTGTAGGACGCGTCCTGAGATGCAACCTTTAAAACATCCGCAAAGCCCTTGTCCTCCACAATGCTTAGCGGTCTGCAGTCCTTTGCTATCCATTTGGCTATATTGTCGGTCAGTTTGTCCAAAGAAGACTTACCGAGTGGCCTGCGTTCACTAAGAGTGGTCTGACGCAGGCCGGGTGAAGCTGCTGCCCCGACAAACGCGTGTTTGGCATTAAGGTGGTATTTTAAGGTCGAATTTGAACGGTGAAATTGAAACTCTTTACTACAGTGAGTGCAAATTACAACGCGTTTGTTTATTGTCCCATCTATGTTCTTCTTGTATTTAAATTCCCCATCCAGAAGGCCATCCGCTTCCTGCTTCTCCATTTTCAGTGGCGCGGTAAACAAATCAAGTGGAATTATGGGAGCGACTTATCTGCGTGTTGCGCTAAATAGTTAAATATTCTAACGTAATTAATTCCAAAATTTAATTATCGCAATTAACGCGTTAATTTCGACAGCTATAAATATAATATAATATAATATAATATAATATAATATAATATAATATATCATGTTGCTATTTAATGTTTTTTGTTCGTGTTGCAGCTGCTCTGTGAGCCAAGCTTTCGTTGTCTAAATTCAATGGCAATATATCTCTGCACCACACGATGGCGATAGATTCTCACAGACAGTCTGTGCTCTGCTTCCGCCACCAGTCATCTTTAAATCTTTTTTTTTAATTCAATGAAACCTTTATTTAACTGTCCATCTCGCGGCATTACTTAAAAAAAATCATATTTAAATACAAAGAAGATTAAATACATGAACGACAGTAAATTGATAAAATAAGAGCAAATAAATATATTTACAAATGATAGCAACATCAATGGAATAAAAGCATGAACAGCAGCAGAAGGAGAAAGAGGCCTGTATCTACATTATTACTCTGGCAGCTCTCAGTCTCCATACAGACAGGACACGTTGCAGCGTAATTGCAGACAGGTGCGTGGGCCTGAGCTCCGCCCAGGCAGAATGACGAGTGGAAGAAAGCAGCAACACAATAAACATATGTAGCCTTGCGGAGCCGGCCGGGCAGACACCGAGACAGAGTGCAACGATTTTATACGTGACAACATACACAAAAAAACACACACAACAAAAATCAGAATGTGTTTGTGATTTGGATTTTTATTTAAAGGTGAAACCTTTTTTCTTTTCTTGTTTTGCCAGATTAGACATTTTGATTCATTTCATTTAGTTTTTTTGTTTTACTTTGATGCTATAATAGATGTTTTTAAAATGTAGTCATATTTAATACTATATTGCATCATGGCAAAACAACAGTCTCCTCAAGCTGCTTTATACTGTAAGGTAAAAACACTACAGTAAAAGCCAGAAAACCCCAACAATCCAATGATCCCCTTTGAGCAAGCACTGGGCGACAGTGGGGAGGAAAAACTCCCTTTAGGAAGAAACCTCCGGCAGAACCAGGCTCAAGAAGGGGCGGCCATCTGCTGCGACCGGTTGGGGGTGGGTGGGCAATCTCAGTCCACGAGGGCCGGTGTCCCTGCAGGTTTTAGATGTGTCCTCGAACCAACACAGCTGATTTAAACGGCTAAATTAGCTCCTCAACATGTCCTGAAGTTCTCCAGAGGCCTGGTAACGAACTAATCATGTGATTCAGGTGTGTTGAGCCAAGGTGAGATCTAAAACCTGCAGGGACACCGGCCCTCGTGGACTGAGAATGCCCACCCATGATATAGGGAGACAAGATGAAGTATACTTCTAATGGCCTATTTTAGCAGTTAATTTTTAACAATCAACTGGTGGTAATCCATCATCAGAATTGAGGAAAGGTGGTGTTGATGGAGACTCTACAGGAGGATTCACTGGGGAAGCCATACCTGCACTTCTGCCAGGGTGTCTTGGACGTACCTGAATAAATGTAGTTTTCCCTGGAAGTGGACGAGGATTAATCTGAGACGGAGTCTCCTCAGAACATCTCCCCATCATGCTTCTATGGTCCAACGATGCCAGCTTTTGTCCTTTCTGTTTTTCTAATTTAAGCTGGAGTTGAGCGTCTTTCACTCTAGATTTTAGATGACCTATCTCTTTTTCTTCATTGGCAGCCTTTTGGATAATCTGGTTCACTGGTCCAATGAGCTCCTCTCTTTGTCGGAATAAAGCGTACTCGGAAGACTTTACCATGTCATTGTACTGCTTTTTAAATGATTCCAGCTCCCGTGTTTTATCTAGTAAAGCTGCATCTAGATCCTTGCATCTGATACGTAGACAGTTCAGCTGTTTTTCAAGAAACTCCTTCGTTGTTCCAACAAAGGGGGTGCCTTCCACTCCGTCTACGTATTTATTTTTCAAGTAGTGGAACATATCCCTAAATTCCACCTTTTCTTTTCCTCTCAAGTGACCTTCATGTGGAAATGCCTTTTCAAAGGACAAAACGCACTGGCACAATTCCTCTTGGAAGTAGCGCTCTTTCTTCTCCAGCCAATTCACTTTGGATATAAATCTTTCCCGTTGCTTTTTTGTGGAGCGCAGTTTCTCTTCCAGCGCCACCTTTTCAGCCAGTGCCTGATTGTGTGCCGCTTTTACTTTGTGCCGGTCCACTGCTGTCTTTCTGTGGTTTTCCTGCTCTGTGCTTAGGGCCTTTTTGACGTCTTCAATTTTCTTTTTCAAAGAATCAACTTCGTCTTCAAGCATAGCCTTCATTTTCTTTTCCAAGGCCAGAGCTCTAATATTACTCTGGCATTTCTGCTTGATCGCCATATTCTGGGCCTTTTGGTCGTCTATCACTTTGCCCATTTGACCTTTCTCCTCTGTTAATTCTTTCATGTTTTTAACCATAAATTCATTTTCGTCTTGTAACTGTGTATTATGCCACAAAACACCGTCAATCCAACACTGCGAGGATTGACGTTCTTCCTCGCGTTCCTTAACCGCATTGACGGTCACACCTCTACTATTTTTTACTGCCGTCTGCAGCTTTTCTATTTTGGAGTCATACATGTTGATCACCTCTTCTAACTTCCTGTCTGCAGCATTTGCTTTGTTTTCCAGTTTTTTAGTATTTTCCTGGTAAAACTGCTGCATCTTATTTTTTTCCTCTTTGTGGCGTTTCAATAATAATTCAACAACTTGGCTGTTGTGAAATTGCTGACGTGCCACCTTTTCTTTCTCTGTTTCCAGCAGTCCTTGCAGGACTTGGACTTCGTCCTCGTGTTTTTCTTTAAGCTCAGCCAGAGTTTTCTCCGTCTCTGCGCGGAACTTTACCAGAGCTTCGTGGTCATCTTTTATCGAGTCCAACCTGTCTGCGATGTTTGTCCTGTCATCCAAGACCGAACCCAGCAGCTTATTATTCTGCAAAAGTTCATTGTTTTCTTTTGTTAGATCCTCGATCCGTTTCTTATTGACTGTATGCAGGTTTTTGAAGTAGTCAAGCTCAGTTTTGAGCTTTTCAACCTCGTCGATCATTGGCTGCAGTCTTTGCTCGAACTGTCTGGCATATGTTTCTTTTTCTTTTTCACTTTTTTTAACCATTGTTTTCGAGAAATTAACATTTCTGTCTTTGTTAGCTTTCGAACTCATTTCTGCTTTTTTATGTGCTGTATCACTCCAACAAAACGATAGCTTAATGAATTCCCTTTGACAGCTGTCCTCTATTTATAGACTTGAACATCAAAGGATGAAAGGACTGTCACTATGACATCACCACGTTCTGTGACGTAACAGGGCTTTGGAGCGTGATGTCACGGGGGTGGGCGTGGAAAGGATTTTGGGGGTCTAAACAAAGCGTGTCTTTTTTTTTTAAAACTTTATTTAACAAACAATGAGTATACAACATACGAACAGATGAAGTATACAACAGAACATGAACACAAAAAGCCAAGGGTGAAAGAAAAAGGTAACAATTATAAGAATACACGCAAAAATTCACATACATATATTGTTGTGAGAGCCTTTTTGTTGGTGCAGTCTGATATTGATTGTATGTGCATGTGCACATCCTTAAAATAATGACAGAAATATGGTGTTTTGTTAGTAAACTTACATTTATGGATAAAAAATTTAGCTAAAAGTATTAAGAAATTAATCATAAAAAACATTTCTCATACTTCTTGGGGAACTTAAAGAAACAGAATAAAACATTTTCCCATCGTAAAGAAAACTCCCTTAAAATATGGACAATAACAAAGCTGCTAAATTCCTTCCAGAATCTCTGTGTAAAAGAACAGTACCAAAAAAGATGTGTCACCGTTTCTGGATGATCCCCACAGAAAGTACAATTAGTATTTATGTCCCTTTTGAATTTGACCATGTAGTGACTGGCTGGATAACATGTATGTCGAATTTTAAAAGAGACTTCTTTCACCTTATTTACAATCAAATATTTATGGGGGACCATCCAGACTGTCTTCCGCTTGATATCTGGAACACTGATTGGAAAATTATATAGTGCAATAAAGTCGTTGTAAGTAAGTAGTTGTCCCTCTTTACTAACCAGCTGAGCCACCAATAGGATCCCATTTTGGAGCCAAGTTTCCAGGAAAAGTGATTTATTTTTCTATAAAATATCTCTGTTGTTCCAGATAAGGTATTTGTGAGGTGAGAAGTTGTGTTTATAAATGAGGGTCCACGCTAAGAGGACCTGCTTATGGAAGGATGAAAGCTTTACAGGGACTTTCTCAACATTGTAATTACAATTTCAAATAAAAGTAAAGCCACCAAAACGAGAGAAAATGTGGTATGGTATAAAGTTCCAGATAGAGGTAGGGTTTTAAGAAAATGTTTGGCCCAATTAATTTTGAAAGTGTTATTTAAAGTAGAAAAGTCTAAGACGTTAAGCCCACCTGATTCGTACTTATTCATCACAACAGTTTTTCTAATATAGTGCGTACGGTTTTTCCATATAAAATTAAAGAGCATACGGTCAATATCTTTACTACTTTTCTTATCCAGATGTAAGGAGAGAGCAGCATATGTTCATCGGGATATCCCTTCAGCTTTAGTAATTAACACTCTACCTTTCAAAGACAAGTCCCTTGTTCCAAGATGGCGCCGCCGCGTATGGATGCCCCGGTGCTTCAGTGCGTTACTTCTGTTTTGTTTTTGTGCATAACTTCTGTGTCTGGGCACTCCTCTGGATATTCTTACACTAGAGAAGAGCTTCTTAACTACAGGACTACAACACCTGTGGATTTACTTCCAATATTTGTCGCATCTGCGGCAGATTTACTGCAGACTCTGATCAGGAAAGTGAGACGCCGAAAGCGAGGAAAGCGAGCCGGCGCACTCGTGCGTCTGAGGAGTGCTGCGAACTGCTCTTCCTGGGATCTTCCTTTCCGACGTACGCTCACTCAGGAATGAGATGGACGAGCTGGCCCTGATGAGAAGCATGAACAGAGACGTTGCCTCCTCCTGTGTCTTGTGTTTTACGGAGTCGTGGCTCTGTGAGGACATCCCGGACAGCGCGCTCAAGCTGGAGGGCTTTCATCTGCTGCGCGCGGACCGGCAGGCCTCTCTCTCTGGTAAGACCACAGGTGGACGTGTCTGCTTCTACATTAATAGTGGCTGGTGCACAGATGTAACAGTGATTGCTCAGCACTGCTCTTCCTCTCTGGAATACCTTTTTATTCACTGCAAACCGTTTTATTCTCCGCGGGAGTTTGCTTCATTCATCTTGGCCGCTGTTTACATCCCGCCAGATGCGGATGCGCAGGCAGCTCAGTGCGCACTCGCGGAGCAGATACTGCACATGGAGCGGACATTCCCGGACTCTCTCATCATTGCTCTTGGGGACTTTTACAACACCCCCCTCCTCACCCCACACAAAAGAGGATTTCACACCACCTCCTCCCACCACAACCCTTCATATTCATGAAGCAGATGCGAGGAAGCAGTTTAAGAGTCTGAATGCTCGGAAAGCTCCCGGCCCAGACGGTGTGTCTCGTCTACTGGACGCAGCCGGAGGGTTCACTTGGTTGTTTGCTCTCAATAGAAGCTGAGCGCGTCTCCGTGTCTGTGCTGGTAAACGATACTGAGTCCCAGTGCTCAGTAAACTGTACACCTGACCGTTATTCTCCCACTGAATCCGGTGTGTCCACGGTCCAACACGTGCTCAACACGATGGTGCTGACCGGTGCCCAAACACACCAGAACACCAAATAAGTAAAATAACACAAACACGAACTTCTCCATGGCTCGTCGGGATGGCAACTGCTCCAAAAGTGACACATGAAATAGGCTGACATTTGAGTTTGACACGGGAGGTGAGGGGGTGTTTTGAATATGCTTGACTCCGTCACGAGGTTGCGCACAGCATCACCGGCAAGGGGGCTTGGTTTGAGAGGTTTTTGGCATCTGTGATGTGATTTACAACCATCCACCCATGTACAGCAAGAAGCCGCACTCACAACCGTGGGCATCAGCAAGTTGGTGAAATTTAAACAAAACAAAACAGCATTCCATCTGAAACTCTCTTATTGTACCCAAAATACAAATTTTAGTGATTACATGTGGCTTCATTAATTATGTTCAAACGGATGAATACATAACGCAAGTAATAACTTTATGATCAGTCAGTGAATGAAGGAGCTCAAGAGTGCAAATATAGTTGCAATAAAGTGACAAATATGCCCTTTTATGTCAAACAAAGACCGAAATAAGTGGCATCAGTGTGAGGATGAGAATGAGCGATCCAACCTCACACTGCAGATATCAGGGCAAAGCACAGTGGGGGGGTTGCAGTCTTCTTGGCTGGACCTTCTTCTGCAGTGTGTGATCTTCTAGGAGAGTCTTCATGCAGCATGCCTGCCAGTGTGGTCCACACTGCTTCTCTGTCAGTCTTGGGCACACTGCGTAGGTCTTTAAAACGTGGGTCCAGTGCAGTTGCGATCTGGAGCCATGCATAGTTGGTATGTTCCTGGCGGGAAGCAAGGTCTTCCTTAAACTTCTCTTTAAACCTCACCACATATGCAGGGTCCTCATCAGTTACTTCCATGACACGGCGCAGGTGGCAGAAGGCTGGTAGAACTACAGAGCAGGAGACGTAGGCCTCTCCTCCCAGCAGTTCAGTCACATATCTGCAGTGGAATACACACACACACACACACACACACACACACACACAGAGAGAGAGAGAGATAAGACAGCAAATTAAAAAAAGCTTTTTAATACTAGGTAATATTAATAAAATATTTGATTTCATTTATTTTTTAAATAAGACATTTTCATAATAACAAAACTGATTTAAGATGTATGTTTGATACATTTAATCTAAACCTACAATTATGGTCACAATGACAGGCTCACCTGCAGGGCTCTAGAAGTGTCTCCAGTCTCTGGAGTTTGTCCCACTCTGGAGGCGTCAGGAGGACAAGTTTATGCTTTTGTTTATCCAGAGTCGCGGTTACTGCAGTTTGGTTGCGGATCAAGCGCTTCACCATCTCCAGCGTGGAGTTCCAGCGCGTAGGCACGTCCTGGGCCAACGGCTCCTGCTTGCGCCCCAGTGACACCTGCTCTGCGTTCAGCTCTGCTGTGTTTGCTGGGCTGTGCTTAAAATGGCCAACAATTTTGCGGCATTTGGCCAGCGCAGTGACAAAGCCACTGTCTGCGAGACTCACTGTGATGCATCTCTGTAGAATGTGCGCGGTACACGGCATGTGATTGAATGGCATGATGCGAGCCGCGGCGATCATATTGCGCGCACTGTCCGTGCCTACTGTTGTCACCTTCTCCTCAATTCTCCACCTGCGAGCAACAGTCTGGAACTGCTCTGCACAAGCCTCCGCAAAGTGCCGCTCTTCCGTTTTCATTATAGTCAGCGCAAAGGATGTCAGACCCCAGGCTTCAGTGATTAAATGCGCAGTAACTCCCAGGTAATTGTCATTACTCAATGATGTCCAGTGGTCTCCTGTCAGAGCCACGCATTCTGTGTGAACTAAAGCCTCTTCTTTTTTCTTTTTCTCCGTTTCATACAGTTCGTGGATTCGAATTGTTATTGTGCTTCTCGCTGGGGGCTTGTAGGACGCGTCCTGAGATGCAACCTTTAAAACATCCGCAAAGCCCTTGTCCTCCACAATGCTTAGCGGTCTGCAGTCCTTTGCTATCCATTTGGCTATATTGTCGGTCAGTTTGTCCAAAGAAGACTTACCGAGTGGCCTGCGTTCACTAAGAGTGGTCTGACGCAGGCCGGGTGAAGCTGCTGCCCCGACAAACGCGTGTTTGGCATTAAGGTGGTATTTTAAGGTCGAATTTGAACGGTGAAATTGAAACTCTTTACTACAGTGAGTGCAAATTACAACGCGTTTGTTTATTGTCCCATCTATGTTCTTCTTGTATTTAAATTCCCCATCCAGAAGGCCATCCGCTTCCTGCTTCTCCATTTTCAGTGGCGCGGTAAACAAATCAAGTGGAATTATGGGAGCGACTTATCTGCGTGTTGCGCTAAATAGTTAAATATTCTAACGTAATTAATTCCAAAATTTAATTATCGCAATTAACGCGTTAATTTCGACAGCTATAAATATAATATAATATAATATAATATAATATAATATAATATAATATAATATATCATGTTGCTATTTAATGTTTTTTGTTCGTGTTGCAGCTGCTCTGTGAGCCAAGCTTTCGTTGTCTAAATTCAATGGCAATATATCTCTGCACCACACGATGGCGATAGATTCTCACAGACAGTCTGTGCTCTGCTTCCGCCACCAGTCATCTTTAAATCTTTTTTTTTAATTCAATGAAACCTTTATTTAACTGTCCATCTCGCGGCATTACTTAAAAAAAATCATATTTAAATACAAAGAAGATTAAATACATGAACGACAGTAAATTGATAAAATAAGAGCAAATAAATATATTTACAAATGATAGCAACATCAATGGAATAAAAGCATGAACAGCAGCAGAAGGAGAAAGAGGCCTGTATCTACATTATTACTCTGGCAGCTCTCAGTCTCCATACAGACAGGACACGTTGCAGCGTAATTGCAGACAGGTGCGTGGGCCTGAGCTCCGCCCAGGCAGAATGACGAGTGGAAGAAAGCAGCAACACAATAAACATATGTAGCCTTGCGGAGCCGGCCGGGCAGACACCGAGACAGAGTGCAACGATTTTATACGTGACAACATACACAAAAAAACACACACAACAAAAATCAGAATGTGTTTGTGATTTGGATTTTTATTTAAAGGTGAAACCTTTTTTCTTTTCTTGTTTTGCCAGATTAGACATTTTGATTCATTTCATTTAGTTTTTTTGTTTTACTTTGATGCTATAATAGATGTTTTTAAAATGTAGTCATATTTAATACTATATTGCATCATGGCAAAACAACAGTCTCCTCAAGCTGCTTTATACTGTAAGGTAAAAACACTACAGTAAAAGCCAGAAAACCCCAACAATCCAATGATCCCCTTTGAGCAAGCACTGGGCGACAGTGGGGAGGAAAAACTCCCTTTAGGAAGAAACCTCCGGCAGAACCAGGCTCAAGAAGGGGCGGCCATCTGCTGCGACCGGTTGGGGGTGGGTGGGCAATCTCAGTCCACGAGGGCCGGTGTCCCTGCAGGTTTTAGATGTGTCCTCGAACCAACACAGCTGATTTAAACGGCTAAATTAGCTCCTCAACATGTCCTGAAGTTCTCCAGAGGCCTGGTAACGAACTAATCATGTGATTCAGGTGTGTTGAGCCAAGGTGAGATCTAAAACCTGCAGGGACACCGGCCCTCGTGGACTGAGAATGCCCACCCATGATATAGGGAGACAAGATGAAGTATACTTCTAATGGCCTATTTTAGCAGTTAATTTTTAACAATCAACTGGTGGTAATCCATCATCAGAATTGAGGAAAGGTGGTGTTGATGGAGACTCTACAGGAGGATTCACTGGGGAAGCCATACCTGCACTTCTGCCAGGGTGTCTTGGACGTACCTGAATAAATGTAGTTTTCCCTGGAAGTGGACGAGGATTAATCTGAGACGGAGTCTCCTCAGAACATCTCCCCATCATGCTTCTATGGTCCAACGATGCCAGCTTTTGTCCTTTCTGTTTTTCTAATTTAAGCTGGAGTTGAGCGTCTTTCACTCTAGATTTTAGATGACCTATCTCTTTTTCTTCATTGGCAGCCTTTTGGATAATCTGGTTCACTGGTCCAATGAGCTCCTCTCTTTGTCGGAATAAAGCGTACTCGGAAGACTTTACCATGTCATTGTACTGCTTTTTAAATGATTCCAGCTCCCGTGTTTTATCTAGTAAAGCTGCATCTAGATCCTTGCATCTGATACGTAGACAGTTCAGCTGTTTTTCAAGAAACTCCTTCGTTGTTCCAACAAAGGGGGTGCCTTCCACTCCGTCTACGTATTTATTTTTCAAGTAGTGGAACATATCCCTAAATTCCACCTTTTCTTTTCCTCTCAAGTGACCTTCATGTGGAAATGCCTTTTCAAAGGACAAAACGCACTGGCACAATTCCTCTTGGAAGTAGCGCTCTTTCTTCTCCAGCCAATTCACTTTGGATATAAATCTTTCCCGTTGCTTTTTTGTGGAGCGCAGTTTCTCTTCCAGCGCCACCTTTTCAGCCAGTGCCTGATTGTGTGCCGCTTTTACTTTGTGCCGGTCCACTGCTGTCTTTCTGTGGTTTTCCTGCTCTGTGCTTAGGGCCTTTTTGACGTCTTCAATTTTCTTTTTCAAAGAATCAACTTCGTCTTCAAGCATAGCCTTCATTTTCTTTTCCAAGGCCAGAGCTCTAATATTACTCTGGCATTTCTGCTTGATCGCCATATTCTGGGCCTTTTGGTCGTCTATCACTTTGCCCATTTGACCTTTCTCCTCTGTTAATTCTTTCATGTTTTTAACCATAAATTCATTTTCGTCTTGTAACTGTGTATTATGCCACAAAACACCGTCAATCCAACCCTGCGAGGATTGACGTTCTTCCTCGCGTTCCTTAACCGCATTGACGGTCACACCTCTACTATTTTTTACTGCCGTCTGCAGCTTTTCTATTTTGGAGTCATACATGTTGATCACCTCTTCTAACTTCCTGTCTGCAGCATTTGCTTTGTTTTCCAGTTTTTTAGTATTTTCCTGGTAAAACTGCTGCATCTTATTTTTTTCCTCTTTGTGGCGTTTCAATAATAATTCAACAACTTGGCTGTTGTGAAATTGCTGACGTGCCACCTTTTCTTTCTCTGTTTCCAGCAGTCCTTGCAGGACTTGGACTTCGTCCTCGTGTTTTTCTTTAAGCTCAGCCAGAGTTTTCTCCGTCTCTGCGCGGAACTTTACCAGAGCTTCGTGGTCATCTTTTATCGAGTCCAACCTGTCTGCGATGTTTGTCCTGTCATCCAAGACCGAACCCAGCAGCTTATTATTCTGCAAAAGTTCATTGTTTTCTTTTGTTAGATCCTCGATCCGTTTCTTATTGACTGTATGCAGGTTTTTGAAGTAGTCAAGCTCAGTTTTGAGCTTTTCAACCTCGTCGATCATTGGCTGCAGTCTTTGCTCGAACTGTCTGGCATATGTTTCTTTTTCTTTTTCACTTTTTTTAACCATTGTTTTCGAGAAATTAACATTTCTGTCTTTGTTAGCTTTCGAACTCATTTCTGCTTTTTTATGTGCTGTATCACTCCAACAAAACGATAGCTTAATGAATTCCCTTTGACAGCTGTCCTCTATTTATAGACTTGAACATCAAAGGATGAAAGGACTGTCACTATGACATCACCACGTTCTGTGACGTAACAGGGCTTTGGAGCGTGATGTCACGGGGGTGGGCGTGGAAAGGATTTTGGGGGTCTAAACAAAGCGTGTCTTTTTTTTTTAAAACTTTATTTAACAAACAATGAGTATACAACATACGAACAGATGAAGTATACAACAGAACATGAACACAAAAAGCCAAGGGTGAAAGAAAAAGGTAACAATTATAAGAATACACGCAAAAATTCACATACATATATTGTTGTGAGAGCCTTTTTGTTGGTGCAGTCTGATATTGATTGTATGTGCATGTGCACATCCTTAAAATAATGACAGAAATATGGTGTTTTGTTAGTAAACTTACATTTATGGATAAAAAATTTAGCTAAAAGTATTAAGAAATTTATCATAAAAAACATTTCTCATACTTCTTGGGGAACTTAAAGAAACAGAATAAAACATTTTCCCATCGTAAAGAAAACTCCCTTAAAATATGGACAATAACAAAGCTGCTAAATTCCTTCCAGAATCTCTGTGTAAAAGAACAGTACCAAAAAAGATGTGTCACCGTTTCTGGATGATCCCCACAGAAAGTACAATTAGTATTTATGTCCCTTTTGAATTTGACCATGTAGTGACTGGCTGGATAACATGTATGTCGAATTTTAAAAGAGACTTCTTTCACCTTATTTACAATCAAATATTTATGGGGGACCATCCAGACTGTCTTCCGCTTGATATCTGGAACACTGATTGGAAAATTATATAGTGCAATAAAGTCGTTGTAAGTAAGTAGTTGTCCCTCTTTACTAACCAGCTGAGCCACCAATAGGATCCCATTTTGGAGCCAAGTTTCCAGGAAAAGTGATTTATTTTTCTATAAAATATCTCTGTTGTTCCAGATAAGGTATTTGTGAGGTGAGAAGTTGTGTTTATAAATGAGGGTCCACGCTAAGAGGACCTGCTTATGGAAGGATGAAAGCTTTACAGGGACTTTCTCAACATTGTAATTACAATTTCAAATAAAAGTAAAGCCACCAAAACGAGAGAAAATGTGGTATGGTATAAAGTTCCAGATAGAGGTAGGGTTTTAAGAAAATGTTTGGCCCAATTAATTTTGAAAGTGTTATTTAAAGTAGAAAAGTCTAAGACGTTAAGCCCACCTGATTCGTACTTATTCATCACAACAGTTTTTCTAATATAGTGCGTACGGTTTTTCCATATAAAATTAAAGAGCATACGGTCAATATCTTTACTACTTTTCTTATCCAGATGTAAGGAGAGAGCAGCATATGTTCATCGGGATATCCCTTCAGCTTTAGTAATTAACACTCTACCTTTCAAAGACAAGTCCCTTGTTCCAAGATGGCGCCGCCGCGTATGGATGCCCCGGTGCTTCAGTGCGTTACTTCTGTTTTGTTTTTGTGCATAACTTCTGTGTCTGGGCACTCCTCTGGATATTCTTACACTAGAGAAGAGCTTCTTAACTACAGGACTACAACACCTGTGGATTTACTTCCAATATTTGTCGCATCTGCGGCAGATTTACTGCAGACTCTGATCAGGAAAGTGAGACGCCGAAAGCGAGGAAAGCGAGCCGGCGCACTCGTGCGTCTGAGGAGACGCGGACTGCGAACTGCTCTTCCTGGGATCTTCCTTTCCAACGTACGCTCACTCAGGAATGAGATGGACGAGCTGGCCCTGATGAGAAGCATGAACAGAGACGTTGCCTCCTCCTGTGTCTTGTGTTTTACGGAGTCGTGGCTCTGTGAGGACATCCCGGACAGCGCGCTCAAGCTGGAGGGCTTTCATCTGCTGCGCGCGGACCGGCAGGCCTCTCTCTCTGGTAAGACCACAGGTGGACGTGTCTGCTTCTACATTAATAGTGGCTGGTGCACAGATGTAACAGTGATTGCTCAGCACTGCTCTTCCTCTCTGGAATACCTTTTTATTCACTGCAAACCGTTTTATTCTCCGCGGGAGTTTGCTTCATTCATCTTGGCCGCTGTTTACATCCCGCCAGATGCGGATGCGCAGGCAGCTCAGTGCGCACTCGCGGAGCAGATACTGCACATGGAGCGGACATTCCCGGACTCTCTCATCATTGCTCTTGGGGACTTTTACAACACCCCCCTCCTCACCCCACACAAAAGAGGATTTCACACCACCTCCTCCCACCACAACCCTTCATATTCATGAAGCAGATGCGAGGAAGCAGTTTAAGAGTCTGAATGCTCGGAAAGCTCCCGGCCCAGACGGTGTGTCTCGTCTACTGGACGCAGCCGGAGGGTTCACTTGGTTGTTTGCTCTCAATAGAAGCTGAGCGCGTCTCCGTGTCTGTGCTGGTAAACGATACTGAGTCCCAGTGCTCAGTAAACTGTACACCTGACCGTTATTCTCCCACTGAATCCGGTGTGTCCACGGTCCAACACGTGCTCAACACGATGGTGCTGACCGGTGCCCAAACACACCAGAACACCAAATAAGTAAAATAACACAAACACGAACTTCTCCATGGCTCGTCGGGATGGCAACTGCTCCAAAAGTGACACATGAAATAGGCTGACATTTGAGTTTGACACGGGAGGTGAGGGGGTGTTTTGAATATGCTTGACTCCGTCACGAGGTTGCGCACAGCATCACCGGCAAGGGGGCTTGGTTTGAGAGGTTTTTGGCATCTGTGATGTGATTTACAACCATCCACCCATGTACAGCAAGAAGCCGCACTCACAACCGTGGGCATCAGCAAGTTGGTGAAATTTAAACAAAACAAAACAGCATTCCATCTGAAACTCTCTTATTGTACCCAAAATACAAATTTTAGTGATTACATGTGGCTTCATTAATTATGTTCAAACGGATGAATACATAACGCAAGTAATAACTTTATGATCAGTCAGTGAATGAAGGAGCTCAAGAGTGCAAATATAGTTGCAATAAAGTGACAAATATGCCCTTTTATGTCAAACAAAGACCGAAATAAGTGGCATCAGTGTGAGGATGAGAATGAGCGATCCAACCTCACACTGCAGATATCAGGGCAAAGCACAGTGGGGGGGTTGCAGTCTTCTTGGCTGGACCTTCTTCTGCAGTGTGTGATCTTCTAGGAGAGTCTTCATGCAGCATGCCTGCCAGTGTGGTCCACACTGCTTCTCTGTCAGTCTTGGGCACACTGCGTAGGTCTTTAAAACGTGGGTCCAGTGCAGTTGCGATCTGGAGCCATGCATAGTTGGTATGTTCCTGGCGGGAAGCAAGGTCTTCCTTAAACTTCTCTTTAAACCTCACCACATATGCAGGGTCCTCATCAGTTACTTCCATGACACGGCGCAGGTGGCAGAAGGCTGGTAGAACTACAGAGCAGGAGACGTAGGCCTCTCCTCCCAGCAGTTCAGTCACATATCTGCAGTGGAATACACACATACACACATGGGGTGGCTGTAGCTCAGGTGGCAGAGCAGGTCAGCCACTAATCAGAAGGTCGGTGGTTCGATCCCAGGCTGCCTCCTGGCTGCATGCCAAATATCCTTGGGCAAGATACTGCAGTTTGGTTGCGGATCAAGCGCTTCACCATCTCCAGCGTGGAGTTCCAGCGCGTAGGCACGTCCTGGGCCAACGGCTCCTGCTTGCGCCCCAGTGACACCTGCTCTGCGTTCAGCTCTGCTGTGTTTGCTGGGCTGTGCTTAAAATGGCCAACAATTTTGCGGCATTTGGCCAGCGCAGTGACAAAGCCACTGTCTGCGAGACTCACTGTGATGCATCTCTGTAGAATGTGCGCGGTACACGGCATGTGATTGAATGGCATGATGCGAGCCGCGGCGATCATATTGCGCGCACTGTCCGTGCCTACTGTTGTCACCTTCTCCTCAATTCTCCACCTGCGAGCAACAGTCTGGAACTGCTCTGCACAAGCCTCCGCAAAGTGCCGCTCTTCCGTTTTCATTATAGTCAGCGCAAAGGATGTCAGACCCCAGGCTTCAGTGATTAAATGCGCAGTAACTCCCAGGTAATTGTCATTACTCAATGATGTCCAGTGGTCTCCTGTCAGAGCCACGCATTCTGTGTGAACTAAAGCCTCTTCTTTTTTCTTTTTCTCCGTTTCATACAGTTCGTGGATTCGAATTGTTATTGTGCTTCTCGCTGGGGGCTTGTAGGACGCGTCCTGAGATGCAACCTTTAAAACATCCGCAAAGCCCTTGTCCTCCACAATGCTTAGCGGTCTGCAGTCCTTTGCTATCCATTTGGCTATATTGTCGGTCAGTTTGTCCAAAGAAGACTTACCGAGTGGCCTGCGTTCACTAAGAGTGGTCTGACGCAGGCCGGGTGAAGCTGCTGCCCCGACAAACGCGTGTTTGGCATTAAGGTGGTATTTTAAGGTCGAATTTGAACGGTGAAATTGAAACTCTTTACTACAGTGAGTGCAAATTACAACGCGTTTGTTTATTGTCCCATCTATGTTCTTCTTGTATTTAAATTCCCCATCCAGAAGGCCATCCGCTTCCTGCTTCTCCATTTTCAGTGGCGCGGTAAACAAATCAAGTGGAATTATGGGAGCGACTTATCTGCGTGTTGCGCTAAATAGTTAAATATTCTAACGTAATTAATTCCAAAATTTAATTATCGCAATTAACGCGTTAATTTCGACAGCTATAAATATAATATAATATAATATAATATAATATAATATAATATAATATAATATAATATAATATATCATGTTGCTATTTAATGTTTTTTGTTCGTGTTGCAGCTGCTCTGTGAGCCAAGCTTTCGTTGTCTAAATTCAATGGCAATATATCTCTGCACCACACGATGGCGATAGATTCTCACAGACAGTCTGTGCTCTGCTTCCGCCACCAGTCATCTTTAAATCTTTTTTTTAATTCAATGAAACCTTTATTTAACTGTCCATCTCGCGGCATTACTTAAAAAAAATCATATTTAAATACAAAGAAGATTAAATACATGAACGACAGTAAATTGATAAAATAAGAGCAAATAAATATATTTACAAATGATAGCAACATCAATGGAATAAAAGCATGAACAGCAGCAGAAGGAGAAAGAGGCCTGTATCTACATTATTACTCTGGCAGCTCTCAGTCTCCATACAGACAGGACACGTTGCAGCGTAATTGCAGACAGGTGCGTGGGCCTGAGCTCCGCCCAGGCAGAATGACGAGTGGAAGAAAGCAGCAACACAATAAACATATGTAGCCTTGCGGAGCCGGCCGGGCAGACACCGAGACAGAGTGCAAAGATTTTATACGTGACAACACACACAAAAAAACACACACAACAAAAATCAGAATGTGTTTGTGATTTGGATTTTTATTTAAAGGTGAAACCTTTTTTCTTTTCTTGTTTTGCCAGATTAGACATTTTGATTCATTTCATTTAGTTTTTTTGTTTTACTTTGATCCTATAATAGATGTTTTTAAAATGTAGTCATATTTAATACTATATTGCATCATGGCAAAAAAACAGTCTCCTCAAGCTGCTTTATACTGTAAGGTGAAAACACTACAGAAAAAGCCAGAAAACCCCAACAATCCAAAGATCCCCTTTGAGCAAGCACTGGGCGACAGTGGGGAGGAAAAACTCCCTTTAGGAAGAAACCTCCAGCAGAACCAGGCTCAAGAAGGGGCGGCCATCTGCTGCGACCGGTTGGGGGTGATGGAAAGAGAATAGAGGGAGACAAGATGAAGTATACTTCTAATGGCCTATTCCAATTGGTGGTAATACATCATAAGAATTGAGGAAAGGTGGTGTTGATGGAGACTCTGGGGAAGGCCTTCGTCTGCCAGGGTGTTTTGGAGCCACTTGAATAAATTTAGTTTGCACTGGAGGTGGACGAGGTTTAATCTGTGGAAAGATCTGAGACGGAGTCGGAGTCTCCCCATAACATCTCCCCATCACGCCTCTATGGACCAACGGTGCGAGCTTTTGTCCTTTCTGTTTTTCTAATTTAAGCTGGAGTTGAACGTCTTTCACTCTAGATTTTAGATGACCTATCTCTTTTTCTTCATTGCCAGCTTTTCTGATCATCTGGTTCACTGGTCCAATGAGCTCCTGTTTTTGTTTGAATAAAGCGTATTCGGAAGACTTTACCATATCATTGTACTGCTTTTTAAATGATTCCAGCTCCCGTGTTTTATCTAGTAAAGCTGCATCTAGATCCTTGCATCTGATACGTAGACAGTTCAGCTGTTTTTCAAGAAACTCCTTCGTTGTTCCAACAAAGGGGATGCCTTCCACACCGTCTACGTATTTCTTTTTCAAGTTGTGGAATATATCCCTAAATTCCACCTTTTCTTTTTCTCTGAAGTGACCTGCATGTGGAAATGCCTTTTCAAAGGACAAAACGCACTGGTACAATTCCTCTTGGAAGTGGCGCTTTTTCTTTTCCAGGCAATTCGTTTTTTGTGTGAATATTTCTGTTTGCTTTTTTGTGGCGCGCAGTTGCTCTTCCAGTGAGATCTTTTCAGCCAGTGCCTGATTGTGTGCCGTTTTTACTTTATACCTGTCCACTGCTGTCTTTCTGTGGTTTTCCTGCTCTGTGCTTAGGGCCTTTTTTAGGTCTTCATTTTTCTTTTTCAAAGAATCAACTTCATCTTCGACCATAGCCTTCATTTTCTTTTCAAAGGCCAGAGCCCTAATATTTCTCTGACATTTCCGTTTGATCTCCATATTCTGGGCCTTTTGGTTGTCTGTTACTTTGCCCATTTGATCTTTCTCGTCTGTTAATTCTTTCACGGTTTTATCCATCAATTCATTTTCGTCCTGTAACTTTGTATTACGTGTCAGAAGACCCTCAATCCAACACTGCGAGGATTGATGTTGTTCCTCGCGTTCTTTAACCGCATTGACGGCCACACCTCTACTATTTTTTACTGTTCTCTCAAGCTTTTCTATTTTGGAATCATACATTTCCATGACCTCTTCTAACTTTCTGTCTGCAGCATTGGCTTTGTCTTCGAGTTTTTTTTAGTATTTTCCTCGTAAAATTGCTGCATCTTATTTTTTTCCTCTTTGTGGCGTTTCAATAATAATTCAACAACTTGGCTGTTGTGAAATTCCTGACGTACCACCTTTTCTTTTGCTGTTTCCAGCAGTCCTTGCAGGACTTCGACTTCGTCCTCATCATCTGTGATTAGGTATTGAAACAGCTGTTTACTCCCCAGATGTTTGTGTCCTCAAAGAAATTCCATTTAGATTTATGTGAATGTATTGTGCAGGTACTTTCTCTGCTTCGCCCTCATTGCTTGCTTTATCTGAGGACATAATCTGCCTTCTTTCAGCTTGGGGTAGGCCTCAGTTTATGTTTTAAATTAAAAAGCTTGAAGACAAAGTGAACTCTGGACAGGCGTGTGGCCTACCTGAAGCCCAGGTGGGCTTGTTGATAATCACATTTTCACACTCATCTCGGGGCACATCCGTGGTGTTCTGGTGCCAGCCTGTCCCCTCTGTTTTTGTGGGGGTCTTCCCCACATACGAAAATGGCCGCTTCTGCCTGGAGGGAGTTTTTTATTTTTGCTTTGCAGCTGCACAGGATCTGTATAGAAGTTTTAAACACTTCTATTTTAGGCAAATTTATAATATTTTAGACGACAGCACTGTTACGAGTTCAAAAATTGGGGATGGAGACAAGAGGAAAAACCACAATAACAACACTGGTCCGGCCGGGTTAAGTCAAACGATGATTTTAATGATCACACGCGTGGGAGATGGACACTGTATGCAGACAGCCTCAGATCTCAAAATGGTGGAGCATTGATAAAACTCTTATAGCCTCTGGTGCCCCCACCTTATCATAAAAGCCTAAACATTCACATGCTTTCTCTCACACGGCGCCTAAGCTACGACCTTGGCTCCCTGTTTATCTGCTCCTGCTGAGATGGGGCAGAAAACTCCAGCATGTTCCGTTCTCTTCTAATCAGACAAATAAGGCGATGACTTTTCTGCAAACAGTATTTCTTATAACTCAGCAGTATAATGCATCATGAAACAATATCATCCATTCACAATAAATCAGCAGTGTAATGCAAATCAGTTTAACAAATGCAATAGTTATCACCCTCTCCTAATTCAGGAGAATAATGCAAACTAAAACTACATAATAATTCACAATCTTTAATTAGGGGTCTAACATGGCATAAAATAATATTATAAATCTCACAGCACATAAAACACTGTTTGCTTGGATGTGTGTGTTTGTGTGTAAAAAGTGAGATGTTCAGAGGTCTTGCTTCATGGTATCGAACAGCCCACACAAAACAGGTTCTGTATGATTTAATTTAAGTGCTGATGTAAACCACAATGTTCAGCAAACATCTATCAGGTCATTGGACTGTATTTTTTTAAAGCTTAAGTATGCGCACATGGGATATATTAAAAACTGACAAGCCGTTTGAACACATGATGTGAAATCACTTAATCAACCTGCTGGATTTTCCAAAAGTTAAAATATTTATACTACTTTGGCACATTGCTCTTAACTTATTAAGGTGGCTATTAGTGAGGGTCATGATAATCAATTCAATTGAGCAGAAGTGACATTCTTACTTCGATTCGTCCAAATTCATGTGAGTTCCAGTCTGTTCAGCCTGTTTCTGTGTAGCACCAAGCAGTAGACCTAAACCTGGATGTGCTTCTGGGTTCTGCCTCTAATGAAAACGGATGAGTGTAAAATGCAACCATTGTTTGTAGTTTGCTGCCACCTACTGAGTGAAAAAAGAACTGAAGTTGTAAAAAGTCACTATTCCTAATGATAGGCTTCGTTTTGTTTCAGTTTCAGTTCACTATACAGCTCATCAAACTGTTTTCCCTTTACGTTTTGATATACATTGTGAAGTTTGGGTTGTCATGTCTACGTCTCATTATGTTTCCTGTTTTATTGTGAAGAGGTCTGGTGTTTCTGTGTTCATCGTGTTCAGTTTTACTCTTCCCCTGTGGCGTTGTTATGTTCATGTTGATCTACTGTGCCTTTCTGTTCCATGTTTCAGATCCCTATGTTCTGTCTCCCCCAGTCTGTTAAGTCCACATGTCTTGAGTTCCGTCAGTGTGTTTCCTGTTTTACTTTCACAGTCTGTTCTATGTTAATGTTTCTAGTTTTGCTTCCCTTGCCTCGTCCTGCTTAATTACTCTCAGCTGTGCTCTCCTCCTGTGGCTCATTCCCCCTCGTTATCCCTCAGTGTATTTAAGCCCCATGTTTCTCTTTGTCAGTGTTGCGTCCTCCATCATAGCTGTGTGATTTTTCCCTGTGGCTCCTTGTGCTTTAGTTTTTCCCAGTTTAGGTTATTTTGTATTGTTTTTCGTGTCCCACTCCACGCCAGCAATAAAGCTGTGTTTTTTGAGTTTAACTTTTGACTCTGTGAGTTTGCGTTTGGGTCCTTCTCCTGCCTGCCACACAGCCGAACTGTGACACTAAGTAAAGAGAAGGAAGAACACAGAAAGACAGCAGTGGACAGGCATAAAGTAAAAACGGCACACAATCAGGCACTGGCTGAAAAGATCTCACTGGAAGAGCAACTGCGCGCCACAAAAAAGCAAACAGAAATATTCACACAAAAAACGAATTGCCTGGAAAAGAAAAAGCGCCACTTCCAAGAGGAATTGTACCAGTGCGTTTTGTCCTTTGAAAAGGCATTTCCACATGCAGGTCACTTCAGACAAAAAGAAAAGGTGGAATTTAGGGATATATTCCACAACTTGAAAAAGAAATACGTAGACGGTGTCATGGTCCTGAGTCTGAGGACTCAGTGTTTTGTGTTTCCTTATGCTTTTGTTCATTCCGAGTGTGTATTCTGTTGTTATTTTGCCATTTGTTAGGTTTCTGTTCTTTGCCTGCCTGCTCCCACTTCTCTGTGTTCCCTCTGTCTGTCCATGGTGTTTTTGTGTCTGCTCATGAGTCTGCCTGTCAAGTTCAGTGTCCTGTCTGGTTCTCTGTCTGTTAATTTCCTGTTTTATTCTGAAGGTTCATGTCTGATGTGAGTGTGTTCAGTTTACATTTCCCCTGTCCCGTCAGCTCTGATTTCTCCCAGCTGTGTTGCCCTCCTGTCTCTTATCCCCTGATTACTGGTGTGTGTATTTAAGCCCTGTGTGTTCTCCTGCCTGTTGCCGGTTCGTCTGTATTACTCCATGTAAGTCCGCGCTTTTCTGCATTCATCTGTGTCTCTCTGCGTCTCTGTATCCTCCGTCAGTCTGCGTCTCTCTGCCTTTCTCCCCGTGTCCTGTGGATTTCTAGTTGCTCTTTAGTTTTCCCAGTTTAGGTTTCCGTTAGTTTGTCTCATTATTCGTTTTCTGTTCCTGCCACTGACACCTTGTAAATAAACTCCACTAATCTTTTCATACACTGCTTGCTCTTGGGTCCTTTTTCCAACTCCACACGGCTCGCCTCGGCAGCCGTGACAGACGGTGTGGAAGGCATCCCCTTTGTTGGAACGACCGAGTTTCTTGAAAAACAGCTGAACTGTCTACGTACCAGATGCAAGGATCTAGATGCAGCTTTACTAGATAAAACACGGGAGCTGGAATCATTTAAAAAGCAGTACAATGATATGGTAAAGTCTTCCGAATACGCTTTATTCAAACAAAAACAGGAGCTCATTGGACCAGTGAACCAGATGATCAGAAAGGCTGGCAATGAAGAAAAAGAGATGGGTCATCTAAAATCTAGAGTGAAAGACGTTCAACTCCAGCTTAAATTAGAAAAACAGAAAGGACAAAAGCTCGCACCGTTGGTCCATAGAGGCGTGATGGGGAGATGTTATGGGGAGACTCCAACTCCGTCTCAGATCTTTCCACAGATTAAACCTCGTCCACCTCCAGTGCAAACTAAATTTATTCAAGTGGCTCCAAAACACCCTGGCAGACGAAGGCCTTCCCCAGAGTCTCCATCAACACCACCTTTCCTCAATTCTTATGATGTATTACCACCAATTGGAATAGGCCATTAGAAGTATACTTCATCTTGTCTCCCTCTATTCTCTTTCCATCACCCCCAACCGGTCGCAGCAGATGGCCGCCCCTTCTTGAGCCTGGTTCTGCCGGAGGTTTCTTCCTAAAGGGAGTTTTTCCTCCCCACTGTCGCCCAGTGCTTGCTCAAAGGGGATCTTTGGATTGTTGGGGTTTTCTGGCTTTTTCTGTAGTGTTTTCACCTTACAGTATAAAGCAGCTTGAGGAGACTGTTGTTTTGCCATGATGCAATATAGTATTAAATATTACTAAATTTTAAAAACATCTATTATAGCATCAAAGTAAAACAAAAAAACTAAAGTATACTTCAATGAAATTAATCAAAATGTCTAATCTGGCAAAAAAAAGAAAAGAAAAAAGGTTTCACCTTTAAATAAAAATCCAAATCACAAAAATTCTGATTTTTGTTGTGTGTGGGGGTTTTTGTGTGTGTTGTCAAGTATAAAAGTTTTGCACTCTGTCACGGTCTCGATGTCTGCCCGGCCGGCTCCGCAAGGTTACATATGTTTATTGTGTTGCTGCTTTCTTCCACTCGTCATTCTGCCTGGGCGGAGCTCAGGCCCACGCACCTGTCTGCAATTACGCTGCAACGTGTCCTGTCTGTATGGAGCCTGAGAGCTGCCAGAGTAATAATGTAGATACAGGCCTCTTTCTCCTTCTGCTGGTGTTCATGGTTTTATTCCATTGATGTTGCTATCATTTGTAAATATATTTATTTGGTGTTATTTTATCAATTTTCTACTACTGTCGTTCATGTATTTATTTTTTTTTTTGTATTTAAATATGATTTTTTTAAAGTAATGCTGCGAGTTAAATAAAGGTTTCATTGAATAAAAAAAAGATTTAAAGATGACTGGTGGCGGAAGCAGAGCACAGACTGTGAGAATCTATCGCCATCGTGTGGTGCAGAGATATATTTCCATTGAATTTAGACAACGAAAGCTTGGCTCACAGAGCAGCTGCAACACGAACAAAAAACATTAAATAGCAACATATTATATTATATTATATTATATTATAGTGCAAACAGTGCAGGCTTCAGCTCTGGGGAAGAAGCTGTTCCTCAGTTTGGGTGGATTCTGTCACTCACAGCGTTGTTAGCCCTCTTGTGCGCGCAGACTGCAACCCCCCCCCCTCCCCTGCCCCCCCACTGTGCGTTGCCCTGATATCTGCAGTGTGAGGTTGGATCGCTCATTTTCATCCTCACACTGATGCCACTTATTTCGGTCTTTGTTTGACATAAAAGGGCATATTTGTCACTTTATTGCAACTATATTTGCACTCTTGAGCTCCTTCATTCACTGACTGATTATAAAGTTATTACTTGCGTTATGTATTCATCCTTTTGAACATAATTAATGAAGCCACATGTAATCACTAAAATTTGTATTTTGGGTACAATAAGAGAGTTTCAGATGGAATGCTGTTTTGTTTAAATTTCACCAACTTGCTGATGCCCACGGTTGTGAGTGCAGCTTCTTACTGTACATGGGTGGATGGTTGTAAATCACATCACAGATGCCAAAAACCTCTCAAACCAAGCCCTCTTGCCGGTGATGCTGTGCGCAACCTCGTGACAACCACATGACTGATACTAACTCCTGAGCTGACTGTATGCTAACATGCGCCACAAATAAGGGTCATATTTGGATTTAAAACAATCACCGAGAAGCTTCCACTGAATGCTACTTTCCCCTGCATGACACTGAAATCATTAACACATACTAACCCTCCATACCCTGTAGGAAACTCACTTGCTTGGAATAACATTTCAACAGGGAAAGAGTTGAGAGCAAATGTCCTTCTCTTGAACCTTCTGTCAGTCAGACAAGTGTAGCTTGGGCTTTTCTTTGCACAGGACAGGATTAACAATGGCGACATAAACGAGCTAAGGAAGCATAGAAACTGCAGAAAGGGCGTATGGCTCCTGTGTCAGTGAATCCAAACTACCTCTATGTTTGAACAAATCCAGTTACACAGCTCAAGAAAATATTACTCTAACGGAAGAAAAAGGCAGTATGTGTCTCAGTAGTACTAAAAAGCTATTATATCAAAACGTAAAGGGAAAACAGTTTGATGAGCTGTATAGTGAACTGAAACTGAAACAAAACGAAGCCTATCATTAGGAATAGTGACTTTTTACAACTTCAGTTCTTTTTTCACTCAGTAGGTGGCAGCAAACTACAAACAATGGTTGCATTTTACACTCATCCGTTTTCATTAGAGGCAGAACCCAGAAGCACATCCAGGTTTAGGTCTACTGCTTGGTGCTACACAGAAACAGGCTGAACAGACTGGAACTCACATGAATTTGGACGAATCGAAGTAAGAACGTCACTTCTGCTCAATTGAATTGATTATCATGACCCTCACTAATAGCCACCTTAATAAGTTAAGAGCAATGTGCCAAAGTAGTATAAATATTTTAACTTTTGGCAAATCCAGCAGGTTGATTAAGTGATTTCACATCATGTGTTCAAACGGCTTGTCAGTTTTTAATATATCCCATGTGCGCATACTTAAGCTTTAAAAAAATACAGTCCAATGACCTGATAGATGTTTGCTGAACATTGTGGTTTACATCAGCACTTAAATTAAATCATAAAGAACCTGTTTTGTGTGGGCTGTTCGATACCATGAAGCAAGACCTCTGAACATCTCAGTTTTTACACACAAACACACGCACGCAAGCAAACAGTGTTTTATGTTCTGTCGTCTAAAATATTATAAATTTGCCCAAAATAGAAGTGTTTAAAACTTCTATACAGATCCTGTGCAGCTGCAAAGCAAAAATAAAAAACTCCCTCCAGGCAGAAGCGGCCATTTTCGTATGTGGGGAAAACCCCCACAAAAACAGAGGGGACAGGCTGGCACCAGAACACCATGGATGTGCCCCGAGATGAGTGTGAAAATGTGATTATCAACAAGCCCACCTGGGCTTCAGGTAGGCCGCACGCTTGTCCAGAGTTCACTTTGTCTTCAAGCGTTTTAATTTAAAACATCAACTGAGGCCTACCCCAAGCTAAAAGAAGCTAAACCTATACACCATGGACAGAGACAGTCTGATTGAGTTTTATTTTAGGCTGGGAATGAGCTACAAACGCATTTTGAAAAGCCTGGCAATGCAAGGAACCATCATTACGGAGAGACATTTAAACCGGATATTGAGAGCCAAGTCGCTTTACAGACGTAAGTACGACCTGGACGCCGGGATAGATTTTATTGTGAACCAACTGCAAGGGCCTGGGAAGGATCACGGTTATCGGTGGATGTTTACAAAGTGCAAACAACACGGCACTGCGATCAGGAAAGAAGACGTCAGGATCCTCATCTCTTTACTGGACCCATTAGGTTCCCAGGTTCGCCAGACCACACGTCTCAGAAGGAGGCAATATTTTGCTCAGGGGCCTAACTTTGTGTGGCACATAGACTCTTATGACAAACTAAAGCCATATGGGATATGTATTAATGGATGCATCGACGGTTTCTCACGCAACATCATTTGGCTGCGGGCCGCACACACTAACAGTGACCCAAAGGTTATCGGAGGTTACTTTGTGGAAGCAGTGGAGAGTCGTGGGGGTTTCCCCAGGCTCGTACGAACTGACATGGGCACTGAGAACGTGTTGGTCAGAGACCTCCAGCGTTATTTACAGAGAAATGACGGGGATGATAGAGCAGGAGACAGAAGCTATGTCACAGGAGCAAGTACGGCAAACCAGAGAATTGAGAGCTGGTGGGCAGTGATGAGAAAAGAAGGAGTCGAGTCATGGATCAAGCTTCTAGGAGAACTGAAGGACGAAGGATTCTTCTTTGGGGATTTCATTGACAAAGCTCTGTCACAGTTCTGCTTCATGTCAATCATTCAGGTAAATGACCCATATTATGATAACCAGTGGTGGTAATTAATTACATTAAATTACGCTGTTTTAGCAGTAAGGGTAACAAAATAATCGTTTACATACCGTAGTTAAAACGACATTACCTTTACCGAACGGTAAATGCAATGTATTCCTAACGTTGTTGAAGTAGGTCAACTGCACTCTGTATGTGCGTAATGGAGGCTGAAGCATCGACCCAGCCAAAGTTTTTAAATCAGGGAACACTTTGCCAATTGAACTGATCAGAAGTCAGCACGACTTAAATGTTGTTTTTTTCTGATCGGAGGACATTATCCTTGTCTGCGCTCATTCTGCATCAGCAGTTATGCTGCAGCTACCGATCTGTCACTGCCAGTCTGTCAAAAGCAGTCAGAGGCTTCACGCATCAGTAACTCTTCAGCGCTCTATCATTGGTACATTCAGGACTCAGATGATATTGGATCCCCTCATGGGATTGAAAAATATTGATTTTGTCACCTGTATTATGCGCATAAAGTTGAAAAGCTTTGCGCATCCGGACCAAGATTAGTATTAGTATTAGTATAAAGCCCAGATCCCACAACTCAGTGGTTTGCCTGGTGTGGTTCTTTCTTTTCTTTTTTTGCAATCACTCCCTCTTCCTTTGGTTTTCATTAAACTGCATCCAAACATTGCTGCTTTTCAATTCATTTAAGGATGCACCACACTTATTGTCGACCATTTTAAAAATGCCTTGTATTACAGCTCTGACCTAATTCTTGTTTCTTCATCAGGAGGTATTGAATGACATCCGGAGTGTTTGGAATGCTCACCGTATAAGGCCCTCAAAGAATAACAACGTGCCCTGTGGGATACCTGATGTCATGTACATGGCCCCTCACCTTTGGGGTGCAGAAGACTGTCTCGTTCCACTGACAGAAGATTTGACCTTGTGTAAAAATAGCTGCACTTTTGTTAGTTCAGTCCCATGTGATGTGCAAGTGTTTGATTTGTGCACAATAATAATGGAGGAATCAAGCTTGGAATTCCCATCTACCATGTCCCAGGCCCTTGATTTATATTTTCATCTCAGGGATACAGTTCGTTCACAGTTATTTGAGGCTACTTAAATGGACACAAACATACAAATGTAGTACATTTTGTACTTCAGTACGTATTCCTACAGCTTAATGTACTTATTATTAAGTAATTATTTTTCTCCAGTGTGTACTTATCTTGTCTTTGTATCAAAATTATCAGAAAAGACTGTATAACATAATTTTCATTTTATCCATGTCAGTAAATTAACTCATCATGAAGTGTTGCTTGCTCTTGGTAGTGTTAAAATCTCCCAATTCTTTGAATCTTTGGGCTGAAGGAAGGACAATACTCGGTGTATAAATGCTCAATCAACAATCTTTTATTTCCATACAATCCAACACTTTATGAGCATAAGCCATCATGATGGGGAGACATGCATGAAGAGGGTCACAGCAAATCTCAAAATGGTGACGGGCTACTCCGCTTCTTATAGCCTCTAGTGGCCCCCACCTAGTCGTAAAAGCCTAAACATTCACATTCTTTCTCTGTTACGGCGCCTAAGTTATGACCTCGGCTCCCTGTCTTTCTGCTCTCTGTAAAGGTGGGGGTATGGAATGTGGTCTGTCTCTTCTATTATCGGCACAAGGTCCTCTGCACACAACATTCTCTTCATGATTCAGCAGTATGAAATGTCAAGAAACAGTGTAACACATTCACAGCAGATCAAGGGTACAGGGTAATCCACACCTGTCTAACAAATCCAAAAATGGTCACATTCTTTTAACCTAAAAATATAAGGGAAACTAAGCTACATACTTTGCACACAATCTAGACTAAGGGATACATATATGTTCTACAGCTGTTAACATAATTCAACTACTTTAACTACAGATATAAGATAACATATGATAACAGAATAATCTCACAGTAGCTACAAAGCGTGGAGTATTAAACTAAAATATGATACAGGTTAGAAAAAAATAAATCCTTTTGGGATTGAGTTAAACTTATCAAACTGTTAAAGCATCAAAAGTTGTTCATAATAGTTTTTGGTAGCAAAAATGTGTTCATTTCTAACAAAAACAAGAGCACCTTGGATAACAACCACATAGACTGGCAATATAGCTAATGTTGTGATCAATTAGACAAGAAGACCAAGTAGGCTAAAGTGTAGAATCATAGTTGTGTCACCAATGCTCCAAATGTTTCTTGAGCCTATATTTTTGTTATTGTGGAATAGATTAAAGCAATCCCATGTTTGATAAAGAACGGCTTCTTTTCTTAAAAATCACAGCACGTGTATGACATTATAGAATGAGTAATTAAATAACTTTCAGCGGTGTCATTAGACATGTTCATGTTTAAAGATGTATAGAATGTAACAGAGAGGACAATGTTTTGTACAAATGAGAATGGTTTACTGGTGTCTTTCAAAATACACCATACTCAAAAACAGGTTGTATTTTGCATATAATAACAGGCTAAAATAACAGTTACATTGTGAAGAGGTTATACAAACCTCTTCACAATGTAACCAATCTCTGTAATTGACAACTTTTCTTCTAAACCCATTAGGAACATAAAGGTTCACATTCTTGTTTCTATTAAGATTTCTGCAAACATCTGAAATACTTTAATATAGAACATGCTTAATCAGTTGGAATATGGTATTTGTAATGGTGTTGTACTTATGTTTGTATATACAGTAGACAGCACTCAGCAATCTTCCAGTTTGTAGAACTGTTACTGTATGCTATATTGGAAATATTTGTTACTCTTCCTGTAGTAAAAAAGTATTAGAATGTTAAAATTAGTCATTTATTTTGGCACTAGCCAAAAACACAGTAACAATGTGTGCAGCAGGAACAGATGCACTTCTATGTTTAGTGTACGGATTCCTGCCAGGTGAAGCACTGAAAATTAAAATCATTTAAATATGTATATGTATTTTCAACTGGTGTTGTTTTGTGGTCTCATTCCCCAAGCAATTTGTTGCCTTATTTTGTCCCCAATATCTAACTGCTGCTTCTGCAAAGTCAGAGTGCTAAGTGCTGTCTACTACAGGCAACTCCACTTCAAATAACCTGAACATTCCCTTTAGCTTACTATTTTAATTAGCGGGAGAAACTAAGAAAGCACTTACTGACCAGATGAAAAAAAAGGCTGCACATGAAAAAGGCACAACGGGCTACACCGTTAAGAGAACTTAACGGCCCAGTCTATTGAACATTCACATTCATTCCTTCATGTTACTGTTAACTACACCCGTGTTTCTATGAACTGTTAGGGTGGAAAACCTAAAACGTGTAGGGCAGAGTGCCTTGAGGACCATGGTTGGGTAACACTGACCTACACCACATCCATCACCCACATAGAGCTTGCGAGAATGCTGTTAAATTCACTGCGAAAGTCTGGTTAGCTGTGATAACCAAGGGGCAGCTTTAGCACACATCCACATGTGTGGGATTGTGGTCTGCGGAGGAAATCTGTAGTTTCTATGAACTCAATTAGTATGGCTTTATCGAACAGATTGGATCCTGTACAGAACCGCAGGAAAAGCTGAAGATATCAATTTCTCCAATGTACCTTTTCAGGTAACGAGAAACTGTTGACTGGGCAGCTGTCATCTCCTCTGGAAAGATTAGAAGCTCCTTCACTGTTTTTACAGTTGGTTTTTTTTCTGCAATGAAATGATGCAGTCCTTCTGGTGGGAGTAAACCAGCTACAGAACCCACAACGGGACGCCAGCACTTGATTACAAACATTGGGGCCTGAATAAGTACTTTGTGTCCTATCTGTGATATTGACCTCAGATGAAATAATGTTTGAGTCCTCAAAGGCACTGATCAAATCAGTAAGACAATGACCTCTTCTAACAGTTAGTATTACGGGACAAGATCGTGGTTCAGGGGGTGCTTGGTCAGGAATATTGGCCTCTCCTGTCAGCCCCGGTGAGAGAGACAATGTGTGATGAGGTGGATCAGACTCTTTTTCTGTAAACAGTGTTTCAGGGTTTAGTTCAACCACACTAATATCCACCCTGTTATCCCCACTAATAATAACAACTGCATCAGAATCTTCACTTTCACCTACATTTGGCAGACCATCCCATGGTAATGTGTCATTCAGTTCCAAATATCCACTTATGGAAGCTCCATCATTAATTACAAAGTTTGATGGTTCTGAATTCACGTTTTCCACCAACAGATCATCAGCGGCCTGATTAGGTTCATTGTCAGTGAGATCTACCACAGAGGGCTGGGTTATTGCATGATCGGCCTCTACGTCTTGAGGCTGCTGTTGTGTTTTCTTTCTGGTACACAGATAAAGTCGCAGAATTTTGACCTTACTTTGCTTATACAACTCATCAACTGTACTGGAAGCATCCACATGCATCTGTGAGCTCTCAATATGAGTTGAATAGTGTGAAAGACTTTTGGTTTTTTTTGAGGTGCCATTGGGGAAAAACTGATTTTCAGCCATAAGTTTGATATTTGACACTGTTTCATTTTTATCTACAGATAAATGCCTTGTTGGGGCGACCATGGCTCAGGGGGTTGGGAAGCGTATCTGGGATACCAGAAGGTCGCCGGTTCGATCCCTGGGCTCTCTGTCCTGGTCGTTGTGTCCTTGGGCAAGACACTTTACCCTACTGCCTACTGGTGTTGGCCAGAGGGGCCGATGGCGCGATATGGCAGCCTCGCTTCTGTCAGTCTGCCCCAGGGCAGCTGTGGCTACAACTGTAGCTGCCTCCACCAGTGTGTGTGAATGTGAGAGTGAATGAATAGTGGCATTGTAAAGCACTTTGGGTGCCTTGAAAAGCGCTATATAAATCCAATCCATTATTGTTCCACCACCACTTACACACGTCACCTGTTTGAACCCACCCTTCTCCTCATCAAAATCCATCCAGCCAACCTCAATTCGTCTCACTGTTCGTTTTGCATTTGTATTTTCTGCCCACTGAGACAATTTCTTTTTAGGAGGCATTCCCTCAGCTCCTGTCAGTCTTTGTCGTAGCCTTGAGAGTATAGATTCTTTCCTGGATGGTGACGTGTTGCTTGTCTGCAGAAGGCCACAGTGGAGACTCTATCGCCAACTTTGGGGATGTACTTTGCCAGGTCACTGTCTGTCATTAAGGGAATGAGAGTTTCATCAATCTGAAAAATATAAATAACAAATTAATAAAAGTGTCAATATTAAAAAAACAATGAATACATACAACTGCATATTTTAGAGTTGTTTTTTGCTATCTACTTTTGATAACAGATACTTTTGGTAATGTGGTACACATTTGTCCAACATAAGATGAACAAAAATTACTTTTTAAATTACTCTTTAAACATATCATGTCATTAATTAATGTCATTGATTAAACCAAAATATGAAATTCAATAATTTATTTTAGAATGTGCATAGTAAATTGTGGATTGCGGCTCTCCGTTCAAAAACAAACACACAGACACACGCACACAGCAACAGCTGCAGTGGCTTACATTCTCATCTTCAAGTTTCTTGATCACATCTTCTTCAACTTTACGCTCTGTTAAAAATTCTCGCAGCCGAGTATCCATAGCTGACCTCCAAACCACATGAAAATGAAATTAGTATTTTTACACTCGGTTATAAATTTTATGTAGCAGATTTTTACATGATAGCCTACCTATAAAATCACTTTATATATGGCAAATCAGAATTTGATAATGATTGTTTTATTACTTAGATATTATCTATGGTAATGAGGAATGGAGCGATTGTCTACTTGGAGTTTAAGTAGTTCAGTATTAGCAATGGCAACCTGCATCAATACAAAATCATTCTGATCACTGTATGCTTTATTAGTTCCCTTGGCAACGTGATACCTGCAGTGAGCTACTGTAACTGCAAGGCTTCATCCGGTGATGCATTGAAAGCTACGGCTCATTTAGCATGCATTACCTTGACAAGTGTGACTCACATGATGCTACTTTCAAAGGAGATGTTCAGCGAAAAAAAGAGGCAATTTTAAGATGCTTTCCGTCTAAAACTGTTATTATTGTCCAGACCAGATTAGTTGCACCAGCTAGTATGGTGATGTGGCCAGGGTAAAAGAGAGACAACTTCGTGACACAGAGAACTAAGGTTTTATGTTGAACATACCTCGTTTATTAGTAGCCTTCAGCCTTGCTCTACTTTGAAACGTCCTACAGTTAAAAATGAGTTTACGGCTACATATTAGCACAACAAAACAACGTGTAGTAGCAACATGAGGATACAACATTTGAAACGTCAGCAGATACAATTTAGAACATAGTAACAATATAGGTCTGAATAAATAACTGCCGAATTGCGGGATAACAATATGAAATAAATATAAAATATAATACACTCACCTTAAGGACATCACCAACAGCAAGGACTCCGTACTATGGCTGACGCAGGCTCTAGTGAATGTGCCCTGGGATGATATATATATATATATATATATATCATCAAGTGTTTCGTGGGCACGTTATACCTATTTCGTGGCCTTGAAATGGTATTTCGTGGCCACAATTTATTTATTTTTTGTACCATGTCATCAGAGGGGCTCCGTACAGATCAGCTGCCTTTACACAGAGAAATGTGAATGCTCTAGAGTTATGGGCAGGGATAGCTCAGTAGGTACAGTGGTGGCCCTATGATTGGAAGGTTGGGGGTTCGAATCCACTGAACGGCTCCCCCGAGGTACCCCTGAGCAAGGTGCTGTCTCTACGCACTGCTCTTTGGGTGCCCAGTGTCTTCCCACTCCTTCTCTGAGTGAATGGGTTAAATGCAGAGAGGGATTTTCCCTCGGGGATCAATACAGTATTCATTATTATTATTATCTTATTAGTATTGGGCTAGGATAAATCAAGCTAGAAGCAGTCCATGAGCTAAAATGAGTGTGACGCTCCTGCAGTAACTGATCACCTACACACAGCTTGAACTGGATTGCCAAAAGGGTTGAAATTACATACAGAGTAAAGAGAGTGGTTCTTATATACAGAACATGCCTCATTCACCCATTCATAAAAGCAACTTTTCTGTGTTTTTTATCACACTCTGATGAATGCATCAGAAAGCAATTCAGGGTTCAGTATCTTGCCCAAGGGATGCAGCCAAGGACTGAACCACCAACCTTCTGATTAGTGACCTGCTCTACCTCCTGATTAACAGTGCACTGTGTGAATTGCCTGTCTGTGTGAATCTCAGGTGCTACTTGTTGTTTTCAGGTGAACACAAAACTTCACAAGACAAGAAGCTGTGGAGTAAACCAAGTGGAGGGGGGTGGCCCAAGGACATCGACCCTGCTGACAAGAAACAAACCAGCCTTTTCAGGAATAAGGTCGAAAAGGACGAGAGCTACATCAACAGTGTTCTGCAGCTGTGCAGAGTAAGATTCAAATGAATCCACAGCAGTCCACCTAGTCTTACTATGATGCATGCTGTCTGGTTGGAGTTTTGGGTTGATGCATGTTGGCTGGATGGTTGCTGGCTTTATGGATAGTTGGGTTAATGCAGGTTTGTTGGTTGGATTGATATTGAATGGATACATGTTGTTTATGGATGTTGTGTAGCCCAGGGTTACAAACAGATAAAAGTTAGAAACCTTTTGTTAGAATTATTACACAAGTTGTTAATGCATTTAAGTTAAAACATTCAAAGCTAAAAGAGCAACACTGGTTACGCTGGTGAGGCTGCTTGGCTCTACACTTGCTGTAGCTGTGCCTCTGACGTAAGAGGAACATTGTTGCTGTTGAAGCAGAGAAGCAGGTGAAAGCGTAATGTGTCTTTTGTTAGCTAGTAGATCTGGAGACTTGAAGCTCTTTCCTTATAAATACACAGTGTTTGCACTAACAGTTACAGCTGCTTAAATGTTAAAGCTGTTCACTTGGTAAACAAATGTCAAAGATTACAGTTCTATGTGATTAGCTAACTGGTGCTGTCTAAACTCACACTCCTTTGTGTTGGTGTTTTGGTTTGGAAGTTGAGTTGTTGTTGTGAGTTGAAAGCAAATGAACATGCATGCCTATTTGCACTGAGTTGTTTTAAAGTAGTGTTTTTGTTTACCACTGGTGTTATTAATTGGTATAATGAATAGAATATAGCGAGTTTGCTGCCTTAAAGGAGCAGTATGGATTAGATCTATGAAACGAATTAATTTAGTTTCACAATCGGTAAGGACCATATTACTATGTAACATAAAAAAATGAATTTGATAGTTGTACAACACATTAGAAAAAAGAACTTGCATTTAAATGTATTGTCCTTAGTTCCTTAAGCAGCAATTTATGGATTATTGGTAGCATGCGTGTGAAGTAATCGAGTGGTGTCGTTATAGCAATGTGGCCAAATATCGCATCAATCACAGCAATCACATCAATCTGTTCCCAAAGTCAAGGTGTGTGTCACGTGTCACGGGGTGGAAAGGGACAAGTTATCTAGGGTTTTTTACTATGCATGTTTTGCTGTGTTTTACCTTTTCAATATTTTAATATTGTACACTGGTTTATTTTTATGAGTTTTACTGCATGTTTTTTATGGTATTTATTTGGTGACTTGTCCTGGAAAGACTCCGCCCCTACCTGATTATAAACCTGATCACACCTGGGAGGTCACAGAGGCCAATAAGAGGGCCTGGCAGACCATGGAGAAAGAGGCTTGAGAGACGGGCAGGCGTGAGTGGTGTCAGGCGGCGGCGCCTGCAAGCCCGGAGGGCTGGTGGAGCTTGGCGTTCAGGAGAGGAGGATACAGTGCCAGCAACACGGAGCGAGCGGTCCGACTGCTGCAGCAACAGGAGGCCAGATTACGTGTCTGCAGGGAATTAGAGGCGGCGAGGCGGGCCGGTGCCGATTGGCGGTTACAAAGAAGCGGCGGGCAGAGTTAAGAGCTCTGCCCACCCGGGGTAAGTCTTTTGACTTGTCCCCTTTAATGAATTATAGCTGCCTAAAAGAATAGTGACTACCGCTGCCTTCCTTTCTTTAGCGCACCGGGGCGCAGAACGCGGAGAGGAAGGCGAGGACGCCGCCGGGTTTCCCTCCTGCACCGCTTCACTGGATTTTTAATTCTTAGTGACTCTTATACACTCAAAGTGAAATTTGGTGGTTTATTGCATTTACAAGACTCTAACATGTAATTTGAACACAATGAATTTATGTTTCTAAGGTGAACGTAATAAAATCATATAAGATCTACATGAAATTCACCAACTAGCACCTCTTAAATTCTTGTTGATATGACATGATAAAATCTAACAAGAGTGGTTAGCTGCCTTAAAGACTCGCGATATCACAAGATCACGTGAGATTCTAAACAAGAGGCAGGAAAGCACATGGTTTGCTCCACAGTCCTCTTGGAAAGGTAAGAGTGAATCTATCTTCATCCATCTTGATGAAAATACTTTTTGCACAAAGGTATCATTAGTTTGTCGATTCTTTTCAGTTCTATTTATTCACATTTGTTCTGTTGTTGTTGTTGTTGTTGTTGTTTTGTTTTTTTTAATCTGTTTATGCCATTCTAGCTAGCTAACACGGCAGCACGGTGGTTAGCACTGTTGCCTCACAGCAAGAAGGTCCTGAGTTCAATTCCAACATCAGGCCGGGGTCTTTCTGTGTGGAGTTTGCATGTTCTCCCCGTGTTTGCGTGGGTTCTCTCCGGGTACTCCGGCTTCCTCCCACCGTCCAAAGACATGCAGCTTGTGGGGATAGGTTAATTGGATAATCCAAATTGCCACTAGGTGTGAATGTGCGAGTGAATGTGAGTGTGAATGGTTGTCTGTCCCTGTGTGTTAGCTCTGCGACAGACTGGCGACCTGTCCAGGGTGTACCCCGCCTTTCGCCCTATGACAGCTGGGATAGGCTCCAGCGCCCCCCGCGACCCTGAAAAGGATAAGCGGAAGCGAATGGATGGATGGATGGATAGCTAGCTAACACATTAGTGCAAGAATATAGCACAATGTCATGCTAGCATGATAGCCTAATATGAAAGACTTAGCTACTCCAAATATAGATATTGTTTATAACTTAAACTCTGCACATAAGCTAGTTTGGCTCTACCACAGAGACTGTTGTGATAAATTTACATTTTACGTGTGGGTTGTTGAAATTTGTAAGTTGCAACTGATGGAGAGTGGTTTATTTAACAACTTGTGTTTTTAGTACACTGAGGAGGAAAGACAAAACATGAACAGATATGTTTTCCTGTTTTGTTTTTTGTTTTTTAAATTAAATATTTTTCTACTTAAACTTAGACTTGCAGTTCCCTCCTGTAAAGATAATAAATGTTTAATCTTATCAGGTGGTGAAAGGTCTGGAGAGCTGGCAGGCCCGTTCATCAAATTCATGGTGAGCTAATATTTTTCTTAAATTATCACATTCCCATGTTAAAAATTTAATATATTCATTTGTAAGTGACATAGTTTTGAGACCAAGAAAACATTGCATTCTGATTTTATGTACACATCATCTAAACTTTCTTGAATTGGGGGTATGGCATGATTAAATTAATACAAAGTAAAAAACAATATTAGAATGACAGAATTGTCTAAAATGCATGAATACTATTTGAAAAGATTAAGACTGTAAAACAATAGCCTCTGTATTTCTCACAAATTCCTGGTAATTCAGTTAAAAGTTCTTTAATCCCACTGCTAGGTCGTTGAGATGGATTTCCGTATATATTTGTTTCCCCCCCCCCCCCCCCACTCTGTGTACTGATGCTGTTGAAATCAGAAGAGAATACATCGCCAAAGGTCTTTGCGTGTACCTGAATGAAGATCCTGAGCTGGTGAAGGATTACCTGGTATGTTAACTTGCCTGTATCCTTAACTAAGGAGATGATCAAAGATAAGCTTGAACTACATGCAAAAAGTTTCAGGGGATGGGGTTTTCCTATAAATTACCGGTGGCTGTAAAAAAAATAGCTTTTAAAATGGGAAAAGTAAGAGCTTTAAGTTTCTCACTGGATACTACACGTAGGGCTACTCGATTATGGCAAAAATGATAATCACTATTATTTTCACTGAAATTGAGGTCTCGATTATTTGACGATATTTATTTAACCCTTTAAGACCTACTATAGAACAAAGTCCGCCAGAGCTTATATTATTTTTTTACATGTTATAGTGCCATTGGGAGCATTTCAAGTTGCTATACATCAATACAACTGTTATAGCCCATATTTTAATAATATGTATGCATTAAGTCCATAGTAACTACATTAAAATGGAGCACTGTAACAAAAAATAATTTCCCCCAGGGATCAATAAAGTATTCTGATTCTGATTAATTGCAAAAAGTGCAATAAACTACAAAAAAATTGAAAATCGTTTTTTACATATATTTCTACTTGGAGAAATTTAAGAGGTTTATCCCTCAAAACTTTAAATGCAAAAAATAGTTTACAACAACAGGAAATTTATTTTGAGTGTCTTCATAGTTTTATTTTGGAGATAAAGCAATTTTTATATACTGCAGGGAAAACAATCCTATGATTCAAATTTGCAAAGAAAACAGCATGTGCATCAAAATAAACTATTTCCAGCAGTGCAATATGAGTTCTAAGCATCCCAGAAACTATTCAGTAAAGTCTAACATGACTTATAAAAACACCAGTATAGGTGTTTAAGGCCTACAAGTAAAAAAACTACAGTTTCCGCGAAGATGACGTCACTTCGGGTTTCTGGCAGGAAATGGCGGACGTGCGATAGTTCGCGCTGACGTCTGTTTCAATGTGGGAAGTGTTGCGAACAGCTGATCAAATCGGCAAAGCGCGTTTCTGGAATATTATGTGTTTGTTCCTGCTAGTGCGTTTTGTGCAATTTTTGCAACCGTGACCTAGGACAAGCTGATAGCATAAGATGTAAGTACGACTCCTCTGGTTTCATATGCAAAAAATTATTGCGCTAGCTTACGCGGTTCCGGTTCTACAGGGATTTAAAAATAGTTACGCAAAACGGAGCATGCCCGCTCTGACTGTAAAGGTTAACAATAACAATGTATTGAATAATGACTTTAACAAATAATATAAAATAGTGTGCAAATACTGATAACAGTGCAAATGTTTGCAATATAAGAAATAAATGTAAACATCTGTTTAGTGAACTTTGCAGTGGTGCAGCTACAACACCGTAGCAAAGTTTACACACGATGTCTGACTCGGCGAACCCATAATGTTTCCACACCACTGAAGTTTTTTTTGTTTTTGTTTTTTTACCCCTCTTTTCAACCAACGGCAGTCACTCTCCTCTCCAAATAACTTCTGCTTAGCTTTCCGAGCTTCCCTCGGGTCCTCTTAATTGTTGTGACGCGTGTTGGAAACAAGAGGTGCGCTCGATTTGCCACACGGAGCAGCGCGAGAGTAAAGCACGAGGGAGGGGCTAATAATCGGCTCAGTCACTTTTAATGATCGTTGAAAGCCCAGATCGTAATCGTGATTAAAATTCGATTAATTGAGCAGCCCTAACTACACGCACCATTCTTGAGTGTTTTATACTATCATTATTATAATATCATTATAACCTCATTCATACAAGATTTTTATGTAACATTTACACTTCAATGGATGTATCAGGAGCAACTTGGGGTTCAGTGTGTTACCCATTGATAGTTTTAGTATCAGATTAGAGAAGCCAGGGATTAAAGCAGTAGACAACTTGCTCTACCTCCTGTGCCACAGTCACCCCTATCACAACTCAAGATTTTGAAAGACAGAACATTGTTGAGGTATTGAATGAACTTCTCTTGAGTGAGGAAAAATATCGGGCAGTCATTTTTGATTACATTTACATTATTATAAGGCTTGAATGAATAAAGCTTTTAGGTATTTTACATTAATGTAAAACAGATGTACTTTTAAAACTGTTTGCAATGGACATTAGTGAGAAATCATTATCTTTTTTTTAAATTTGTTTGTTTTATTGTCACAGGAAGTTGATAGAAAGCATGGCCACTGCCATAGCAGAGACAGTCTTTGGAATCTGTGTCATTCGGTCAGAGGGTGCGGAGCCAGCGATGACCCTCAGGATGTTATGATTGTTCTAGAGGGGGTGGAAGTGATGGGTGAGTTGGGCAATGTAGTTTTTGCAGTGACAATGTTGCTTGGTCTGGTCTATTCACTGAACCTGAAATTTGCTAGAAATTGGAGAAAACAAAAAGATGTGTATGACAAATTTGTATTTACCTTTTAGATGTAATAGTGAAATGTATGTTAACCAGACTCTAGACTTTGTTAAATGCTCCAAAAAATTACTCTTTAAATTAACTTCAAATAATCATGGAAAGAATTTCCATGTGATTAAAGTGTTTTCTATTAGCATTAAAGACTTGTGTTGGAATAACTTAATTTGTATGAGTTGGTTTAACTCAATTAACTTAAGCTGGGACCAAATTTAGTAAATTAGTTGGAGAAAACCTGAATTGAGTTGGAACAAAACTCTTTGTTGGATCAACACTATTAAAATATATTGGATCAAAATGCAGTAAATACATTGATGAATCAATCTTTAATTAAGTTGGTCCGACTTGAGTGCATTAAGTTGGAGTAACAGAATTGCATAATGCTAAAATAAAGCAATTTAATCACGTGGAAATTCTTTCCATGATTTTTTTTTTTTTTGTTCATTTAAAGAGTTGTTTTTTTGTTTTAGTGTACCGTGGCGGACGCCACTGGACTTTTAATGTTGTGTTTTATTGATTTTTATTGTGTTGTCCCCTGGCCAGGGTTGTTTTAATTCATTTTATATTTTTAACTATAAATATCAATCTGTCAATCCTTTCCGTGGCCGGGTGAGGTTTCCCATGTTGAGTCAAATTAAGCCGCAGGCTCCACAGTTTTTAATTTGTGTGCTTTCCCTTGGCGACTCCACTGCTCTGTCCGTTTGGAGGAAGGTTTCCCTCCTTTAAAAACACTGTGGAAAAAATAAAATCACCTTTGCTCCGTTACACACGCAGGAGCGAACCGCAGCCTTGGGCTGTATATTTTGCCCCTTGGTTTAATTTCCAGTGGTCTTTGGCTATTGCATTGTGCATTAGCATATGCGAAGGGCCTGTCCCCCAGCTCCATCTGTCCTCCTCAGAAATGGCAGTAGTGGCCCTCTGATGCCCTCTACCCAGTCGGTGTAGAATTACCTGGCAGACATTGTAAAAACAGCCCCTTGCTGCTGCTGCTGCTGAAGGTTGAATGGCACTATTTGGGCCTCCCCCAACAGAAAAAGCAAGAACTGCGACTGTTCTCGCTCCCATCGGCTGCTCATGGTGCATGGCAGTCCGCAGCTCTCTCCTCCAGGCCCCAGCGTTCCAACTGAAATAGGGGAGGCATGATTGAACAATGGCTGCCAGCCATGCTGAACCCACAGCACCACCCCTGGATGTTGCCTTGCATGGAGGGAGAATAAATAACAGACTGTGACACTTGCACTTCGATTAGTTGATTAGTAGTGTATGATAGCAATAAATCAACAAAAGGATCAATGAGTGCATTTCTGGCTCTGGTCACACCCCTCATTCTATGATGTCATTCTAATGGTATCATGTTGTCCAGGTCATGGAGGATGCCATCAGACTGAACAATGCTGTGGACACTCATCCGGAGTATTTTAAGGATGAGGAGGAAGTGGAGGAAATTCAGGAGTCACCATAAAACGCGAGGTTTTTTCTGCCCTTTATCCCCGTCCCTCTTCTCCACTGTTTCTCCCCCCTCTTCCTTTCTCCCTTTTCTTTTCCTCATTCAAGTCAGTCCCGTATCTAGCGAGTGAAAATAAAAAATATAAAAAATAAAAAATAAGATGCAGCAATTTTACGAGGAAAATACTAAAAAACGAAGACAAAGCCAATGCTGCAGACAGAAAGTTAGAAGAGGTCATTGAAATGTATGATTCCAAAATAAAGCTTAAGAGAACAGTAAAAAATAGTAGTGTGGCCGTCAATGCGGTTAAGGAACGCGAGGAAGAACGTCAATCCTCGCAGTGTTGGATTGACGGTGTTTTGTGGCATAATACACAGTTACAAGACGAAAATGAATTTATGGTGACCAAACTGAAGATTTAACAGATGAGAGAGCAAATGGGCAAAGCGAGTGGAAAATAAACCATAAAAGATGAATCAAATAGACCATTACGGCAAGGCTGGGATGGTCAATTTGGTAAAGTAAATCCGTTGGGCATCTTTTCTCGCCTTCAGACAATAATTCTGATGGCCAAAGAACCAAACGGGACAGGCAAAAAAAAAGAATAAAATGCACTTGAGTTTGAAGTTGAGGAATAACTCAAAAGAAGCTATATGACAAGGGAGTGAATTATGGAAAAAAGAAAAAGTGATTGAAGTAGTTTTAAAAGAGTGACTTAGGAGTGCCCTCGTACTGAGTGATCAAAACCAGTGATCACTGTAGAAAGAAATAAAATAATTTAACAAGGTGGTAATGTTTGAACATGTATTTGTCTTGTCACAGCAACTTATTGAGAGATGACTGTGTGTGTGTGTGTGTGCGCCTCTCTTTCAGGAGAGGAAGCATAGCAGATTTGGATAGGAAATTTATAGTTTAGTGTTGATACGTTGTTGTAATGGGGTTATCTTATGCTGAATCTAAGTATGTTAAAGTGCATAAAGGGGGCGATTGTTGTGTGCAAATTGTGTGGTTTTAACAAGACTTTCGGTGTATTGAGGAGGTGAAATTACATGAGTTGACCTGGGAGTGTCAGGACTCTGGTGGCACAACTTTTTGTTTAAGATTTTTGAGGTTGTTGTGGAGATGGGTTGATTCTGTCAGTTAGGTTTGGGTTGTTTTTGTTTTTAATAGAGGGAGTTTTATTAAACATGGACGTCTAAGAAGGGGCCCATTATTTTTGTAACAGTGCACTTAAAGAAAACCTGTCAGGTGCTTTGATGAGCTAATAATCAGCTCTCTTTTTTTTCTCATTTTTGTTCTAAGCAGGCCTGCAACAGTGAATAACAGCGGTGACAAATTCTCGGGAGAGCAAATATAAGGTGGGCTTTCCAGATTACAACTGGCTGAGGAGAAGGCTACCAGTGGGGACCTGATCAGATTGAAAGTCCCTGTCTAAAAGGAGGTATGGGTTCCCCAAGCGAATTCGGTCAGATAATGGGACCCATTTTAAAAACAAAGATTTGGCGGAGGCAGAACAGAGGCTGGGGGTGCAACACACGTTTGGAACTGTGTATCATCCTCAGTCCCAAGGGAAAGTAGAAAGGATGAATCTAAATTTGAAGAACAAAATTTGTGCTCAGACGGGGCTAAATTGGGTCGCATCCCTGCCCATTGCATTAATGATCATAAGATGTTCTGTTAACCAATCCACAGGCTTCACGCCGTACGAGCTGTTGACAGGACGACAGTTTCCAGGTCCCTGGACGGCAGTCCCGGCTGAAGAGAGTATAAAAAGTAACAGAACGCATGCAGAATATTGGAAAGAATTAAAAGCTCTTGTGTCTAGTTTCACACAACAGGTTGCAGCAGGAGTGACCACGGTGGACAGGTCCGACGCCAAGGTGGTGTGGCTGAAGGTCATCAAGCGAAAGTGGAAAGACCCGAGGTGGACGGGGCCATTTGAAGTGAACGCTCGTACCACAACAGCGGTCCAGTTGAAGGGGAAAGGCCAGACCTGGTTCCATTGGTCTCAATGTGCAGTGGCAGACGAGAGCTTGGTGGAGACAAGCTCATCCCCAAATAGTCTACCTGGGAAGTCGAAGAAAGAAGAGAAGGATCCGGGGCGTCTCTTCACTCAAAGAGGAGGTGCCAAAGAGGCGTGAAGCGTGATAGGCTGGGGCTCCAGCCTAGAGTTAGAGGAGAGTAGGGGAACCAAAACCATGGGCTTGTGGGGAGATTGGAAAATAACTGGGGTGTTGGCGTGCGTGAGTGTTCTAATGTTTCTTTGTTTTTTGGCAGACAGGTGAATTGCCCAGACGCAGAAGTCTACCCGCTTCAGAGTCCAAATTGATTGCGTTGCCAAGGAAGGTTAAGCGTGAAGTCTCAGGTAAAAGGGATGAGTGCCTCAGCATATATGGTGGACTAGAATTAGACTATGTTAATGGGTCCACCACTTCATTCACGTTTGATTTGTGCAACGTTTTTATCTGTAAGGGAGCTGACAGTAGCTGGAGGGGATTTAATGTGTGGGTGTGTTGGGATTATGCTGTGAACACATATTGTGAAAGGGGAAGTCGTCCTTATGCCAATTGGTGTCGGAACTGGGATCAGGTAAAAGGTTACACTGGGGAAGATTGGGAGGCGTCAGAGCAGGGGCCAGAGAATGAGCTAAAACTTCAGAGAGATTATAGTCCGGCCCAGAATCCATTGACCTTGTCAATGGGGAACTGGTGGCGTCAAAATTCCTTATATTTAGTTCTGGGTGTGGAAACTGTAGGGATAGATCCAAAAAGGTTAATAAAAGTTAATTTTCTTAGTAAAGCTAAACCAATGAGGCCTGTAGTAAGGGACAATGGGACATCACTGATAAAAATTAACCAAAACTCAGATAGGAAGGTAGTTGCAGTTGACTACACTCGCCTGAAAAGATTTAATTGAACGTGCCACCGGATTCAGTGACAGCAATCTCTGGCTGGATTGGGTGGCTCAAAATGCTAGGGAACAGCATGTAGATGATTGTGTTGCCTGTGCTACAGCTAGACCTCGTTTGTTTACTGAGCCTGCGCCTCTGTATCCAGAGGATGAGTGGGGTTATAATTGCATGTTGAGATTAACTAGAGAAGCTGTGGCCACGGGTGACTGCATCACACTGTCAAGTTTATATCCACCAATTGACAAGCGTACGCAGACAGGTTCATTCATACCTAAACAAAATAATTACACCTGTTTTGAATTTTCTACGGACGCCGTGAAATACACTCTGGGAGAAATTGACCCTAGTTGGTGTGAGAGGACGCTCACGGGAAGGACCACAAATAATGTAAGTGACCCAAACACCATAATAGGTACATGGGCTAGAGGTGGGTTGTATTATTACTGTGGACATCACACCCTTTTGGTGCATGTTCCTTTGGGGAGTGTGGGGACATGTGCTATGGTGCGGTTAGGAGCACCATTGATGCTAATAGGGAGTAGGGTAAAAGCCATTCCACAACATGACACGCGTACATTGACAGTCAGATGTAGGAGACGCATGTTGAGGGAAAGAAGCACAACGGGTACACAGATTTATGACCCGAGAACTGACTCGCCTACCTGGATTGACTCGATTGGAGTTCCCAGGGGAGTTCCTGATGAATATAAATTAGTTAACCAAATAGCAGCAGGATTTGAAAGTGTGTTCCTATGGATAACTCCAAATAAAAATGTTGATCGCATTAATTATGTTCATTATAATTTGCTGAGGCTCTCAAACCTTACCAGGGACGCCATGGTGGGCTTTGCAGAACAACTGGGGGGGGAACATGCATGTTGTTTTTCATCTGCGGTGACGCATATTACTGGTCATCATATGTATGTTACACCCCAAGTATTGTTCGGGGAAGATCGCCGCTGTTTGAGTGATCGTGCTCTACTTCTCCCCCCCCATATATATTTCAATAAAATCCTTGTTTTGACGCACCTTATTGGGACTTTGTAGTCGTTTGTCTTTTCTTCAAAATACGAATCGGGACAATAATAGCGAGTCAATCCAGTCCAAAAGCATAAAGAACTATTTTACTATGACAAATAAAACAAATGAATGAGCTCATTTTGCTGAGAGTGGAGAATCTGATTACTTGCGCGGGAGGCTCCACTATTAGCAATACCTGGTGTGAATACATGGTGTGGATGTGTGTGTGACTGGATGAAGGTGGGGATGAATAAATGTGGACAAACCACTTGCCATGCCAGCAAGAGAAAGGGTTTGCTTTGCTTTTGCCATAAGCAAGGGGAGTGGAAGGCTTAATTCTGGCGATGTTGATTTTGGGTTGCTGATGTTTGCTTTGAGAAAATTTCTGTTTTATTGACTGGGGTTAGATTATGGTATTATAGTATATTGTTGGGAGAATGCTAAAGGGGAAACATTTTTTTGATATAACTCATGTTACCATTAACTGAAGAAACACATGACTGATAACTGTTCTAAGTTTATTTTTATAACACAGATTGGATCATAAGGGGGAAAACTGAGTATGGAATGTGAAGTTCAGGTTTTGTTTTTAGGAAGTTCCAAGGATGCAGGCTGTGGATAGAGCCGGGAGTTCGAAAAGATGTGACATGATGATTAAATGGATTTCATTCCTTAAAGACAGGTTTGCAGGGTCGGAGCAAATATACCTGAGAGGAGGATTGCTGAGGTGTTTTGAGGGATGATATGACTAACTGTATTTTTCTTTTAATTTCCTAAGCTTGGGTGGAGCATTTTTAGTTTGACACATGAGATGTGTCAAAAAAGGGGGAATTTAAGGTTTAATTTGAAATGGGTTTTAGGATTATTTTATAACTTTTGGGGTTTTTGATCATTTAGAGATGGTAAAACTGAAGCAGAAATTGTTACTCTAACGGTCCTAGGGACAGAAAATGGTCCCGCCCGATCAGCGGGCGAAGCCGCTGCTGCACGCCGGAAATGAGGCTTCATTTCCCGCAGGTCTGTCAAAGCAGCCCGCTGTTGCTCTTGCTGTTTTCCAGCCCCGGGTCAAATGTGGAGCAAGGGCGCCACCCGGTGGACAAATAAAATTACAATTCTAAGGCCTCTTGTCCAAAACAAAAACGAAACCTAAGCCGTCACCCAGATGTTAACGGTAATAATTCTGCAGTGAAAAATAGCGTTTATAATGGCTTTCAATGGGGCACAAATCGACCCTAAGCCCAATAGTGTAAGTTTATTTGTAGCTTAGCCACTGAAGCTAATTGAAGGAAGTCGGACTTGAATTTTGAAATAAAATCATATCAAACTTTTTTTTTTTTTTTTTTTTTGGAGAATTTGGCTATAGTCCATTCAACACTGTGCAAATGGCATGTAATCAAAATTTGAAAATAGCCACAAATCGACCCAAGACCCTCCAGGGGTAAGGAGCAAAATGAAATAAAAAAGGCTATACCAAAAACGGGTTATAACATAGGAAATGTGAGTGTTAAAATGAAGTTGGTGTTAACACACAGGAGTTGTTTTTAGGCAGCATTTAGCTATGATAAAATGTATGCATGAGTAATTGCTTATATGCTTAAACTTAATTGATTAAAATGGTTGTTCTCTCTTGGATCTTTTAGTAGAATAGGCGCTTATAATGATTTTCTTGTGAAAGGTGACTTTAGATCAGAGTTAAGGCACTTGCAGCAGCGACAGTTTTGTGTACAGGATGTTGATGATCAGATAAGGCGAGCAATAGGAAACATGCAGGGACGTGAAAGCAGCGCTTAAAATGATGAGTAACGTTGAAGAGTATATATATATATATATATATATATATATATGTGTGTGTACAAATACAAGTCAATAAGTCAAGAACATAATTAGGATCATGCTTTTGATTAAAGAGTCCCAAACATAAGTTAGGGAGGCGCAGGAAAAGCTGTTTTGTTTCCTTTGCAGAAGGTCTCGGCGACCACAGGGGGGTGAGGATCCTGGAGGCCCGAGGCCTGATGGACCACAAGAGAGGGACGCAGAAAAAACCTAATCTTACGCATGGAGTGTTCTCAAGTGGGAGCTGGCATTTTATTATTGGACCACCTAGATGACATGAGGTTGTCTGATTTGCTGAGCCAGAGGATGGATGTCAGAGAAATGAAACAAGTAAAGTGTAGTGACCCTCTTTTTAGGGAAAGTGGGTCAAAAGAGGGAGTGTGGAGATCAGGGAAATTATTTTGCTGCTATTGTTAATAATCATCATCATTACCATTGCATTAATAATATAATCTACAGCACTGATATTGCATTCAGATGTTTAAACATATTGGCACCCAATTAGCCTTTGTTACAGGTGCAGTTATAACCAATTTAAACTGAGTTGAATCTATAATAAATGCTTTTGATTGAATGCTTGTTATAATCTTAAGTGTGTATGTGCTGATTCTGTTGATTCTGAGTACACTCTGTGCAAAGTCAGAGTGACAGGAAACTCCGACTACTCCCCCCACGCGTGTGTTCATTAAAATCAATTGTTTGACCAAGCTCTTCTGGACCATGGTTGTTTTTACTCTCCTTCCTCAATATTTGAACTCTTAACAGTTGTCAAGTATAAAAGTTTTGCACTCTGTCACGGTCTCGATGTCTGCCCGGCCGGCTCCGCAAGGTTACATATGTTTATTGTGTTGCTGCTTTCTTCCACTCGTCATTCTGCCTGGGCGGAGCTCAGGCCCACGCACCTGTCTGCAATTACGCTGCAACGTGTCCTGTCTGTATGGAGACTGAGAGCTGCCAGAGTAATAATGTAGATACAGGCCTCTTTCTCCTTCTGCTGGTGTTCATGGTTTTATTCCATTGATGTTGCTATCATTTGTAAATATATTTATTTGGTGTTATTTTATCAATTTTCTACTACTGTCGTTCATGTATTTAATTTTTTTTGTATTTAAATATGATTTTTTTTAAAGTAATGCTGCGAGATGGACAGTTAAAGGTTTCATTGAATAAAAAAAAAGATTTAAAGATGACTGGTGGCGGAAGCAGAGCACAGACTGTGAGAATCTATCGCCATCGTGTGGTGCAGAGATATATTTCCATTGAATTTAGACTACGAAAGCTTGGCTCACAGAGCAGCTGCAACACGAACAAAAAACATTAAATAGCAACATATTATATTATATTATATTATAGTGCAAACAGTGCAGGCTTCAGCTCTGGGGAAGAAGCTGTTCCTCAGTTTGGGTGGATTCTGTCACTCACAGCGTTGTTAGCCCTCTTGTGCGCGCAGACTGCAACCCCCCCCCTCCCCTGCCCCCCCACTGTGCGTTGCCCTGATATCTGCAGTGTGAGGTTGGATCGCTCATTTTCATCCCCACACTGATGCCACTTATTTCGGTCTTTGTTTGACATAAAAGGGCATATTTGTCACTTTATTGCAACTATATTTGCACTCTTGAGCTCCTTCATTCACTGACTGATTATAAAGTTATTACTTGCGTTATGTATTCATCCTTTTGAACATAATTAATGAAGCCACATGTAATCACTAAAATTTGTATTTTGGGTACAATAAGAGAGTTTCAGATGGAATGCTGTTTTGTTTAAATTTCACCAACTTGCTGATGCCCACGGTTGTGAGTGCAGCTTCTTACTGTACATGGGTGGATGGTTGTAAATCACATCACAGATGCCAAAAACCTCTCAAACCAAGCCCTCTTGCCGGTGATGCTGTGCGCAACCTCGTGACAACCACATGACTGATACTAACTCCTGAGCTGACTGTATGCTAACATGCGCCACAAATAAGGGTCATATTTGGATTTAAAACAATCACCGAGAAGCTTCCACTGAATGCTACTTTCCCCTGCATGACACTGAAATCATTAACACATACTAACCCTCACTTATGCTCTTCAGTTTTCTCAGAAATGGATTAAGCCTACACCTAAACCAACGGATATGTTCACTGACTTTTTCTCTTAGTCTGGAAATACTTAGTCAGCCCATTACGCAATTGAATTGATTATCATGACCCTCACTAATAGCCACTTACTAAACTAAGAGTAATGTGCAAAACCCATTAGCCAAAGTAGTATAAATATTTTAACTTTTAGCAAATCCAGCAGGTTAATTAAGTGATTTCACATCATATGTTCAAACAGCTTGTCAGTTTTTAATATATCCCATGTACGCATACTTAAGCTTTAAAAATAAAGAAAAGTGCAATGACCTGATAGATGTTTGCTGAAAATTGTGGTTTACATCAGCACCTACATTAAAATACAAAGACCCTGTTTTGTGTGAGCTGCTCGATACCATGAAGCAAGACCTCTGAACATCTCAGTTTTTACACACACACACACACACACACACACACACACACACACACACACACACACACAAGTGCAAGCAAATGGTGTTTTATATGCTGTTGTCTAAAATATTATAAAATAAACCGTCTCTTTTTATATGTGGGGGGGGGGGCACTCAAAAAACGGAGGGGACAGGTTGGCACCAGAACACCACAGGTCTGCCCCGAGATGAGTGTGAAAATGTGATTATCAACAAGCCCACCTGGACTTCAGTTAGGTCGCACGCTTGTCCAGAGTTCACTTTGTCTTCAAGCGTTTTAATTTAAAACATAAAGTGAGGCCTACCCCAAGCTAAAAGAAGGCAGATTATGTTCTCAGATAAAGCAAGCAATGAGGGCGAAGCAGAGAAAGTACCTGCACAATACATTCACATAAATCAAAATGGAATTTCTTTGAGGACACAAACATCTGGGGAGTAAACAGCTGTTTCAATACCTAATCACAGATTGTGCTCTCTGTTTTACACGTTTTTAGTAAGGCATAATTAACTAAAAGGCTAGAGAGATGAAAGGATGCCAAGCTGATACCAGGCCTCAGTCACATGTAGGGATGGGTATCGAAAACCGGTTCTTGTTGAGAACCGGTTCCCACTGTTTCAATTCCTTGGAATCGTTTGCCACTTTTAAAAACGATTCCCTTATCGATTCCAGTCGCCCCGAATGACGTCATCACGTTGAGTAGCGTCTTTTACCCAGTAGGAAACACGGCGCCTGAGCGGCACAAACGCTCAAAAGTTTGGTTACACTTTATGAGAAAGGATGACAACAGGGCAACGTGCAATACTTGCAAAGTAGAGATTTCATCAAAGGGAGGAAACACTACGAATATGCAAAAGCATTTGCTCAAAAAACACGCGATTGCTTTCAACGAATGTCGTGTTTTTGATCCGCTCCGGACTAGCGAAGCTCAGCCCAGCAGCAGCGGTAGCGTTTCCACGTCCTCTCCCGTTAATACTGCAGGTAACTAATCAATTAGCATTGCATATTATGTTAGCGCGATTTACCTTATTACAAAACCTGCTATTACTGTGCGTTGCATTTAGATAACCATGATGAGAGAGACAGAGTCTGGCTGGCTCAGATGCTGGCAGTTCTCGCTGCAGTCTACCGGTAGCGTCTCCTTTCAGGCCAGGATAGACGAATGTCACCCAGCAGTGTCTAAGTTTGTGGTCAAAGGCTTGCACCCATTTGCCACAGCAGATGCCCCCGATTTCACTTTGGTAAGTGAATATGTTTAATTGTAGGCAGGGACATTACTGGATATTCTTGTGTAATTGCTACAGAATAATTTATGTTAAACTTTGTTATTGCTACAGGAGAATATTTATTTTATTATTTTACATATACATTTTTTTTCCTGGGGACCCTGTGACACCCCATTGAAGAGCCGTAGGCTGTGAATCTCTTAAGATCTCACTGTTGGGTTTGTAAGGCCATGTTACTCCTAAATTTCTATCTTGTTCAAAGAGAAGATATAAAACAAAGTTCTAAGCTAATCGACTTTAGTGTTCTCCTTTTTTAAAAAAAAGAATCGATAAGAGAATCGATAAGGAATCGAATCGTTAAACAGAATCGAAAATGGAATCGGAATCGTTAAAATCTTATCAATACCCATCCCTAGTCACATGGATTGTTTCTTAAATTCTGAAATTAAGTGGACATGCAAAAAGATCTGGCACTTCATATATTAAACTGAGAAGCTGTGCTGACCCAAGAAAGCGCCCAGAAATTTGGGCAAATGTCTGCTCTGAAGTTTTTAGCCAAACCAAACTGCAGGTCAGTTTAAAGCGCAAAATTGTGCAAGTAGTCCAAACTAAACCGTTCTTGAGATGCAGAAATGTTGTCACACACAAAAATCAGACGATTGTGCCTCCAAACAAATTGCACTTACAAATGCTTGTAACATAAATGATGAAAATAGTAACTGCAAAGTTGAGACTGAACAGTGTTTCAGTTAAAGTGATAAGCTAGCCATTCAGCTGACTCATTGGTGATTGCAATGATTGCAGGTTTCATTATAGAAGAATATCAAGGAGAAGACAGATGGCAGGGAGTCAGAAACGGGGGATGGAAATGCAAGATATTGAGGACAACTTATGAGCCCAGGCGTCAGGTGTGAACAACAACAATAACTGGGCTGTATTTAGGTGTACAGATCACATGACCATCAAAAGAGCAGTGTAGGAATGAGAGAAGATCAACAGGGGAGCACACAAAGAGGTTTATGGACACAAACTGGGAGAGGTGGCATGCTCAGTTGATCAGTAGAATACCACACTAGACTTTCTTCCAGGACGGTTGAGGACCCTGTTGTGGGGGCGAAGCTTGGGTCCAATGTTCCCTCTAATTTTTCATGTGTCTGAGCGAACACACAAACTCTCTGAGCGGTCCCTTGGACCACTGTGAGCAACAGCAGGCGTGTGCACTGTGGTCACGTCAGCATTGAATCCATCCAAGTTACATGGTTTATTAAAATAATCAAATTACAACATTTAAATTTATGTTAGACTTTTTTTTTAATTAACTCCTTTAGCCCACTTACAACAAAAATTTAAAAAAAAACTTGTTCATGACCTGTGTAGTATGTTAACACTATTGGAAGTAAAAATAACTTGAACTCCAATTTTGAAAACGCAACTTTCTTTTTTAAAAAAAAAAAAAAAAGCTCTGACTTGTATTATGAGTATGAGTCTGTGGTCTGGGAGAGAGTCCTGTAACTCTCTGTCTGCAAAATACAGTATATAATGACCAATGTTGGGCAATTAATTATATAATTACGTCTTCAAAAAAGTAACTGATCTATGCAAACAAAGTTTTTTGCAGCTGTTTACTTAAAATGCAGCCAAGGCGTTTTTTTAAATAAACATTTCAAACTATTTACAGAACAATCAGCTGTTCTGCATCAAATTTGATGCCACACAAATTATTTGTGCCACTCCAAAAATAATTTCAAATCAAAATCAAATCAAATCACTTTTATTGTCACATCACATGTGCAGGTACATTGGTACAGCACATGTGAGTGAAATTCTTGTGTGCGAGCTTCACAAGCAACAGAGTTGTGCAAAATACAATAATGTAAACAAGCAAAATACAAGAATGGCTACATCTGAAACTAATAAATATATGTACAATATATAATAGTATATGCATTTCTGGATGTGTATACTAAATATTTTTCTACGTGTGTGTGTGTGTGTGTGTGTGTGTGTGTGTGTGTGTGTGTGTGTGTGTGTGTACACATATTTTACAAATTAAATAGAGTCAACAATAAATAAAATATATAAAAATATACAGAGTTGAGACATGTGCAAAACAGTGGCGTTACTGTACAGTATGGAGTGCATAATGTTAAAGTTCCAGTAGTGAAGCTGAGGTGTCTATGAAGTGTTCAGCAGTCTGATGGCCTGATGGAAGAAGCTGTCTCTCAGTCTGCTGGTACGGGACCGGATGCTGCAGAACCTCCTTCCTGATGGAAGCAGTCTGAACAGTTTATGGCTGGGGTGACTGGAGTCCTTGATGATCCTCCCCGCTTTCCTCAGGCACCGCTTCCTGTAGATGTCTTGGAGGGAGGGAAGCTCACCTCCAATTATCCGTTCAGAGCACCGCACTACTCGCTGGAGAGCTTTGCAGTTGTAGGCGGTGCTGTTGCCATACCAGGTGGTGATGCATCCAGTGAGGATGCTCTCAATGGCACAGTGATAGAAGGTCCTGAGGATGCGGGGGCTCATGCCGAATCTTTTCAGTCTCCTGAGAAAGAAGAGGCGCTGCTGCGCCTTCTTCACTGTTTTGTTTGTGTGTACTGACCACGTAAGATCCTCAGCCAGATGTACACCAAGGAACCGGAAGCTGCTCACTCTCTCCACAGCAGCGCCGTTGATGGTGATGGGGGTGTGTACTTCTCTGCACCTCCGGAAGTCCACTATCAGCTCCTTTGTCTTTGCGACGTTGAGTGTGAGATGGTTGTCTTGACACCAGTGGGTCAGGGCGCTGACCTCCTCCCTGTAAGCCGTCTCATCACCATTGGTGATAAGACCCACCACTGTAGTGTCGTCCGCAAACTTCACAATGATGTTGGAGTTGTTAGTGGCTGTGCAGTCGTAGGTGTAGAGTGAGTACAGGAGAGGGCTCAGTACACACCCCTGTGGGGCACCAGTGTTCAGTGTGATGGGGGATGAGGTGATGCTGCCCAGTCTGACCACTTGGCGTCTGTCAGACAGGAAGCTAAGGATCCAGCTGCAGAGGGAGCTGCTCAGTCCTAGATCCTGCAGTTTCCTGTCCAGCTTCGAGGGAACGATGGTATTGAATGCTGAGCTGTAATCTACAAACAGCATTCTCACATACGTGTCTCTCTTCTCCAGGTGTGACAGGGCAGTGTGTAGTGTCAAGGCTATGGCATCATCAGTGGACCTGTTGTGGCGGTATGCGAACTGTAGAGGGTCCAGTGACCGAAGCATTTGCTTACGATGGGGGTCAGGGCTACAGGTCGCCAGTCGTTCAATGAGGAGATGGTGGAGGATTTGGGTACAGGGACGACGGTGGCCATTTTGAAGCAGGCTGGGACTACAGACAGAGAGAGGGAAAGGTTGAAGATGTGCGTGAACACTGCAGCCAGCTGAGCCGCGCATGACTTGAGGACGCGGCCGGGAATCCCGTCCGGACCAGTAGCTTTGCGTGCGTTCACCTTCCTGAAGCACTTCCGCACATCCTCCTCAGACACAGTGTGCGCACTGACGTCATCCGCGGTGCGCACACTGTCCGGTCTCATGGTGTTCGCTGTGTCGAATCTAGCGTAGAATACGTTTAGATCCTCACACAGAGAGGCCGTGGTCTGCGGTGTGCTGGTTTTCCCTCTAAAGTCTGTGATCGTGTTTAGTCCCTGCCACATACTCCGAGGGTTGTCGAACTGTTGCTCCACCCTGTCCCTGTACTCACGTTTGGCTGCTTAGATAGTCTTCCGGAGTTGGTAATGTGCGTGTTTGTAGTCCGATGTGTTCGCGGAGGCAAAGGCGGTGCTCCGTGCCGCCAGTGCCGCGCGAACATCTCCGTTAATCCAGGGTTTTTGATTTGGGAAGGATTTAACTGTTCTGGATGGGACGACATCTTCCACGCATTTCCTGATAAATCCGCAGACTGAGTCTGTGTACTCGTCAATGTCCCTAGCAGCCACGTGAAACATTTCCCAGTCCGCGTGATCAAAACAGCACCGCCCTCCGGGTTGGAGCTTCCTGTTTCAGCTTCTGCCTGTAGGCGGGCAGGAGCAGGATGGAGCGGTGATCTGATTGGCCGAATGGGGTGCGGGGGAGGGCTTTGTACGCATCCCGGAAAGAGATGTAGCAGTGGTCGAGTAGCCGGTCTCCACGAGTGTTAAAATGGATGTGTTGGTGGAGTTTGGGTGAGACTTTCTTCAGGTTTCCCTTATTAAAGTCTCCGGCTGTGATAAACGCTGCCTCTGGGTGTGCGGTTTCCTCACTGCTGATCGCGCTGTACAGTTCCCTGAGTGCTCGGTCAGTGTCGGCTTGTGGGGGAATGTAAACAGCCGTAATAATCACTGCTGTAAATTCCCTCGGTAGCCAGAATGGCCGGCACTTAATCATCAGGTACTCCAGGTCCGGTGAGGTCCAGGTCCACTTATGCTTACTCCAAGCACCGCTGCGAGTTTGGCCGTCAGTGTCAGTTTTCGGATTCGCCTGCTGAGCTGCTGGTGGAGATCCACCCGGACCCAGTGGCGTGTCTAGAAAATTTTTGTTGGGGGGCCAGGTAGGGGCACAGATTTGGAGAAGGGTGGCAGATGTAATTGGCAGATAATGTTTTAAAAAAAAAAATCTACCAACCGTTAACCATAATTCAATAATCCTATAAACCTAATAACCGAATGCGCTTTTAATTCTTATTAGAATGAGATTTTAACCACTATGGTGCAAAGTTTTTAGATACTGCGTTGATAAAGTACAAGAGATACAATCAGTGCTTTGTCAGTGTTTACTCAGCATTCAAGGACAGCAATATTTGCATAATATTTTTACTGACATATAGTGCACATATGTTTTGGGCAAAAACATTTTTGAATATTAAAATACGAACATTTGTAACAAAGAATTGACAAATTAGCCAATGCCAATGCAAAACCAATGCCTATTAAAAAAAAGAAGATAATCTTCTCACAAACTGGTGTTTGATTTTGAAACAGGAAAAAAGTGGGGAAACAACTGAAAAGACTAACATTTGAATAAAACCTGAAAGCAAGTAAATACTTTCTATGCTGCCTTATGGTAAACTTTGGTAATATTGATCAAGAACAACACTGGCTGATGATGAAATACAGTCAGCTGGCATGGTGACACTGCCAGTATTAACCTGCAGGGCTGGACTGGGACAGAAAATCAGGCATTTTGACTAGAGACCGGCCCACCAGGTATTAAAGCCATAAAGACTTTGACTGAAAACAAATGCTGTTGTGACAGTGATGTACACTGTCTTGTTGGTATATGTATGATTTCTATACATTTTACGTCAGATAAAAACTTTGGTTGTAAGATTTAGATAATTATTTAATAAAAGCTAGATATTTTAAATGAGAATAAGAAAGAAAAGTATTTCTTTGTGCCCCACCTTTCCCTGTTAATGCCCTACCTGGCCCCCTGGCAAAACTTTCCTAGATCCACCCCTGCACAGTTGCCAGCTGTCAGCTACATAAAAAAGGATCCTGGTGTTATTTGTGTCTCAGAAACAGTTCATAACTTCCCTTCAACTCATTCATGTGAACTAAAAGGTAAACCTGTTTCTCCATCACCTGTTCAGCTCTGATGATTCAGTAAGGACATCTCCTGGTTTCATCTTCATGTTTCCCTCTCACCACATATCCAAACCGATATCATGACCAGCAGCTTTTACAGCTGTGACTCCAGCAAACATCAGCTGATACTAGAAAGTAATATCAAATAAATTCTAACAACAGCTGATCAAGCTTAAATGTGCTGCTGTTGTTTAGCGCGACATCTGCTGGTTTCCTCTTTCTGGCGCAAAGTGGGCGATAAATAAACAAGGGAGAAAAGCCAATCAGCTGATCATTGATCAGTTTCATGATTGAAGTAGCAACAGGAGAGGCAGGGGAGAGGATGAGAGGAGAAGAGGCAGCTGTGCAGCGTAACGACAGAATAACTCCAGCTTTGTGTCTTTTTTTCATTATAGCGAAAGTCCGGGACAAACTGTGTTCCTTCTCAGCTCAATACGAAACGTGTAATATTTTCTCTGAATGAGGGACCATTCCATTTTTTTAAAGAGCCGTTGGCAACTCTACTAACTAACCTTATGAATAAAATAAAGTTCACTATCAGTAACGTCATAGCACCCACCCAGCTGTATATAAACTCTGTCAAGCTGGCTAGAACCAGTACTAGTTATTGCAACTGAGGGTAAAAAGTCAGCACAACGAAAATAAACTCCACCTAAACTTGGTTTATATCTGACCCAGATAGACTGCAGGTCATAACTTCTTACCTGAAGTTCAGTTCACCTGACACTCGGACTGGCGGTGTTCCAGATCTACTGGCGTTTAGATCAACTGGCGTTGGTCGAACAGATGTGTGGCAGTCTTGCGTTTCAGGAGCTGCTACCGACAAACCAGCAAAAAAACGCCAAATGTGTCATCTGTGACACTTGTGAGGTTATCTCAAACACACTCCGTCAGTCTTGATGCTGTTGAACAACAAAATGTTTAAAATGTGGCGAGTTTATCTGGTGATATCCTCATTCGCGACGCGATCGCGAAAACAGCAAACAATTAACACCACGCCGATGTTGTTCACAGGACAGCAAGAGTAAACGATCGGGAGACTCTTGTCGTCGTTATCGTTCCGCTCGCACGGTTTATTTCTCCGATTTCAGCGTTTTTGCTTCACAACTACAGCGAGCAGTTTACTTTGTGCACTAACATGGAGTCGAGTCAACCAGCGCCACCTCTGGCCAAGTGCCACAGCCTACAGCCAGATCAACCTGTGACACACATCTGCACCACGTTTGAATTCGTGTCATGCACATTTGTACCTTTCAACTGTGTCTGTTTGTGCGTCATGCAAATAAACCTTTGAAAAGAATGAAATGACACTAATATTTCACTAGTGTTGTAACATCACATGTCGTTAGCGTAGTCTGTCTGTGTCTTTTCTCTGCGAACAAACATTTTAGAGTTGGTTGTTATATACAGTGTGGTTAATCTAATAAACATTTGTAAGGAGATGGCAGTTACTGTGAATGTACAGCAGGTGATTAGTAATAAACAGTCAGACAATGACTCTGACAATCTCATTCAATCTTGCAGATTGCACCTTCTGTGGAAAGTGGTACCACACAGTGTGTGTGGACTTTCCCTGTGCCGAAGGCGACTACAAATGTTGTGGGTATTAAATAAACAGTAAAAATTGATCCCTGTTGTCTTTGCTTACTGATTGTTTTTAGTGTTGACAATCCACATTGCTGCCATTGCATCTTTCAACATGTTTGTGGGTAGATTTGGATGTACCCGGGGTAAGTGCAGCCACTCAGCCTCTACTCACTGTGATCATAGCAGCAGGTGCAGATGTGTCACAAGTTAATCTAGTAGTAGGCTGTGGCACTTGGCCACAGGTGGCAGCAGTGGACTGACCCCCATTTGAAACTGCTCCAGCTGCTGTGTGATAGTGGATCTGCTACAAATTGAAGATCATAAGCAAGTTTTGGAAATGAACCCTTGTATTATGTTGAAGAACAAAAAAATGACATTTTGTTGCGGGTCATTTTGACCCGTACTGTGTAAATCCACTCAGAATTATCCAAAAACTGCAATAAAACAATAGCACCTTTATTTTCGATTAGATAAACATGTAGAACACAGACATACAACAGTTAGACTTTCCATAACTATTTTAGGAACAATTTGGTTTTTCGTTCTTACAAACACATTTCTTTTGAACTTGCCCAACGTTCTCAGTTTTTCAATGCTCAACATTTTCGATTTTGTCCACATGATGGACAGAATGTAACGGTGTGCTTTCTGCAGATGTACTTCTTGCATTTCTCACAAAAAGTGCTTGTTTTCAAACAGGAACCTTCCTAACTAAGATTTAAAACAAAAGATTTCTACGTCTCCTACAGTCTCACAAACAGATGACAAAGCAAGCGACACACCTGAGTCACTGACTTTCTTATATCAGAATCAGAATCAGAATGGGTTTTATTGCCAAATGTTGAGCGGGTTTACAACATTAAATTCAAAAATTCAAATTCAAATTCAAATTTTATTTGTCACGTACACAGTCATACACAGTACGATATGTAGTGAAATGCTTGGACAACTGCTCGTGACCTAAAGAGAACAAAAAAGGAAAAGGCTATGAATAAGATAGGAAATAAATATGAAAAATTAAAAAGGGTAAATTTAACTAGGAAGGAATAAAATATAAATTAAGGTTAAAAATGAAATAACTGTACAACAAAATACACAATATAGAACTATATAAGAATGTATGAAGAAATCTAAATATAAATAAATATATACACAATAACAGCAGCTGTACAAGTATTAACCGGAAATGAAGAATATAGTGACCAGTGTTGTGCAAAAACAATGTCCAGAAAGTCCAGTGTGTGTGTAAGAACCATATGTGTGGGTCAGTACTGTGTGGTGGTGTGATTGAGAGACCGTATCGCCTGCGGGAAGAAGCTCCTCCTCAGTCTCTCTGTGTTGGTCTTCAGGGAGCGGAATCGCTTTCCTGACCTCAACAGAGAGAACAGTCTGTTGTTGGGATGGCTGAGGTCCTTCACGATCTTCCTGGCCTTGGTCCAGCACCGCCTGCTGTAGATTGAGTGCAGGTCAGGGAGCTCGGAGCGGATGGTGCGCTCAGCTGACCGCACAACCCTCTGTAGAGCTCGTCTGTCCTGCATGGTGCTGTTCCCGAACCAGGTTAAGATGTTTCCCGCCAGGATGCTCTCTATGGTGCACGAGTAAAAGTTCCTGAGCACCTTGGAGGGCAGTTGGAAGTCTCTCAAGCGTCTGAGGTGGTAGAGACGCTGTCGGGCCTTTTTCACCACGGTGTTGATGTGACAGGACCATGACAGGTCCTGCGTGATGTGAACTCCGAGGTATTTGAAGCTGTCCACTCTCTCCACTGGCACCAGTTTTCCAGATTCCTAATCTCCTTCAGGTAGGCCGTCTCGTTGTTATCAGAGATCAGGCCCACCACGACGGTGTCGTCAGCAAACTTGATGATGGTGGTGGAGCTGGTAGTGGCCACACAGTCATATGTGTACAAAGAGTACAGCAGGGGGCTCAGAACACACCCCTGGGGGGCTCCAGTGCTGAGAGTGGTGGAGGCTGAGACATGTCCGCCCATCCTTACTGCCTGTGGTCTGCCAGTTAGGAAGTTGGAGATCCACTGACACATAGATGAGCTGAGTCCCAGATGCTCCAGCTTGGTGGTGAGTGTGGAGGGAATTATGGTGTTAAATGCAGAGCTGTAGTCTATGAAGAGCATTTTAACATAATTCCCCCTTCTAGTTAGGAGTTAGGATATTAGGAAATTGCTGCGGTGCTTCAGTGCAAACATACTGTTATAAATTAAGCTTAAATAGACATGAAAATAAAAATAAGAATTAAAAGTGCTAAGTAGATAGATAGATATATACATGAGTGCAGGTGGTGATCAGTGCCAAACATGGAATGATGCAGTGAACACAGCGTAGGGCCATGTGTTAGTGGTGGGAACAGTCATATCCACTCACACTCACTGACTGTTTATTACTAATCACTGTGTAACTGCTGTGAATTCACAGTAACTGCCGTCTCCTTACAAATCTTCATTAGATTAACCACACTTATACAGACTGTATATAACTACCAACTCTCCAGCCATGTTGATGGATTGCCAATATTGGCTGGAAATATTCATTTCCAGGGAAAGGACACAGGCAGATGATGCTTACAGGATGTGATGTGACAACACTAATGAAATATTGATGTGTCATATTTGTCCAAGGCGTATTTCATTGTTATGGAAAAAGAGAATATCAAAATCATGATGACCAATTGGAGTGGTGATGTCTATGACTTTGTGTATATAATTTGGAATTTTGTACAAATGTAGGCCAATAAGGAATATATGATATCATTTCATTCATTTCAAAGGTTTATTTGCATGACGCACAAACAGACACAATTGAAAGGTACAAATGTGCATGACACGAATTCAAACGTGGTGCAGATGTGTGTCACAGGTTGATCTGGCTGTAGGCTGTGGCACTTGGCCAGAGGTGGCGCTGGTTGACTCGACTCCATGTTAGTGCACAAAGTAAACTGCTCGCTTTAGTTGTGAAGCAAAAACGCTGAAACCGGAGAAATAAAACGTGCGAGCGGAACGATAACGACGACAAGAGTCTCCCGATCGTTTACTCTTGCTGTCCTGTGAACAACATCGGCGTGGTGTTACTTGTTTGCTGTTTTCGCGATCGCGTCGCGCATGAGGATATCACCAGATAAACTCGCCACATTTTAAACATTTTGTTGTTCAACAGCATCAAGACTGACGGAGTGTGTTTGAGATAACCTCACAAGTGTCACAGATGACACATTTGGCGTTTTTTTGCTGGTTTGTCGGTAGCAGCTCCTGAAACGCAAGACTGCCACACATCTGTTCGACCAACGCCAGTTGATCTAAACGCCAGTAGATCTGGAACACCGGCGCGAAATTTGATTCCCTGGTAGCTGAATGCAGTTTACCGTTAGTGTATTAATGGTTTAATAAAATCACGTTTTTACATCCATTCCAAGGCCATTAACACACATGGGCAGCTGATAATAACGTTTAAAGGAAATATCTTGACGCCGCACTTGTTTAAAATATAACAAGGGTGTCGCAGCTGGGGTTTGATAGTCGCGTTTTAAGCAATGTGGGAACTTTTTCAGCATGTAATCTGAGCTTGTAATACGGTGTTATCACTATAAGTAATCGGTCTGAAAGAACAGACGGCAGAAACTGTCGGAAATCTGGAGAAAGGAGTCACCTTAGTAGTGAATATTAACACATTACAGCATTCTAGTCTTTTTTTTCTTCCAAACTTGAAAGGGCACAAAAGCATGCTCAGACTCTGCTCTCCTGTGTCCAGTAGTCCCAAACAAACATCTAAATTTAAAAATGAAAACTTTGCATATCGAGAGGATTCACTCTAAAGATTTGGTTTATTTTATTTAATTTACTGATTTTTTTTAAATGAATATTTCTTTGAACTGAAAGAAGTTGTACAAAAGGTTTTAATGTGTGTGATATACGGTTTTTACCCATGTAAAAATGTGGTGATAAATATCCTTACATTGAATTTAGAGTTTGTACTACCATTTATCTTGCAGACAATGAGGTTGATGGTGACACAGTTGACTGCGGTCTTACTGAGACTATGGTTGCATACCTTTTCCAAGGATCCTTCAAAAAGCAGGTTAAATTCAACCAGTTTGTGTCAAGGATGAAGGAATCTTCAGTCAGTCTGACTCTACAGACTGTCTCTCCAGAAGACTGGCAACCATCTACTTCGTCAACTTCAATAAGGTATTTTCTTATTTATAATGAAGTTAGTATGTCTGAAGCATACATGTTGGCCGTTATGCACTTTTAGGATTTAGTTAATATGATCATTGTTTCTACCATATGTATTGTTACTGTAGTGTTTTATACTTCAATTCATGCAATAAAAACAAACACTTAACTGTTTTCACAGCAATGAAAATACTTTGAGACTGCCAGCCTCTTTTGAAATTCCAAGATTTCCCAAAAATCTGCAACTAAAACTGGACAACAAAGAACCGTGCCATAAAAATCCAAGGGACAGACACACAATAATCAGAGTTCTATATGAAGCTGTGGCACAGTATACTATGTAAGTTAATCAGGGTAATGTTAGCTTGTTGCTTTAGAAAAAGCTGAATCTGTCATATTGAAAATAAACGCTACATTACTAAGAAACAATAACTAACACTTGATAAAGTTTGTTTGTCAGCAGTTGCTCTAACACTTCTGTTTCTTCTGATATTACAGGTATCCCACAAATTCTGAATATGTGCAAGCTGTGAAGACGCTGGTAACGAAGTATCCTTTCCTCAAGGATCATGAGGGAAATGGTTATGTAAGTTAAATTTAAAATTAGCATAAGGTTCCTTCAAGATTACAAAGTAAAAGTGAAGCTTTTTTCGATCTTGTTTTGTTAGTAAGACAATCTGTAGCCTCTCAGTAGGTTTGTATGAAGTATGTGTTACGTAAGGCCCAAAATGGCCTCCGTACAAGAAAGTAGTAGCTCTAATATTGACCAGTAACGAACCACCACACGCACACTGTAATGGGTTACACAAGATTTATTTGTTCTTTCTCCGGGTAAAACTACTGGCTGAAGACACAACTCTGGCCAGGAATCCAAGGCCCAAAGCCACCGCGGTCAGGGTTGTTAGCCTTTTCAGGCCTGACTTCGTTCGAGGCTGGGTCTCCAGATCACATCCTGGGAGCTGGAACTTCCCCAAAACTGGTCCAGTTTCCTTGTCAGGGGCACAGAGAGTCTCCAGTCCAGTGTTTGTTTTCCTGCCTTCCAGCACATCCACTCACATCCCAATAAGAATGAGTCCTCCCTCCAACATCCTCAGTTTATTTTAAAAGCAAAACCAGGCCAGGTTAAAAATCTTTTCCATTAAAATGTGCACACTTCATCCTGGATCTTCGAGGCTTCCCTGCTTCACCAGTGTCCTACTAAAAAAAACAACGACAACCCCTACTTCCTGTTTCCTCTCCCCTTTATAGAGAAGGGCTCCAATCCTCCCCAATCAGCTGCTCCCTGTATTCAACTCCAAATAGCTGGCAGCTGGACTAGAGTAGAATCTCCACTCCCACATGGGTGTGGCCCACACCTCACATCAAACACAAAAAAACACCAAAGCATGCAATTAATACAAAACAAAATCTAAAGAAATGCCAACCCAAAAGCTTAGTGGGGGATTCTCTCCATCCTTTTCCACCATGCTATACTCTGTAACATATGTTTACTGATTCTTTGTTGGGTGTATTTTGTGTAGATTGTTTTTACAGTAACTTATGTTTCTGTTCAACAAGCACACATGGCATATGTCTTTGAGACGTAAATTCAAATCAGAGCGGGCACCACTAGTCGACAGTGAGGCAGTGAGGCGTTGTAAGGAGAAGTTTGGTTCTACGAGGAGAGGGCAGCCTAATAAATGTCAACGAACAAGTCAGAGAAATGTTTGTCAGGTTGGTGTGAGGGACACCTTGAGCTATAAAATGTTCTTGCCTCTGTTATTACATCTAAAACTAAGGATTAGGGATGCAACTGTACCTTTTTTCAAACCGAAACAATACCAATACTTGGATTAGAGCACTTGCTAATACAAAGTACCAGTGCTAATACTTCTACCTCACAAAAAATTATTAATTGGAAGGCGCTAAAAGAGGGTGAACTAGATTTAAAAAACAAAAACAAAAAAAACCCATTTTAAATATGACTCCAAAACTAAAATTTCAAGTTAACAATTAAGATTTTATGTGAAATTATTTCAGAGTTTCCATATTTTAAATATTGGTTCATGGTATCGGTTAACTTTAACCGATACGAGTTCTTTGTGATGCACAGATCGTGTCAGCTCTAATTGTATATTTAGTCTTATGTTGGGTTTCTAATCTGTTTTGACTTTCTCTTCTCACTCTTGCTTTCTTTCAAGGGACCATGCGTCCAAGGAGAGGATTTATTATCCATAGACGCCCACTTAAAGGTCATACAGTGCCAATATCAGAAGATGCAACCAGATACCATGGTGGTTCATAACCGTATGCAGCAAACGTTTGCTTGGCGGCAGAAAGAAATTGCAAATGGTATGCCTGTGGAAGATGTGTTGAAGAAGTACCCCTTCTTAGGGATGCCTACTGGTGTAAGTCAGAAAGCTGAATTGAACTTGGAAATAGCTGTCACATTTAACATGTTTATAGTAGTATATTTTATTTGCCCTTGACCTTGCTTTCTTCATCTGTCCCTCTTTCCTTTTTTTGTATGTTCATGTAACTTCTTACAGTATTGTTGTTAAATTCTATAAAAAAAATAATTATGCAGCACCATACATAATTAATATCAACTTTAGATTATTTCATTTTCATACACTGTTATTTTGTACTGAAAATGAATTTTTTACTTGTAGCTGTGCAACGAACTCAGGTGGATCCAACCAACAACGGGTAATGTAAGCCAGCGAAGGTGATTGGCCTTACACGAGGGAAAACCCCACTCTACCAGCTCTACCTTGATGCAAGAGAGGAGGCTCTCACTGATGACCTACCAGGTATTTGCTTTTTTTTTTTAACTTCAAGGCTTCCATTTTATATAATTTTTATAGGTAACTGGAAATGCCAGATAAAATGCATGGGTGATCTTGTGTTTTGTTGTTTTTTTGGCAGATCTTGACACAAGGGCTGCACTTTTATTCCTGCCATACGTCTTCAAGGAGAAACTGGATCTCTTTGTCATACTTGGAGAGGTGTGTGTATTAAAATATTTAGTCTATATAAAAGGAAAACAAATGTATCTTTTGTTAAGAGACTAAGATATTGCTTTCCTCTACCTTCTCTTTTGACTTCAAAGGTTCATCCGAAAACCCCCTATCCAACTGTTCAGCTACTTCATGAAGACTGGAAACCAGTGTTCTCCAGAAGCGCTCCAAACATTGTGAAGTTGGATGGCAGTGAAGTGTGCAGAAGCTCGTGTATTTTTGAAGGAATCATCTCTTATTTCTGCTTGTATTTTGTCTTCAACCTTGCTTATCCAAAACATCTGAAGAACACCCTGATTTTTCTCCAAAAGTACATTGTGAAAATAGATGAGGGTGAGGACCGGCCTCTGCCAATCACAGTCACCAGACAAATAAATCTTCTGTATTGACCACCATGCCTCAGCCATATCAGTGCTCCAAATGTGGCAGAAGAACCTTTAGTTTGACAAAGCTTATTCAGCACATAGGACTTATTCATTCCCATGATGCCAATTTTGATATAACCTGTGGACTCAGTGACTGCTGTTCTTCCTTCAAAAAATATGAATCTTTCAGACGACATGTGTATAGGAAACACAGAGAGCAAGTGTTGTGTCCCCATAAAGACTTAGATGAAAATGAGCAGGAGGTAGTCAGTCCACACCCAAATGAATTTGCAAATGACATAACTGAAAATATTGAAACCCCTCCATCCTGGGATGAATTTTTGATAAATTTCAGAGACAATCTTTTCAAGTTCATTCTTAAGTGCAGAGAGAAAAATTCTTTACCGGTCTCTGTTCAGGAAGAAATTGTGGAAGACGTAAATTTTCTGATGTGTTTTTTCAAGGAGAACTACGATGCTTTTATAGCATATCATTTAGAGAAAATGGGTCTTGACGTGTCTTTGTGTCCAGAGGTTAAAAATGTCCTGCATTCAAATGAATTTTTTGAGAAGGCTTCAACAGCTATTCGATCTCCTTATTTAGTCAAAGAACATTGCAAATCAAAGATCAACATGACAGAGCCTGTTCATTGCAAATTAAGAGACTCTGTGGGTCATACAGTTAGCTCGTATTCATATGTGCCTGTTGATAAGGTGCTAAAAAATTATCTTTCTCATGAAGACATAAAAGATCACATTTTTTCAAGTGGCAATTCGGAAACTGATGAATTTCTAACAGATTACTCTGATGGAGAAATCTTCAGACATCATCAATTCTTCAAGGATAACCCAAATGCACTGCGACTCCATTTTTATGAGGATGAATTTGAAGTACTTAATCCTCTAGGATCTAAATGATCCAAACACAAACTTAGTGCATTTTATTACACTGTAGGCAATTTGGACAAAAGGTACACTTCTCAGCAGAGGCACATTCATCTAGCGTTATTGGTACGCTATTCTTTCGTTAAGCGGTGTGGTTGGCATGTTATCCTTAAACCTTTGCTTGATGATTTGGAAAAACTTTCCACTGATGGCTTTACTTTTACCATTGATAAAACTGAACACACTATTCATGCTGCTCTTGCAACTTTATCTTGTGATAATTTATCAGCTCACATGATTGGTGGTTTTTCTATGTCATTTAACACTGGTAGAATTTGTCGGTATTGCATGGCTTCTTATGAAGATATGAAACAATCCTTTGAGGAAGAAAGCTTTGTTTTAAGAACATCAGAGGTTCACCAGTATCATCTTGCACGAATCCAAGAATTTCCGGATGATAAAACAATATATGGTGTAAATAGTTCATGTCCTTTTGACAGACTGAGTTATTTCAGTGTTACACAAGCTTTACCACCTGATGTAATGCATGATCTGTTGGAAGGTGTAGTTCCTCTAGTTATGAAACTAGTGATTTGTAAAGCCCACACTGAGAAGCATATTACAATTAGAGAGATCAATGAAGAATTGCAAAAAATGCCCATTGGTCAGAATGACAAAACAAACAAACCAGTACAGTTATCAGAAAGACTACAGAGTGTTGGTATTGTTGGATCAGCATCTCAAAAGTGGTGCCTGTTCAGATTGCTGCCATTTCTGATGGCAGACCGTGTGCCACCTAATTGTAAATATTGGCATGTTTTTCTTCTATGTCGTGAAATAACAGAGATTGTAATGGCTAAAAAAGTGCGAAAAGAGAATATTTTATTGTTGAAGTTGCTTGTCCATGAGTTTCTCACAAAACTGAAAAGTGTATTTGGGGATGTAATTACACCAAAGTGTCATTATTTAATCCACTATGCAAGACTGATTGAAATGTTCGGCCCTCTACGTTTGTTATGGTGTATGAGATTTGAAAGTAAGCACCAGTATTTCAAAACGTTGTCCCGCAATTGTAGAAATTTTATGAACATTGCTACAACTTTGAGCAACAGACATCAGTTCAGACAGTGCTGGGAGTTTTCTAACAAAAGTTTACTTGGTGAATTTGAAAATGTTTTTGGAAAAAGTGTGACTACACCATTTTTGTCATTACCACTGGAACTGCAACAAGCACTGACAGTCTATTGTGGCTTTTCTGAAGTTGATAGTGCTAAGAAAGCTTTCCAGCGTGTGTCAGAAGTAATTGTGAACAGTGTCAAATACTGTGTAAGAGATGTGTTTGTCATTGATGTACTGCATTCAGAGAAGATTCCTCTGTTCTGGCAAATTAAGTACATATTTAATATTGACACAATGTGGGTCTTTTGTGGAAAAATTCTCATTCCTCTGTTATATGACAACCATTTTCATTCATACAGTGTTAGAGTTGATAGTGAATGGACGTTGCTAAAACCTGGACAGGAAATTGATGTTGCAGCTTATGACACATACTCTGTTGATAACAGTTTGTATGTAACAGTTAAGCAATGTATTTAAGAAGGTAATAAATGTGACAAGTATTTTTGACTTTGTATCTTCAATTTTTCAAATCTTGAGAGGAAAAATGTAGGAAATCTGTGTTTAGATACTGAACCTTTAGAAAGACATTTTTGTACTCCTTTTAAGGGTTCTTTTTTGTACTTTATACTAAGGGTACAACTTTGCCCTTTAAAGTACAGGTTTGACATGTAAAAGGTACAAATTACAAGGGTACAAATCAGTACCCACAGTTTAGGGTACAGAACGGTACCTTAGAGGGTACCACCCCAGTGACAAGCCATTGTACCCCTATAGGTACATTTCTGTACTTTAATTTCTGAGTGTGAATGATTGATGAAGTTGAAAAGCTTAAAACTGAGCTTGACTAGGCCTTCCCCAGAGTCTCCATCAACACCACCTTTCCTCAATTCTTATGATGTATTACCACCAATTGGAATAGGCCATTAGAAGTATACTTCATCTTGTCTCCCTCTATTCTCTTTCCATCACCCCCAACCGGTCGCAGCAGATGGCCGCCCCTTCTTGAGCCTGGTTCTGCCGGAGGTTTCTTCCTAAAGGGAGTTTTTCCTCCCCACTGTCGCCCAGTGCTTGCTCAAAGGGGATCATTGGATTGTTGGGGTTTTCTGGCTTTTTCTGTAGTGTTTTCACCTTACAGTATAAAGCAGCTTGAGGAGACTGTTGTTTTGCCATGATGCTATATAATCTTAAATATAACTGAATTTTCTAAACATCTATTATAGCATCAAAGTAAAACAAAAAAACTAAAGTATACTTCAATGAAATTAATCAAAATGTCGAATCTGGCAAAAAAAAGAAAAGAAAAAAGGTTTCACCTTTAAATAAAAATCCAAATCACAAAAATTCTGATTTTTGTTGTGTGTGGGGGTTTTTGTGTGTGTTGTCAAGTATAAAAGTTTTGCACTCTGTCACGGTCTCGATGTCTGCCCGGCCGGCTCCGCAAGGTTACATATGTTTATTGTGTTGCTGCTTTCTTCCACTCGTCATTCTGCCTGGGCGGAGCTCAGGCCCACGCACCTGTCTGCAATTACGCTGCAACGTGTCCTGTCTGTATGGAGACTGAGAGCTGCCAGAGTAATAATGTAGATACAGGCCTCTTTCTCCTTCTGCTGGTGTTCATGGTTTTATTCCATTGATGTTGCTATCATTTGTAAATATATTTATTTGGTGTTATTTTATCAATTTTCTACTACTGTCGTTCATGTAATTTTTTTTGTATTTAAATATGATTTTTTTAAGTAATGCTGCGAGTTAAATAAAGGTTTCATTGAATAAAAAAAAGATTTAAAGATGACTGGTGGCGGAAGCAGAGCACAGACTGTGAGAATCTATCGCCATCGTGTGGTGCAGAGATATATTTCCATTGAATTTAGACAACGAAAGCTTGGCTCACAGAGCAGCTGCAACACGAACAAAAAACATTAAATAGCAACATATTATATTATATTATATTATATTATATTATATTATATTATATTATATTATATTATATTATATTATATTATATTATATTATATTATATTATAGTGCAAACAGTGCAGGCTTCAGCTCTGGGGAAGAAGCTGTTCCTCAGTTTGGGTGGATTCTGTCACTCACAGCGTTGTTAGCCCTCTTGTGCGCGCAGACTGCAACCCCCCTCCCCCGCCCCCCCACTGTGCGTTGCCCTGATATCTGCAGTGTGAGGTTGGATCGCTCATTTTCATCCTCACACTGATGCCACTTATTTCGGTCTTTGTTTGACATAAAAGGGCATATTTGTCACTTTATTGCAACTATATTTGCACTCTTGAGCTCCTTCATTCACTGACTGATTATAAAGTTATTACTTGCGTTATGTATTCATCCTTTTGAACATAATTAATGAAGCCACATGTAATCACTAAAATTTGTATTTTGGGTACAATAAGAGAGTTTCAGATGTAATGCTGTTTTGTTTAAATTTCACCAACTTGCTGATGCCCACGGTTGTGAGTGCAGCTTCTTACTGTACATGGGTGGATGGTTGTAAATCACATCACAGATGCCAAAAACCTCTCAAACCAAGCCCTCTTGCCGGTGATGCTGTGCGCAACCTCGTGACAACCACATGACTGATACTAACTCCTGAGCTGACTGTATGCTAACATGCGCCACAAATAAGGGTCATATTTGGATTTAAAACAATCACCGAGAAGCTTCCACTGAATGCTACTTTCCCCTGCATGACACTGAAATCATTAACACATACTAACCCTCCATACCCTGTAGGAAACTCACTTGCTTGGAATAACATTTCAACAGGGAAAGAGTTGAGAGCAAATGTCCTTCTCTTGAACCTTCTGTCAGTCAGACAAGTGTAGCTTGGGCTTTTCTTTGCACAGGACAGGATTAACAATGGCGACATAAACGAGCTAAGGAAGCATAGAAACTGCAGAAAGGGCGTATGGCTCCTGTGTCAGTGAATCCAAACTACCTCTATGTTTGAACAAATCCAGTTACACAGCTCAAGAAAATATTACTCTAACGGAAGAAAAAGGCAGTATGTGTCTCAGTAGTACTAAAAAGCTATTATATCAAAACGTAAAGGGAAAACAGTTTGATGAGCTGTATAGTGAACTGAAACTGAAACAAAACGAAGCCTATCATTAGGAATACTGACTTTTTACAACTTCAGTTCTTTTTTCACTCAGTAGGTAAGAGATAAGATAAGATAGAACTTTATTAATCCCTCGGGTGGGTTCCTCTGGGAAATTCGACTTCCAAAAAGCACAGCAACGACCGAAGTTACAGTTACAGAATTGTTATATATATATATATATATATATACACACACACACACACACACACACACACACACACACACACACACACACACACACACACACATATATAAATACAGAGACAAATATAAATAAAATATACAAAGGGGATAAATAGAATAAATAGGAATAAAAAATAAAAATACAAGTGAATTGCACATTTCAAGTATTGAGTCTATTGCACTGTTGACTATTTACAAAAAGTATTGCACAAGGTATTGTACAGTGAGGTGAAGAGGCACTACAGCTTAGTTGTTCCCCCCTCCTTTGTCCTCCTGTTTCCCCTCCCTCTCCCCTCCCGAGAGGAGTTAAACAGTTTGATGGCGTGTGGGACAAAGGAGTTTTTAAGTCTGTTAGTTCTTGTCTTGGGGAGAAGCAACCTGTCACTGAACAGACTCTTCTGATTGTTTATGGCCGTGTGCAGAGGATGCCCAGCATTGTTCATAATGTCCATCAGTTTCTTTAGGTGGCAGCAAACTACAAACAATGGTTGCATTTTACACTCATCCGTTTTCATTAGAGGCAGAACCCAGAAGCACATCCAGGTTTAGGTCTACTGCTTGGTGCTACACAGAAACAGGCTGAACAGACTGGAACTCACATGAATTTGGACGAATCGAAGTAAGAATGTCACTTCTGCTCAATTGAATTGATTATCATGACCCTCACTAATAGCCACCTTAATAAGTTAAGAGCAATGTGCCAAAGTAGTATAAATATTTTAACTTTTGGAAAATCCAGCAGGTTGATTAAGTGATTTCACATCATGTGTTCAAACGGCTTGTCAGTTTTTAATATATCCCATGTGCGCATACTTAAGCTTTAAAAAAATACAGTCCAATGACCTGATAGATGTTTGCTGAACATTGTGGTTTACATCAGCACTTAAATTAAATCATAAAGAACCTGTTTTGTGTGGGCTGTTCGATACCATGAAGCAAGACCTCTGAACATCTCACTTTTTACACACAAACACACGCATCCAAGCAAACAGTGTTTTATGTGCTGTGAGGTTTATAATATTATTTTATGCCATGTTAGACCCCTAATTAAAGATTGTGAATTATTATGTAGTTTTAGTTTGCATTATTCTCCTGAATTAGGAGAGGGTGATAACTATTGCATTTGTTAAACTGATTTGCATTACACTGCTGATTTATTGTGAATGGATGATATTGTTTCATGATGCATTATACTGCTGAGTTATAAGAAATACTGTTTGCAGAAAAGTCATCGCCTTATTTGTCTGATTAGAAGAGAAC